>NC_138306.1:60162500-60722500 GCF_965601325.2 Salmo salar | reverse complement strand
AGACTATTTGAAGTTCATCATAACTTCCGATCCCTCCTGGATTGACTGACGATGGCTGTTGATACATAGCACTTGCTTGCTAGCTTGTTAGTACTCACATGAGGGTGAGGCTAGCATCGTTAGGTGAGTGACGCTTTTATAGTATAAACTGCCGGTAAGGTGGATTTTTATTCCTGAAAGGTGGTATGGGAGTATTACAGTTCTTGTCCAAAATGTCTCCCTATCCCCTACATAGTACACTACTTTTGACCAGAGCTATATAGACCCTGGCTGTGTCTGAAGAAACACCCTGTCTATTCTCTATATACACTACCGTTCAAAGGTTTGGGGTCACTTAGAAAAGTCTTTGTTTTTGAAAGAAAAGCTAATTTTTTGTCCATTAAAATAACATCAAATTGATAAGAAATACAGAAATACAACATTGTTAATGTTGTAAATGACTATTGTAGCTGGAAACGGCTGATTTTTTTTTATGGAATATCTACATAGGAGTACAGAGGCCCATTATCAGCAACCATCACTCCTGTGTTCCAATGGCACGTTGTGTTAGCTAATCCAAGTTTATCATTTTAAAAGGCTAATTGATCATTAGAAAACCCATTTGCAATTATGTTAGCACAGATGAAAACTGTTGTTCTGATTAAAGAAGCAATAAAACTGGCCTTCTTTAGACTAGTTGAGTATCTGGAGCATCAGCATTTGTGGGTTCGATTACAGGCTCAAAATGGCCAGAAACAAAGAACTTTCTTCTGAAACTCGTCAGTCTATTCTTGTTCTGAGAAACAAAGGCTATTCCATGTGAGAAATTGCCAAGAAACTGAAGATCTCGTACAACGCCGTGTACTACTCCCTTCACAGAACAGAGCAAACTGGCTCTAACCAGAATAGAAAGAGGAGTGGGAGGACCCGGTGCACAACTGAGCAAGAGGACAAGTACATTAGAGTGTCTAGTTTGAGAAACAGACACCTCACAAGTCCTCAACTCACAGCTTCATTAAATAGTACCCACAAAACACCAGTCTCAACGTTAACAGTGAAGAGGCGACTCCGGGATGCTGGGCTTCTAAGCAGAGTTGCAAAGAAAAAGCCATATCTCAGACTGGCCAATAAAAAGAAAAGATTAAGATGGGCAAAAGAACACAGACACTGGAGAGGAACTCTGCCAAGACGCCCAGCATCCTGGAGTCGCCTCTCCACTGTTGACGTTGAGACTGGTGTTTTGATGTTATTTTAATGGACCAAAAAATGTGCTTTTCTTTCAAAAACAAGGACATTTCTAAGTGACCCCAAACTTTTGAACTGTAGCGTAGCTCTATAGACCCTGGGTGTGTCTGAAGAAATACCCTGTCTATTCTCTATATAGCTCTACACTGCGTGCACAATTATTAGGCAAGTGAGTATTCTGATCTTATCATTGTTTCTATTCACATTTTCGAACTCCAAACCATATAAACTTGAATGCTTATTGGATTTAATCATTTTCAGGTGATATGTATTTGTGTAATGAGGGAGGGTGTGGCGAAAGTGAATAACACCTTATATCAAGGTGTGCATAATTATTAGGCAGCCTCATTACCTCAGGTAAAATGGGCCAAAAAAGAAATTTAACTGACACTGAAAAGCCAAACTGCCTTTCAGACGGATGCAACGCTCTTTAAATAGCTCAACTATTGAGGTGTGACCACCGGACATTCAAACGTTTTGTTGAGAATAGTCAACTGGGGCGCAAAAAACGCATGGGGAAGAAAAGGTGCAAATTAACTGCAAAAGACTTGAGAAGAATTAAACGTCAAACTACCAGGAACCCATTATCCTCCAGCGCCACCGTATTCCAGAACTGCAACCTACCTGGAGTGTTCAGAAGTACAAGGTGTCAAGAGCTCAGAGACATGGCCAAGGTCAAGAAGACTGAAACAAGACCACCACTGAATAAGATTCACAAGTTGAAGCGTCAAGATTGGGCAAAGAAATACCTGAAGACAGATTTTTCAAAGGTTTTATGGACAGATGAAATGAAAGTGACTCTTGATGGACCAAATGGATGGGCCCGTGGCTGGATCAGTAATGGACACAGGCCACCACTTTGAGTCAGGTGCCAGCAAGGTGAAGGAGGGGTACTGGTATGGGCTGCTATCATTGAGGATGAGGTAGTTGGACCTTTTCGGGTTGAAGATGGACTGAAACTCAACTCCCAAACCTACTGCCAGTTTCTGGAAGATTCTTTCGCCAAACAGTGGTACAGGAAGAAGTCCTCAGCATTCTTGAAGGCCATGATCTTTATGCAGGACAATGCTCCATCACATGCATCCAAGTACTCCACTGCTTGGCTAGCCAGCAAGGGCCTCAAAGATGCCTGAATAATGACCTGGCCCCCTTCCTCACCTGACTTAAATCCTATTGAGAACTTGTGGGCCCTTCTCAAATGTGAGATTTACAGTGATGGAAGACAATACACCTCTTTGAACAGCATTTGGGAGGCTGTAGTTGCTGCTTCAGCGAAAATTGATCGTGAACAGATCAAGAAACTGACAGACTCCATGGATGGAAGGCTCATGGCAGTTATTGAAAATAAGGGTGGCTATATTGGTCACTGAATATTTTTGAAAGGCCAAAAATGTTATATAATTGTCATTTTGTGTTACTTATCTGTTACACTTACTCTAAAAACTGAGAATAAACAAGTGAGTTGAGAGAAATTATTTTTGTAATTTAGTTGCCTAATATTCTGCACACTAATAGTTGCCTAATAATTGTGCACACTTATATATTTCACTGAGAAAGACAAAACTCACTTTTCCTTTGTTAAACATTCAGGTTTGAGGTTCAATAACATTTTGGATTGACTGAGAGCATTGTGTTTGTTCAACAATAAAATGAATCCCGAGGAATACAATTTGCCTAATAATTGTGCACGCAGTGTATAGACCCTGGTCAAAAGTAGACCACTATAAAGGGTATAGGGAGCCATTTGGAACACAGCCCCTGTTGACTTGATGGCAGGCTAGTGCTGCTGTGCTGTAGTGTTTGAGGACAGCCTGCCTTTACGGCCCTGAGGGCAGAGATCCGATCGAGTGGTTGGGCCGGTTGCTCACCCAGACCAGTCCAACCAGGCAGGCAGGCAGCACCAGGCTGCTACACACAGGAATGTGACCCAGGATAGATCGAAACTAGGCCATGCCACACACTCTGGGATCACATGATAGCACATCTGGGTCATTAAATACAGAGAATGTCCATTATTTATGTTAAACATAAACATACTGGTATTACAACGTTCATTTGATAATAGTGTAAAAAACAGTATCATGTAATGGCAAAGCACTAGAATACTCTCATAACATCTATAAACAGTCATAGTCAATAAATGTTATCTATAATACACAATCCCAATCCCAACATATTTGATAACACTCAAAAGTAGGTTTACTGAAATCAACGTTTTAAGCCTTGCATTATTTAATACATACACTAGATGGGGACATTGCACTCCACGTAATGTTGTCGTCGTCCGTGTAGTCCGGAAGTAAAGAGTTCCCCGCCCTGGATGCAATAACACAGCGCCCGCCAGTATCCCAAGATTCCGCTGTTTCTGCTTTCACGGAGTGGGTACTGGACGTCACTAGTTACCACAGCCATAAAGTCCTTATTACGGCCATAACTATCCTATTTCTACAAGGTATATCCTTAAATCTGGGTTTAAACCTAACCACACTGCTGACTTTATGCCTAACCTTAAATTAAGACCAAAAAGGAATTCTAAAAAAATAAAAATAAAATAAACGATATATAGCCAATTTTGACTTTGTGGTTGTGGTAACTAGTGACAACTGGTGCGTGTTCTACTCGCTTCTGTTCATTATATGGTGGATGATGGCCGCTTCAAAGCCTGTCGAGCCGCACTCCGGGAGCGGTTTCCCCCGCTGGCAGCTGGCCCTCCTGGTCGGAACACCCATAGTGTTGGGTGTAGGAGCCGTTTACCTATGGAAACGAAACAAGACGAAGAACACACCGGGGAAAAGCAACGGGGAACGGACAACTCCAGAAGGTAGCGCGAACCCCGTCCAGGGCCAAGAAGGAGCCCGTTGCGAGCAGGAGGACATGGTATGACTCTCAACCACTCCTAGATAGCACTCCTAGATAGCACTCCTAGATAGCACTCCTAGATAGCACTCCTAGATAGCACTCCTAGATAGCACTCCTAGATAGCACTCCTAGATAGCCTCCTAGAGCCCTGTGGCTCAGTTGGTAGAGCATGGTGTTTGCAACGCCAGGGTTGTGGTTTCGATTCCCACGGGGGGCCAGTATGGGGGAAAAAATAATGTATGAAATGAATTGAAATGTATGCATTCACTACTGTAAGTCGCTCTGGATAAGAGTGTCTGCTAAATGACTAAAATGTAAAAATAAAAAAATGTAAAAAATTATCACTCCTGGATATCACACCTAGATAGCACTCCTAGATAGCACTCCTAAATATCACTCTGGCACACAGGGGTACGATAACACAATCCTTTTTAACTGGAGTATGATTTTATCAATAGTGAAATTCATTCAAGGACACAGGTCGCACCTGCATTTAGTGGTTGGCTGGTAACGTTTACAGTTTAGGTTACTCATTTAGCTTAACGTTAACTAGCTAGAAATGTCGCCATAGACAGGCATGTATTACCGTTCCTATCCACAGCCGTATTCAGCGTGGTATGACCTGAAACATCTGACGGTACGCACTTAACTAGCTAGTTCGCTGAAAACGGGAGCGGGATAGACATTTAGGTTAGGTGAGTTGCCAAACTAGCTTTGTTACTGTTGGCTAGTTATCTTGTCAGAAGTTACCGACCCCAACCCTTCATGGTTAGCCACATTTTTATTTATTATTTTTTATTTCACCTTTATTTAACTAGGCAAGTCAGTTAAGAACAAATTCTTATTTACAATGACGGCCTACACAGGCCAAGCCCTAACCAGGATGACGCTGGGCCAATTGTGCGTCGCCCTATGGGACTCCCGATCACGGCCGGTTGTGATACAGCCCAGGATCGAACCGGGGTCTGTAGTGACGCCTCTAGCCCTGTGATGCAGTGCCTTAGACCGCTGCTGCACTCGGGAGCCCCTGATAATTCAGTCACTTCTTGACAGTTTCCCTTTTTGATTTAAACAACTTTACGTACATGTGTTCTCATGGGAGAAGAGATCAGAAAGTTACATTTTGGACCTGAATGCCAGAACATCCAGGAGATGGAGGCGATCAAACCCATTTCAATTAGAATAAAATGCTACCTGTCACATGCTTCTTAAACAACCGGTGTAGACCAACAGTGAAATGCTTCCTTATGGGCCCTTCCCAACAACGCAGAGAAACAAATAAAAATGATTTGAAAAAGAATAACACAAGGATTAATACACAATGAATAATGATAACTTGGCTATATACACTGGGGTACCAGTACTGAGTCTATGTGCAGGGGTACCGGGTAATAACGTGGCTATGTGCAGGGGGTACCGGGTAATGACGTGGCTATGTGCAGGGGGTACCGGGTAATGACGTGGCTATGTGCAGGGGGTACCGGGTAATGACGTGGCTATGTGCAGGGGGTACCGGGTAATGACGTGGCTATGTGCAGGGGGTACCGGGTAATGACGTGGCTATGTGCAGGGGGTACCGGGTAATGACGTGGCTATGTGCAGGGGGTACCGGGTAATGACGTGGCTATGTGCAGGGGGTACCGGGTAATGACGTGGCTATGTGCAGGGGGTACCGGGTAATTGAGGTAGTAGATATGTACTTATAGGTAGGGATAAAGTGCCTAGGCAACAGGATAGATAATAAACAATAACAGCAGCTTATGTGATGAGTCAAAAGAGATTAGTGCAGAAAGGGTCAATGCAGATAGTCTGGGTAGCTATTGGTTAACTAACTATTTAGCAGTGCTATAGCTTGGGGTGGGTAGAAGCTGTTCAGGGTTTTGGTTTCAGACATGGTGCGCCGGGACCGCTTGCCGTGCGGAAGCAGAGAGAACAGTCTATGACTGGGGTGGCTGGAGTCTTTGATAATTTTTAGGGCCTTCCTCTGGCACCGCCTGGTATAGAGGTCCTGGATGGCAGGAGACTTGGCCCCAGTGATGGACTGGGCTCTACGCCTCCCTCTGACACCGCCTGGTATAGAGGTCCTGGATGGCAGGAAGCTTGGCCCGAGTGATGGACTGGGCTGTACGCACTACCCGCTAGCGCCTTACGGTCAGATGACGAGCAAAAAACAGATAAAGCAACACCTCACGCCACAACGCCTCTCCCCTATTGGTCCTAGATAGTTTGTGTGTATGGATTAATATGGAGGCTACATGTGCTTTTTTTTAATGTATGTAGTTCTGTCATTTAGCTGTTTTTGTCTTTAAATGCTCTGTATTGTGTCGTGTTTTGAGTGGACCACAGGAAGAGTAGCTGCTACTTTCGCAACAGCTAATGGGGATCCTAATCAAAAGTGAAATCCTTCTTTAACCTGTCTCTTCCACTTCATCTGCACTGATCAAATTGGATTTAACAGGAGACATCATTTAAGGGATCATAGCTTTCGCCTGGATTCATCTGGTCAGTCTATGTGATGGAAAGAGCAGGTGTTCTTAATGTTTTGTCCACTGATTGTAGATGGTAACCCTATGAGTTGTGAATCAGAACATACCTCACATCGATCCACATGGTTGTGCTTTTAATTTAATTGCTGTGGAAACAATGTGGCCATCAAATAACAATACAACATGGCAATCATCTTTGTTCTAATGTGTTTCACCACTAACTCTGTCTCCCTCCCTTCGGTCCTGTAGAGTCCTCTGGACCGGGCCCAGGGTGCTACTAACTGTCTCCCTCCCTTCGGTCCTGTAGAGTCCTCTGGACCGGGCCCAGGGTGCTACTAACTGTCTCCCTCCCTTCGGTCCTGTAGAGTCCTCTGGACCGGGCCCAGGGTGTTACTAACTCTGTCTCCCTCCCTTCGGTCCTGTAGAGTCCTCTGGACCGGGCCCAGGGTGTTACTAACTCTGTCTCCCTCCCTTCCATCCTGTAGAGTCCTCTGGACCGGGCCCAGGGTGCTACTAACTGTCTCCCTCCCTTCGGTCCTGTAGAGTCCTCTGGATCGGGCCCAGGGTGCTAAGAACAAGGGCAACAAGTACTTCAAGGCTGGGAAGTATGAGCAGGCCATCCATTGTTACACAGAGGCCATCGGTCTGTGTCCTAGAGAAAACCAGACAGACCTGTCCACTTTCTACCAGAACAGAGCTGCTGCCTACGAACAGCAGGTTAGTGACACCTATCACCATGGCAACCATTCATTATGATGCTCTGTATGTGTTCGCGTGGGTTTATAGCAGTGGAGGCTGGTGAGGGGAGGACAGCTCATAGTAATAGCTAGAATGGAATTGATGGAATGGTATCAAATACATGGAAACCAGACCATCATGTGTTTGATGCCGTTTCAGTGAAACCAGACCATCATGTGTTTGATGCCGTTTCAGTGAAACCAGACCATCATGTGTTTGATGCCGTTTCAGTGAAACCAGACCATCGTGTGTTTTGATGCTGTTTCAGTGAAACCAGACCATCGTGTGTTTGATGCCGTTTCAGTGAAACCAGACCATCGTGTGTTTTGATGCCGGTTCAGTGAAACCAGACCATCATGTGTTTTGATGCCGTTTCAGTGAAACCAGACCATCATGTGTTTTGATGCCGTTTCAGTGAAACCAGACCATCGTGTGTTTGATGCCGTTTCAGTGAAACCAGACCATCGTGTGTTTTGATGCCGTTTCAGTGAAACCAGACCATCGTGTGTTTGATGCCGTTTCAGTGAAACCAGACCATCGTGTGTTTGATGCCGTTTCAGTGAATCCAGACCATCGTGTGTTTGATGCCGTTTCAGTGAATCCAGACCATGAGCCCATCCTCTGGTTTTCAAGTGTCACCAGCCACCACTGGTTTCTAGTTTAGAAGTGTTGAATGCATGTGTGTTAGTGTGTGTTAACATGAACTACGTCTGTGTTTCCAGATGAAGTGGCCCGAGGTGGTGCAGGACTGTACCCAGGCTGTGGTGATTAACCCACGCTACATCAAGGCCCTGTTCAGGAGGGCCAAGGCCCTGGAGAGACTGGACAACAAGAAGGAGTGCCTGGAAGGTGGGGCTTAGATCAGACTTGTTACAGTTCACCAGAGCCCTATTCCCTATATAGTGCACTACTTTAGACCAGAGCCCTATTCCCTATATAGTGCACTACTATAGACCAGAGCCCTATTCCCTATATAGTGCACTACTTTAGACCAGAGCCCTATTCCCTATATAGTGCACTACTTTAGACCAGAGGCCTATTCCCTATATAATGCACTACTTTAGACCAGAGCCCTATTCCCTATATAGTGCACTACTTTAGACCAGAGCCCTATTCCCTATATAGTGCACTACTTTAGACCAGAGCTCTATTCCCTATATAGTGCACTACTTTAGACCAGAGAGCCCTATTCCCAATATAGTGCACTACTGTTGACCAGAGCCCTATTCCCTATATAGTGCACTACTTTAGACCAGAGCCCCATTCCCTATATAGTGCACTACTGTTGACCAGAGCCCTATTCCCTATATAGTGCACTACTATAGACCAGAGCCCTATTCCCTATATAGTGCACTATAGTTGAGCCGTGTGGTCCCTGGTCAAACGTGCTTTATATAGGGAATAGGGCGCCAGTTGGAACGTGATCAATGATTCTCCTTTAAAGGCACATAATGCCACAGCAGGTCAAGTAACAAAGGGACCCCCCATATATTCCTCCCCCCCATATCCATATATTCCTCCCCCATATCCATATATTCCTCCCCCCCTCCATATATTCCTCCCCCCCTCCATATATTCCTCCCCCCCTCCATATATTCCTCCCCCCCCATATGTTCCTCCCCCCTCCATATATATTCCTCCCCCCCCCTCCATATATATTCCTCCTCCCCCCTCCATATATTCTTCCTCCCCCCCCTCCATATATTCCCCCCCCTCCATATATTCCTCCCCCCCATATATTCCTCCCCCCTATATTCCTCCCCCCCTCCATATATTCCCCCCCTATATTCCTCCCCCTCTCCATATACTCCTCTCCATATACTCCCCCCCTATATTCCTCCCCCCCCCTATATTCCTCCCCCCTCCATATATTCCTCCCCCCCTCCATATATTCCTCCCCCCCCTCCATATATTCCTCCCCCCTCCATATATTCCTCCCCCCCTCCATATATTCCTCCCCCCCTCCATATATTCCTCCCCCCCTCCATATATTCCTCCCCCCTCCATATATTCCTCCCCCCCTCCCCCCCCCATATATTCCTCCCCCCTCCATATATTCCTCCCCCCCTCCATATATTCCTCCCCCCCTCCATATATTCCTCCCCCCTCCATATATTCCTCCCCCCTCCATATATTCCTCCCCCCCATATGTTCCTCCCCCCCATATGTTCCTCCCCCCTCCATATATATTCCTCCTCCCCCCCTCCATATATTCTTCCTCCCCCCCTCCATATATTCCTCCCCCCCTCCATATATTCCCCCCCTCCATATATTCCCCCCTCCCCTCCATATATTCCTCCCCCCATATATTCCTCCCCCCATATATTCCTCCCCCCCTATATTCCTCCCCCCCTCCATATATTCCCCCCCCCCTCCATATATTCCTCCCCCCCTCCATATATTCCTCCCCCCCTCCATATATTCCTCCCCCCCTCCATATATTCCTCCCCCTCTCCATATATTCCCCCCCTCCATATATTCCTCCCCCCCTCCATATATTCCCCCCCCCATATATTCCTCCCCCTCCTGTTCCTGTAGATGTGACGGCGGTGTGTATCCTAGAGTCCTTCCAGAACCAGCAGAGCATGCTGCTAGCAGACAAAGTCCTCAAACTGCTAGGGAAGGAGAAGGCCAAAGACCAATACAAGGTGAGAGGATGTCCCAGCTCTCCTGCTGCTCCTTACTGAAGGCATTGAGTAATGTTGGGTTTTAACTGCTCTGAAAGGTCCTCCTTCTCTGTGGGTCTGTGGGAAATATGTGTCTCTAATATGGTCATACATTTGGGCAGGAGGTTAGGAAGTGCAGCTCAGTTTCCACCTCATTTTGTGGGCAGTGTTGCACATAGCCTGTCTCCTCTTGAGAGCCAGGTCTGCCTACAGCGGCCTTCCTCAATAGCAACTCACTGCCTTTATTGTCCCAATGGGGAAATGTTGTTGCTGTGTCATGTACACATTTAAAGTGGCGTTTAAATACAAAACAAAATTGACAATACAACTTTAGTAACAGTTACATACCAATAAAAAAATATATATATATATATATATATAATAAATAAAACATAACATTAAAAAAAAAAAAAAAAGGGTGGATAGGAACATTAGCCTGCTGGCCTTACTGGGTCTATAGGAACATTAGCCTGCTGGCCTTACTGGGTCTATAGGAACATTAGCCTGCTGGCCTTACTGGGTCTATAGGAACATTAGCCTGCTGGCCTTACTGGGTGGATAGGAACATTAGCCTGCTGGCCTTACTGGGTGGATAGGAACATTAGCCTGCTGGCCTTACTGGGTGGATAGGAACATTAGCCTGCTGGCCTTACTGTGTGGATAGGAACATTAGCCTGCTGGACCTTACTGGGTGGATAGGAACATTAGCCTGCTGGCCTTACTGGGTCTATAGGAACATTAGCCTGCTGGCCTTACTGGGTGGATAGGAACATTAGCCTGCTGGCCTTACTGGGTCTATAGGAACATTAGCCTGCTGGCCTTACTGGGTCTATAGGAACATTAGCCTGCTGGCCTTACTGGGTGGATAGGAACATTAGCCTGCTGGCCTTACTGGGTGGATAGGAACATTAGCCTGCTGGCCTTACTGGGTGGATAGGAACATTAGCCTGCTGGCCTTACTGGGTGGATAGGAACATTAGCCTGCTGGCCTTACTGGGTCGATAGGAACATTAGCCTGCTGGCCTTACTGGGTCGATAGGAACATTAGCCCGAGCTATTTAGGAGGGATATCACACCTGGCACAAATGATTGTCTAGTTGTGTTTTTCCTGCTGAGGGGTGCCCTCTACCTGCACCCAGAGGGGAGTAGTTCAAAGTCCGGGTACAGGGGGTGGCTTGGGTCTAAAATGATTTTGTGAGCCTCTCGGAGGGCCCTGACCTTAAAGATCTCATTCAGGCCTGTCTGTTGGACTCCAAGTACCTTGCTAAGGGCCCTGACCTTAAAGATATCATCTAGGCCTGTCTGTTGGACTCCAAGTACCTTGCTAAGGGCCCTGACCTTAAAGATCTCATCCAGGCCTGTCTGTTGGACTCCAAGTACCTTGCTTGCTGTGGTGATAATCCTTCTCAGCATATTTCTCTGGCTGACAGTGGAATTGTCAAACCAACAAACAATACAAAAAGTTACTGTACCATCTCTCCCCCTCTCTTCTCTATACCTCTCTCATCTATCTCTCTCGCTCCGCTCTCTTTCGCACCGCTCTCCCTCGCTCTTCTCCCTCGTTCGTCTGCCTCTTTTTCCTCTCTTCAGAACGGTGAGCGCCATGATGATTTGTCCTCAGTTCATCAAGTCTCCCTCTTTCTCCTCTCTCTTCTCCCTCTCTCTTCTCCCTCTCTCCCTCCGCTCTCTCTTCTCCCTCTCTCCCTCCACTCTCTTCTCCCTCTTCTCCCTCCTCTCTCTCTCTCTCTCCCTCAATTCATCATGTCTTCTCTCTCCAGAACCGTGACCTCCTGATGCCTTCTCCTCAGTTCATCAAGTCCTACTTCAGCTCCTTCACCGATGACATTATCTCCCAACCGCTCCAGAAGGGTGAGAAGAAGGACGAGGACAAGGACAACGAGGGCGAGGCCGCAGAGGTCACAGAAAGGTCAGAGGTCACACTGTGATGTCACTTCCTGTCCTGTATGTTGCTCTGGATAAAAAAAAAACGACATTTGCGTTCCAAATGGCACACTATCACCTATAAACGCAGCCATAGTGTCTGTACCAGATTTCAACATACTGAACTAGTGTGTACCAGGGTTCAACATAGCTCTGGTTATCTGAAGGCCAAGCAGTACATTAACCCTGTCCTTAACCTCTAACCTCTGTCCTGTCCATAGCTCTGGTTACCTGAAGGCCAAGCAGTACATGGAGGAGGAGAACTATGATAAGATCATCAGTGAGTGCACTAAGGAGGTGGAGTCTGAGGGCCGGTACACTGCTGAGGCCCTGTTGCTACGGGCAACCTTCTACCTCCTGATTGGCAACGCCACCGGCGCCCAGCCCGACCTGGACCGGGTCATCAACATGGAGGACGCCAACGTCAAGGTAGTGGAGATGAGCTGGGGTCGGTGTGTGTGTGTGGGGGGGCTGGGGTCCAGTAGCTCAGCCCCTCCCCGTTAGTCGCTATTAGTAGCTCCCCCTCCTCTCGGTTAGTCGCTATTAGCAGCTCCTCCTCCTCCTCCTCTCGGTTAGTCGCTATTAGCAGCTCCTCCTCCTCCTCTCGGTTAGTCGCTATTAGCAGCTCCTCCTCCTCCTCTCGGTTAGTCGCTATTAGCAGCTCCTCCTCCTCCTCTCGGTTAGTCGCTATTAGCAGCTCCACCTCCTCTTGGTTAGTCGCTATTAGCAGCTCCCCCTCCTCCCCGTTAGTCGCTATTAGCAGCTCCCCCTCCTCTCGGTTAGTCGCTATTAGCAGCTCCCCCTTCTCTCGGTTAGTCGCTATTAGCAGCTCCCCCTTCTCTCAGTTAGTCGCTATTAGCAGCTCCTCCTCCTCTCGGTTAGTCGCTATTAGCAGCTCCCCCTCCTCTCGGTTAGTCGCTATTAGCAGCTCCCCCTCCTCTCGGTTAGTCGCTATTAGCAGCTCCCCCTCCTCTCGGTTAGTCGCTATTAGCAGCTCCCCCTCCTCTCGGTTAGTCGCTATTAGCAGCTCCCCCTCCTCTCGGTTAGTCGCTATTAGCAGCTCCCCCTCCTCTCGGTTAGTCGCTATTAGCAGCTCCCCCTCCTCTCGGTTAGTCGCTATTAGCAGCTCCCCCTCCTCTCGGTTAGTCGCTATTAGCAGCTCCCCCTCCTCTCGGTTAGTCGCTATTAGCAGCTCCCCCTCCTCTCGGTTAGTCGCTATTAGCAGCTCCCCCTCCTCTCGGTTAGTCGCTATTAGCAGCTCCCCCTCCTCTCGGTTAGTCGCTATTAGCAGCTCCCCCTCCTCTCGGTTAGTCGCTATTAGCAGCTCCCCCTCCTCTCGGTTAGTCGCTATTAG
Source organism: Salmo salar (assembly GCF_965601325.2). NCBI lineage: Eukaryota > Metazoa > Chordata > Actinopteri > Salmoniformes > Salmonidae > Salmo > Salmo salar. The sequence goes on along the minus strand of NC_138306.1, from coordinate 60,709,232 downwards.
CAGCTCCTCCTCCTCCTCTCGGTTAGTCGCTATTAGCAGCTCCTCCTCCTCCTCTCGGTTAGTCGCTATTAGCAGCTCCCCCTCCTCTCGGTTAGTCGCTATTTACAGCTCAGCCCCTCCCCCTCTCAGTTAATCACTATTAGCAGCTCAGCTCCTCCTCTTCTCGGTTAGTCGCTATTAGCAGCTTAGCTCCTCTTCTCGGTTAGTCGCTATTAGCAGCTTAGCTCCTCTTCTCGGTTAGTCGCTATTAGCAGCTCCTCCTCCTCTCGGTTAGTCGCTATTAGCAGCTCCTCCTCCTCTCGGTTAGTCGCTATTAGCAGCTCCACCTCCTCTCGGTTAGTCGCTATTAGCAGCTCCACCTCCTCTCGGTTAGTCGCTATTAGCAGCTCAGCTCCTCCTCTTCTCAGTTAGTCGCTATTAGCAGCTTCACCTCCTCTCGGTTAGTCGCTATTAGCAGCTCCACCTCCTCTTGGTTAGTCGCTATTAGCAGCTCCACCTCCTCTTGGTTAGTCGCTATTAGCAGCTCCACCTCCTCTTGGTTAGTCGCTATTAGCAGCTCCACCTCCTCTTGGTTAGTCGCTATTAGCAGCTCCACCTCCTCTTGGTTAGTCGCTATTAGCAGCTCCACCTCCTCTTGGTTAGTCACTATTAGTAGCTCAGCTCCTCCTCTTCTCAGTTAGTCGCTATTAGCAGCTCCTCCTCCTCTCGGTTAGTCGCTATTAGCAGCTCAGCTCCTCCTCTTCTCAGTTAGTCGCTATTAGCAGCTCCTCCTCCTCTCGGTTAGTCGCTATTAGCAGCTCAGCTCCTCTTCTCAGTTAGTCGTTATTAGCAGCTCAGCTCCTCTCGGTTAGTCGTTATTAGCGGCGCAGCTCCTCCTCTGTTAGTCGCTATTAGCAGCTCCTCCTCTCAGTTAGTCGCTATTAGCAGCTCAGCTCCTCCTCTGTTAGTCGCTATTAGCAGCTCAGCTCCTCCTCCTCTCAGTTAGTCGTTATTAGCAGCTCAGCTCCTCCACCCTGTTAGTCGCTATTAGCAGCTCAAACAAGAATGAGGCTACTTTCAACTTTGCTTGTTAATATGGTCATTCTATTTCTGGGACATTGCAGCATTCTATTTCTGGGACTGAAACCCTGTTTTTGTCCTGTCTCTGTCCTGGGACTGCAGCTCAGGGCCAATGCTCTGATCAAGCGTGGCAGTATGTACATGCAGCAGCAGCAGCCTATGATGTCAACACAGGACTTCAACATGGCCGCTGAGATCGACACGCGCAACGCAGACGTCTACCACCACCGGGGACAGGTAGGGCTGTCTCTATCACTATCCCTTATGTCCCTGCCCAAATGGTACCCTATTCCCTATTTAGTGCACTACTTTTGACCAGCGCCCATAGGCCTCTCAATAAGGAATGGGGTGAATAGGATGCCCTTTGGGGTTAACTTGCAAGTAAACAGTAAGATGCATTAAGTCACATCATTGCCATTGGTTTACACTAACAGACTGAAATGTTTCCCCTTCAGTTGAAGATCCTTCTGGACCAGGTAGAGGAGGCCGTCGGAGACTTCGATGAGTGCATCCTGCTCAGACCTGACTCTGCTCTGGCACAGGCTCAGAAATGCTTCGCCCTGGTGAGTATGGATCAGGAGACTGTTGGTTTAGAGCTCACTACTATAATGGATATCTGTTATAAACATGAATCTGATCAGTTTCCCTGTCCTCTAGCGTAGGTGTAGGTTTGGGATGTGTTGGAGATGTGTTAAAAGGTTCATCCTACTGGCTGTTCCTGCAGTACAGACATGCTCTGGTGAATGGACTGTCTTATCCACTTCATACAGCTGAGACTGGATCTCACCAATGTGCTGTTAATCCACTTCATACAGCTGAGACTAGATCTCACCAATGTGCTGTTAATCCACTTCATACAGCTGAGACTAGATCTCACCAATGTGCTGTTAATCCACTTCATACAGCTGAGACTGGATCTCACCAATGTGCTGTTAATCCACTTCATACAGCTGAGACTAGATCTCACCAATGTGCTGTTAATCCACTTCATACAGCTGAGACTAGATCTCACCAAGGTGCTGTTAATGAGCTGGGAGGAAGTTAGTTAGTCAGCGATCTAAGGTTGGTGCCGTATGTAGCATTCTGAATGTGTGTTAACCAGCTAGTCTGTGTGTGTCCAGTACAGGCAGGCATACACTGGCAACAGCCAGTCCCAGGTGCAGACGGCCATGGACGGCTTTGAGGACATCACCAGGAGGTTCCCTAAGTGTGCCGAGGGATACGCTCTGTATGCACAGGTAGGGGTACGCTCTGTATGCACAGGTAGGGGTACGCTCTGTATGCACAGGTAGGGGTACGCTCTGTATGCACAGGTAGGGGTACGCTCTGTGTGCACAGGTAGGGGTACGCTCTGTGTGCACAGGTAGGGGTACGCTCTGTGTGCACAGGTAGGGGTACGCTCTGTGTGCACAGGTAGGGGTACGCTCTGTGTGCACAGGTAGGGGTACGCTCTGTGTGCACAGGTAGGGGTACGCGCTGTCATTAACACGGTCTCTCTGAGGGGGTGTGGTATATTGCCAATATACCACGGCTAAGGGCTATTCTTTTGCACGACGCAGTGAGGAGTGGCTGTATACATCCCTTAGCTGCTATATATCACACACACCCTTATTGCTATTATAAACTGACTACCAACGTAATTAGAGCAGTAAAAATACATGTTTTGTACCTGTGATATACCACAGCTTTCAGCCAATCAGCATTCAGGGCTGGAACCACCCAGGTTCTAGTAATAAATCACATTTTACCTGCAGTAGATTATGGCTGCTTGAAAAACCTCTTGTTTAACCTCCCTGGGCAAGGTGGGACGTTTGCGTCCCACCTAGTCAACAGCCAGTCGAATCGCGTGGCGCGAAATACAAATACCTCAAATGCTATAACTTCAATTTCTCAAACATATGACTATTTTACACCTTTTTAAAGACACAACTCTCGTTAATCTAACCACATTGTCCGATTTCAAAAAGGCTTTACAGCGAAGGCAAAACATTCGATTATATCAGGATAATCACACAGCCATTTTCAAAGCAAGCATATATGTCACAAAAACCAAAACCACAGCTAAATGCAGCACTAACCTTTGATGATCTTCATCAGATGACACTCTTAGGACATTATGTTATATAATACATGCATGTTTTGTTCAATCAAGTTCATATTTATATCAAAAACCAGCTTTTTACATTAGCATGTGATGTTCAGAACTAGCATACCCACCGCAAACTTCCGGTGAATTTACTAAATTACTCACGATAAACGTTCACAAAATACATAACAATTATTTTAAGAATTATAGATACAGAACTCCTTTATGCAATCGCGGTGTCATATTTTAAAATAGCTTTTTGGCGAAAGCACATTTTGCAATATTCTGAGTAGATAGCCCGGCCATCACGGCTAGCTAATTTGACACCCACCAAGTTTGGCCCTCACCAAAGTCAGATTTACTATAAGAAAAATTTGATTACCTTTGCTGTTCTTCATCAGAATGCACTCCCAGGACTTCTACTTCAACAACAAATGTTGTTTTGTTTCCAAATAATCCATAGTTATATTCAAATAGCTCCGTTTTGTTCGTGCGTTCAGGTCACTATCCGAAGGGTGACGCGCAAGAGCATTTCGTGACAATTTTTTTTCAAAATATTCCATTACCGTACTTCGAAGCATGTCAAACGCTGTTTAAAATCAATTTTTATGCTATTTTTCTCGTAAAATAGCGATAATATTCCAACTGGGCGACGTTGTATTCATTCAAAGGCTGAAAGAAAAAAATTGAGAATTCTCATGAACGCGCATCTCCAGTGTCACTGTTCTCAGCCTGACCACTCACAAAATCTCCTGCTGTTCTTCGCCCAGAGACTGGAGAGATGTCATCCACTTTCTGGCGCCTTCTGAGAGCCAATGGAAGACTTAGAAAATGTCACGTTACAGCACAGATGCTGTATTTTCGATAGAGATGGCACAGAAAGAGAACAAATTGTCAGACAGGGCACTTCCTGTATGGAATCTTCTCAGGTTTTGGCCTGCCATATGAGTTCTGTTATACTCACAGACACCATTCAAACAGTTTTAGAAACTTTAGTGTTTTCTATCCAAATCTACTAATTATATGCATATTCTCGTTTCTGGGAAGAGTAGTAACCAGATTAAATCGGGTACGTTTTTTATAGGGCCGTGCAAATACTGCCCCCCAGCCCCAACAGGTTAACAGAACTTCAAATCTCTTCTTACAATTTGATTTGTTTTATTAAGTCAAATTTGTCCAATAAGTTACTTGAGTATGTGAATCATCCTGAAACATTTCTCCTGTGTTTGTGTTGTTCAGGCATTGACTGACCAGCAGCAGTTTGGCAAGGCAGATGAGATGTACAACAAGTGTATTGACCTGGAGCCAGACAACGCTACAACATACGTCCACAAGGGGTGAGTTAAGAGGGGATCCCTGGTCCCTGAGATGAGGTGGATGGGAGCGGCGTCCCTGGTCCCTGAGATGAGGTGGATGGGAGCGGCGTCCCTGGTCCCTGAGATGAGGTGGATGGGGAGCGGCGTCCCTGGTCCCTGAGATGAGGTGGATGGGTTGGGGCGTCCCTGGTCCCTGAGATGAGGTGGATGGGAGCGGCGTCCCTGGTCCCTGAGATGAGGTGGATGGGAGCGGCGTCCCTGGTCCCTGAGATGAGGTGGATGGGAGCGGCGTCCCTGGTCCCTGAGATGAGGTGGATGGGGAGCGGCGTCCCTGGTCCCTGAGATGAGGTGGATGGGTTGGGGCGTCCCTGGTCCCTGAGATGAGGTGGATGGGTTGGGGCGTCCCTGGTCCCTGAGATGAGGTGGATGGGTTGGGGCGTCCCTGGTCCCTGGGATGAGGTGGATGGGTTGGGGCGTCCCTGGTCCCTGGGATGAGGTGGATGGGAGCGGCGTCCCTGGTCCCTGGGATGAGGTGGATGGGAGCGGCGTCCCTGGTCCCTGAGATGAGGTGGATGGGTTGGGGCGTCCCTGGTCCCTGAGATGAGGTGGATGGGTTGGGGCATCCCTGGTCCCTGAGATGAGGTGGATCGGAGCGGCGTCCCTGAGATGAGGTGGATGGGAGCGGCGTCCCTGAGATGAGGTGGATGGGAGCGGCGTCCCTGAGATGAGGTGGATGGGAGCGGCGTCCCTGGTCCCTGAGATGAGGTGGATGGGAGCGGCGTCCCTGGTCCCTGAGATGAGGTGGATGGGAGCGGCGTCCCTGGTCCCTGAGATGAGGTGGATGGGTTGGGGCGTCCCTGGTCCCTGGGATGAGGTGGATGGGTTGGGGCGTCCCTGGTCCCTGGGATGAGGTGGATGGGTTGGGGCGTCCCTGGTCCCTGGGATGAGGTGGATGGGTTGGGGCGTCCCTGGTCCCTGAGATGAGGTGGATGGGAGCGGCGTCCCTGGTCCCTGAGATGAGGTGGATGGGAGCGGCGTCCCTGGTCCCTGAGATGAGGTGGATGGGAGCGGCGTCCCTGAGATGAGGTGGATGGGAGGGGCGTCCCTGAGATGAGGTGGATGGGAGGGGCGTCCCTGAGATGAGGTGGATGGGAGGGGCGTCCCTGAGATGAGGTGGATGGGAGCCGCGTCCCTGGTCCCTGAGATGAGATGGATGGGAGCGGCGTCCCTGGTCCCTGAGATGAGGTGGATGGGAGCGGCGTCCCTGGTCCCTGAGATGAGGTGGATGGGAGCGGCGTCCCTGAGATGAGGTGGATGGGAGCGGCGTCCCTGAGATGAGGTGGATGGGAGGGGCGTCCCTGAGATGAGGTGGATGGGAGGGGCGTCCCTGAGATGAGGTGGATGGGAGGGGCGTCCCTGAGATGAGGTGGATGGGAGCCGCGTCCCTGGTCCCTGAGATGAGGTGGATGGGAGCGGCGTCCCTGGTCCCTGAGATGAGGTGGATGGGTTGGGGCGTCCCTGGTCCCTGAGATGAGGTGGATGGGTTGGGGCGTCCCTGGTCCCTGAGATGAGGTGGATGGGTTGGGGCGTCCCTGGTCCCTGAGATGAGGTGGATGGGTTGGGGCGTCCCTGGTCCCTGAGATGAGGTGGATGGGTTGGGGCGTCCCTGGTCCCTGGGATGAGGTGGATGGGTTGGGGCGTCCCTGGGATGAGGTGGATGGGAGCGGCGTCCCTGGTCCCTGAGATGTGGTGGATGGGAGCGGCGTCCCTGGTCCCTGAGATGAGGTGGATGGGTTGGGGCGTCCCTGGTCCCTGAGATGAGGTGGATGGGTTGGGGCGTCCCTGGGATGAGGTGGATGGGAGCGGCGTCCCTGGTCCCTGAGATGAGGTGGATGGGAGCGGCGTCCCTGAGATGAGGTGGATGGGAGCGGCGTCCCTGGTCCCTGAGATGAGGTGGATGGGTTGGGGCGTCCCTGGTCCCTGAGATGAGGTGGATGGGTTGGGGCGTCCCTGGTCCCTGAGATGAGGTGGATGGGAGCGGCGTCCCTGGTCCCTGAGATGAGGTGGATGGGTTGGGGCGTCCCTGGTCCCTGAGATGAGGTGGATGGGTTGGGGCGTCCCTGGTCCCTGGGATGAGGTGGATGGGAGCGGCGTCCCTGGTCCCTGAGATGAGGTGGATGGGTTGGGGCGTCCCTGGTCCCTGAGATGAGGTGGATGGGTTGGGGCGTCCCTGGTCCCTGGGATGAGGTGGATGGGAGCGGCGTCCCTGGTCCCTGAGATGAGGTGGATGGGAGCGGCGTCCCTGAGATGAGGTGGATGGGAGCGGCGTCCCTGAGATGAGGTGGATGGGAGCGGCGTCCCTGGTCCCTGAGATGAGGTGGATTGGTTGGGGCGTCCCTGGTCCCTGAGATGAGGTGGATGGGTTGGGGCGTCCCTGGTCCCTGAGATGAGGTGGATGGGTTGGGGCGTCCCTGGTCCCTGAGATGAGGTGGATGGGAGCGGCGTCCCTGAGATGAGGTGGATGGGTTGGGGCGTCCCTGGTCCCTGAGATGAGGTGGATGGGTTGGGGCGTCCCTGGTCCCTGAGATGAGGTGGATGGGTTGGGGCATCCCTGGGGCCTCATTTTATAAACTTTGTGTTATAATGCCGTAAAACATGCGTGTGCCAGTTTTCAGGCAAAAGTTGTGATTTATAAAAACTGAACTTGACATGAGGATGTGCTTATCCTCCCGGAAACTGTAGACCATGCGTACGCACAGTTTCGTGCACGCAGATATGTAGTGTTAGATTTACGCAATAGTTATAAGTGAGGCCCCTGGTGTGATGAGGTTGTGAGGGGAAGTGGCCTGTAGATCAGGAGTAATGTTTTAGTGCTAGTCCAGTAAGTTGCTAATACCTGTGTGTGTGTGTGTCAAGGTTGTTGCAGCTCCAGTGGAAGCAGGACTTGGACCTGGGTCTGGACCTCATCAGCAAGGCCATTGAGATCGACAACAAATGTGACTTTGCCTATGAAACCATGGGAACTATTGAAGTTCAAAGGTTAGTTCAATACTTTTTCAAATATTTCCCTGTAATAACTTTAGAGTTTGGTTAAGAAGGCATTAAATAACATCTTGGTACATTAGAAATGTTTTTACATTAACAACAAATATAACAAAAAATACTAACTTTATACACAGGGGGTATATACATTTAAAATGCATAAGGCTTCAGCGGCATTTAAGGCTTCACAGGCATTTAAGGTTCGCTTTGCTTTATAATTTTTTTGTATTTATGCAGCATAAAAAAAGCCATTTAGTTCAGTTTTTAGTAAATCTCTTGGCTTTTCTGTAGCCCAGTTGCATTTATAGTACGTATAGAATAAGTACCATACATAATACAGAGATTAATTATGGGACAGGGACATACAGGGTCAGGGACATCCAGAACATCTTGGATCAGTTAAGGTCACGGCCATCCAGAATATCTTGGATCAGTTAAGGTCACTGCCATCCAGAACATCATGGATCAGTTAGGGTCACTGCCATCCAGAACATCATGGATCAGTTAGGGTAACGGCCATCCAGAACATCTTGGATCAGTTAGGGTAACTGCCATCCAGAACATCTTGGATCAGTTAGGGTCACTGCCATCCAGAACATCTTGGATCAGTTAGGGTCACTGCCATCCAGAACATCTTGGATCAGTTAGGGTCACTGCCATCCAGAACATCTTGGATCAGTTAGAGTAACTACCATCCAGAACATCTTGGATCAGTTAGGGTCAGGGGCATCCAGTACATTTTGGATCAGTTAGGATCAGGGCATCCAGAACATCTTGGATCAGTTAGGGTCAGGGGCATCCAGTACATTTTGGATCAGTTAAGATCAGGGGCATCCTGAACATCTTGGATCAGTTAGGATCAGGGGCATCCTGAACATCTTGGATCAGTTAGGATCAGGGGCATCCTGAACATCTTGGATCAGTTAGGATCAGGGGCATCCTGAACATCTTGGATCAGTTAGGATCAGGGGCATCCTGAACATCTTGGATCAGTTAGGATTAGGGTCCATCCTGAACATTTTGGATCAGTTAGGATTAGGGTCCTTCCAGAACATCTTGGATCAGTTAGGATTAGGGGCATCCAGAACGTCTTGGATCCATGTGTAACTCCGTGTTGTTGTATGTTGTCGAACTGCTTTGCTTTATCTTGGCCAGGTCGCAGTTGTAAATGAGAACTTGTTCTCAACTTGCCTACCTGGTTAAACAAAGGTAAAATAAAAATTTGGGGATTAGGGTCCTTCCAGAACATCTAGGTTCAATTAGGATCAGGAGCATACAGAATGTCTTGGATCAGTTAGGATTAGGGGCATCCAGTACATCTTTGTACATATGCAGACACATACATAAAGTGTAATGTCATAAAATACACAAGACGCATGTAAAAACTATATAGGGTGCGTTCGTAAATTTAATCTGGAGCGCCAGAGTGCGCTCTGGATGTTCGTAAATAGAGTGTTGTCAGATTGTCCGTTCATAAATTCAGAGAATTTCGCTCCCGGATCGTTCAGAGCGCCCACACTAGACCCTCTGGCCGAGGAGTAGGGTTGATCCAAGCTTTATGACCTCACAACTGTAGTCAAGCACCCAAACTAACTGGCTAACGTTGGCTAGCTTGCTAGCTACTTCCAGACATAAATGAGGGAACACCTCACTGATCATTTTACTCGCCGTAGCAGAGCTGGTTAGGTTGTTTTCATTTTATCCAGAGCGTTGGTGACTGTAACTGTGCTGCTGGAAACAATTTAGTTACTATTTTTTGCCAATGTTTACTGACAACGGCCATATTCAACAGGTGTTCAGTGTTCGTAAATTCATCAGTTAACCTGCGCTCTCGCACACTCAGACGAGAGTGCTCTGAAACCGGAGTAGATAGCCAAAACTAATTTACGAACGCACCAATAATATACGGGTGGGTCTAATCCTGGATGCTGATTGGTTAAAAGCGCATTCCAGCCGGTGTCTATTCCACAAGTTACCATTGGTTAAAAGCGCATTCCAGCCGGTGTCTATTCCACAAGTTACCACCGGTTAAATCTATGACGTTAAAATGCCTATTTACTCTGTTCCATCTGACTGCGCAATCCACTGTCTCAGCCCAGCCAGGCAATTTATAAACTTGATCTCCACTATAAAAAGCATCTAGACATTATCTCACATTTCCTTTAGACTAACATTTAGTTTTCAACAGCGAATATCTTGGAATGCCTTCAAAACCGGTGTTTGGAGGATATATTGGTACGGTTTGCCGCTACCTTGCCAAAATATCCTACAAACACCGGCTTTTGAGAACATTATCACTTAAATAAACTTCCCTCTCATTACAGGGGAAACCTGGAAAAAGCGATAGACATGTTCAACAAGGCCATCAACCTGGCCAAGTCAGAGATGGAGATGGCCCACCTCTACTCACTGTGTGATGCAGCCTACGCCCAGACTGAGGTAGCCAGGAAGTACGGGTTGAAGCCACCCACGCTGTAACTCTCCTGTCACATGATCCACCTTACCCAAGTCTCTCCACTGCTGAGCCTGATCATATTATAACTGCAGATGTTTGAGTCATTTAGTTTTGTACAAGACCTGAGAACTACTGGTGGTTAAAGATGAAAGAAAAATATGTGACTAGGGTTGCAAAATTACGGTAACTTTCCCAAAATTCCCCGGTTTTCCTGAAATCCAGGAATTCCGGGGAAATAAGCAGGAAATCCATGAACATGCCGACCAGGATTTCTGGAAAACCCCAGGGAGGGAAGGTTAGGAAAGTAACTGGAATTTTACAATCCTGTCTGACCATACATTATTATCATGTTTATGTCACGTTGGATTGGAATTCAAACCAGGGCCTCAAGCCACTGGTAAATAGGGTGGTCTTGACCCACACACCCCTCTTCTTCAGGGCACTTGACCCACACACCACCGTCTCCTGATATTTAGTTTGAGCCGGACCGTGACCACTATTGACCCTCCTGTACCAGTCAGAATGTCTTGTTTTCTCTATCAGGGACATGTGAATGGCCAGGTATCCATCCAGAAATAATTAAATCTTCTAAAATCAAAGGGGGATTCACTCAATAGATTTTGCCATCTTATTACTGACTTATCCATATTTGGACGTTTTTTTTAAAGATAAATGTTTCATGTTGCCTCCAGACAGAGACCTGTATAGAGTTCTAATGGACTGTTAATTTGTTACTATATATATGTTCTTCTTGTTCTCTAACAAATATTTCTGTCCAGACGCCTCCATATCCTCGAGATAACGTAACATTATCATTGAATGGCAAATTTAAATGCAGGATTAAAATGTTAGTGAAATGTTTGTGTGTAATGATGGATGTCTGTGTTTGATGTAATGCTGCAGCTGATATGACAGTGTGTGGGATAGGAGAGTCCAGGTGAAGTTCGGGTCCTAAAGTGTTGTTTATTTCGGGAGATTGCCTGTTTTTTTCCTTTTTATATATTCTGTACAGCATGTGAGATTTCTCTTTCTAAGTAAATGTTAATGCAATGCTCGTGCTGAAATACTGTTTCTGAAACTATCTGGCCATTTTTGGAAAGGCTAGACTGAATAAGAATGAACATTTAGATCTAAAATGACACCTTTTTAATTCAGCAATTCTCAAAATGTACTGCTTTTATTTTTATGTGGTCGTTTTTCCAACTGCTTGTAGATTCCGAAAATGTCACAAGGGACAATTATTTTCATATTTTTGTTCAGGCTCAGTCAACTTTTACTTTGCAGGGGGCAGGTATGCCATCATACAGTGCCTACAGAGAGTATTCACACCCAGTGGCGTGTATTCATGGATGCCAAGGGAAGCCAGGCTTCCCTAAAAAAAAATTGACCAATAAAAAAATATATATATATTATTTTGCCTCTGTTATATAATTTTCCTTCAATTCGAAAGAGGCTGAATGTATCTCAACAGAGAAAGAGTGAGCGAAACAGCACCCCCCTGTGGCTGTATGTATATATAGGGCCTATACTATAGGCCATGTATTTGATGCTGTCTGGTCCAAACGAGTATGACGTTGTTGCATTGAAGGCAAGGGAAGCCAGCGATCATTTGACCTCCCTTGATTAAAAAAAAAGTATGGTAAATTAGCCAGTTTAGCATTGAGCTCAACTGTGAAAAGTCCCGGCGCACCAAAAAAAAGTAGGAAAGGAAGCCACCTTAGATTTTGGTTTCTATCAAATCCCATTGAGAGCATACCTCACTGACAGAAAAACTTGAATTGTTGCATCTCGTTGTGTTGTCCTCTGGTGGCTAGCTACCTAAAATGGTCCCTTTCCTTAATTAGCCATGGATGGAGACAGGGGTTTGGACTTGTGGTTTTAAGTAATTCTCCGTACTGGCCAATGATTATAATGGCGATTCTGATCCCACCATTAATTCATACATTGTTGTGCCCCTGGCCTGAGAGGATAGAAGTTGAATAGACATAACTTCCAGTCACAGCTTGCAGACTTGTTTACGTGCTGCTGTGCGTTTTGTTGCCAACGTTACTTTGCTACCTGACTACTTTATGGTTTTTAGTTTTTTATATTATATTTTTAGTTTTTCCCCTCACTCAACTTTTTTTTCATTCAACTTTTTCACTCCGGACGCTTTATCTGGACATGGTTCGTCAGGACCTCCACCAGCCGAAGCTAAGTAGTAACATTAACATGATGCCTTCTAATTGCAGTCGCTGTACTCATAATATACAGGAGAACGATCGCCTTACGGCGAGGATAGCTGTGCTGCAAGCCCGGCTTCAGACGCGATCGTTAGGCAAGGGTAATTTCAGTGTAGGAAAGGATGAAACAGCGTCTGTGCCACCAGTAAGTACAGATAGTAACGTTAGTATAAATCCCCTCGCACAGTCCCCGCAGCCGGACATCTTTCTCATGGCTTCTGGAGGGAAACGCTGTAGGAATGCTCAACCGGTGTCGCTTATTCAGCCGACAGAAACTTTCAACCGGTTCTCCCCATTAAGCAGCGAGGCGGAGTCAGAGGCCGAGACTTCTCTGGTCTCTACTCCTCCCGTTACGGGGTATGAGACGCCGAAGCTTCCCACCATTAGCTCTGACAAATTGAAAACCCTAGTCATTGGCGACTCCATTACCCGCAGTATTAGACTTAAAAACAAATCATCCAGCGATCATACACTGTTTACCAGGGGGCAGGGCTACCGACGTTAAGGCTAATCTGAAGACGGTGCTGGCTAAAGCTAAAACTGGCGAGTGTAGAGAGTATAGAGATATTGTTATCCACGTCGGCACCAACGATGTTAGGATGAAACAGTCAGAGGTCACCAAGCGCAACATAGCTTCAGCGTGTAAATCAGCTAGAAAGATGTGTCGGCATCGAGTAATTGTCTCTGGCCCCCTCCCAGTTAGGGGGAGTGATGAGCTCTACAGCAGAGTCTCACAACTCAATCGCTGGTTGAAAAAAGTTTTCTGCCCCTCCCAAAAGATAGAATTTGTAGATAATTGCCCTCTTTCTGGGACTCACCCACAAACAGGACCATGCCTGGCCTGTTGAGGAGTGACGGACTCCATCCAAGCTGGAGGGGTGCTCTCATCTTATCTACGAACATAGACAGGGCTCTAACTCCTCTAGCTCCACAATGAGATAGGGTGCAGGCCAGGCAGCAGGCTGTTAGCCAGCCTGCCAGCTTAGTGGAGTCTGCCACTAGCACAGTCAGTGTAGTCAGCTCAGCTATCCCCATTGAGACCGTGTCTGTGCCTCGATCTAGATTGGGCAAAACTAAACATGGCGGTGTTCGCCTTAGCAATCTCACTGGAATAAAGACCTCCTCCATTCCTGCCATTATTGAAAGAGATCGTGATACCTCACATCTCAAAATAGGGCTACTTAATGTTAGATCCCTCACTTCCAAGGCAGTTATAGTCAATGAACTAATCTCTGATCATAATCTTGATGTGATTGGCCTGACTGAAACATGGCTTAAGCCTGATGAATTTACTGTGTTAAATGAGGCCTCACCTCCTGGTTACACTAGTGACCATGTCCCCTGCGCATCCCGCAAAGGCGGAGGTGTTGCTAATATTTACGATAGCAAATTTCAATTTACAAAAAAAAAAAAACAATGACGTTTTCATCTTTTCAGCTTCTAGTCATGAAATCTATGCAGCTACTCAATCACTTTTTATAGCTACTGTTTACAGGCCTCCTGGGCCATATACAGTGTTCCTCACTGAGTTCCCTGAATTCCTATCGGATCTTGTAGTCATAGCAGATAATATTCTAATTTTTTGTGACTTTAATATTCACATGGAAAAGTCCACAGACCCACTCCAAAAGGCTTTCGGAGCCATCATCGACTCAGTGGGTTTTGTCCAACATGTCTCCGGACCTACTCACTGCCACAGTCATACTCTGGACCTAGTTTTGTCCCGTGGAATAAATATTGTGGATCTTAATGTTTTTCCTCATAATCATGGACTATCGGACCACCATTTTATTATGTTTGCAATCGCAACAAATAATCTGCTCAGACCCCAACCAAGAAGCATTAAAAGTCGTGCTATAAATTCTCAGACAACCCAAAGATTCCTTGATGCCCTTTCAGACTCCCTCTGCCTACCCGAGGACGTCAGAGGACAAAAATCAGTTAACCACCTGAGGAACTCAATATAACCTTGCGCAATACCCTAGATGCAGTTGCACCCCTAAAAACTAAAAACATTTCTCATAAGAAACTAGCTCCCTGGCATACAGAAAATACACGAGCTCTGATGCAAGCTTCCAGAAAATTGGAACAGAAATGGTGCCACACCAAACTGGAAGTCTTCCGACTAGCTTGGAAAGACAGTACCGTGCAGTATCGAAGAGCCCTCACTGCTGCTCGATCATCCTATTTTTACAACTTAATTGAGGAGAATAAGAACAATCCGAAATTTATTTTTGATACTGTCGCAAAGCTAACCGTCACAGAGGTAGTAAAATGGAGACGCAGCGTGGATAGTGCTCATTCTTAATCTTTTAATGACTACACTTAACCAACAAAACAAGAACAACAACAGTCCCATCAGGTACTAAGACTAAACGGAAAACAACTACCCACAACCCCCAAAGGAAAAACAGGCTGCCTAAGTATGGCTTCCAATCAGAGACAACGAAAGACACCTTCCTCTGATTGGAAACCATACCCGGCCAAACGTGAAAACCAACACATAGAAAATGATAACTAGAACAAACCCACATAGAAACATAAACCCCAAAATACCTACAAAACAAACCCCCCCTGCCACGCCCTGACCACTCTACTATGGCAAATGACCTCTTTCACTGGTCAGGACGTGACACTAACTAAACAGCAGCATTCCCCAAGAGAGGACGGCTTTCACTTCAGCAGTGATAAATTCATGAACTTCTTTGAGGAAAAGATCATGATCATTAGAAAGCAAATTACGGACTCCTCTTTAAATCTGGGTATTTCTCCAAAGCTCAGTTGTCCTGAGTCTTGCTCAACTCTGCCAGGACCTAGGATCAAGGGAGACACTCAAGTGTTTTAGTACTATATCTCTTGACACAATGATGAAAATAATCATGGCCTCTAAACCTTCAAGCTGCATACTGGACCCTATTCCAACTAAACTACTGAGAGAGCTGCTTCCTGTGCTTGGCCCTCCTATGTTGAACATAATAAATGTCTCTATCCACCGGATGTGAACCAAGCTCACTAAAAGTGGCAGTAATAAAGCCTCTCTTGAAAAAGCCAAACCTTGACGCAGAAAATATAAAAAACTATCGGCCTATATCGAATCTCCCATTCCTCTCAAAAATGTGAGAAAAAGCTGTTGCGCAGCAACTCACTGCCTTCCTGAAGACAAACAATGTATACAAAATGCTTCAGTCTGGTTTTAGACCCCATCATAGCACTGAGACTGCACTTGTGAAGGTGGTAAATTACCTTTTAATGGCGTCAGACCGAGGCTCTGCATCTGTCCTCGTGCTCCTAGACCTTAGTGCTGCTTTTGATACCATCGGCCACCACATTCTTTTGGAGATTGGAAACCCAAATTGGTCTACACCGACAACTTCTGGCCTGGTTTAGATCTTATCTGTCGGAAAGATATCAGTTTGTCTCTGTGAATGGTTTGTCCTCTGACAAATCAACTGTACATTTCGGTGTTCCTCAATGTTCCGTTTTAGGACCACTATTGTTTTCACTATATATTTTACCTCTTGGGGATGTCATTCGAAAACATAATGTTAAATTTCACTGCTATGCGGACGACACACAGCTGTACATTTCAATGAAACATGGTGAAGCCCCAACATTTCCCTCGCTGGAAGCCTGTGTCTCAGACATAAGGAAGTGAATGGCGGCAAACCTTTTTACTTTTAAACTCAGACAAAACAGAGATGCTTGTTCTAGGTCCCAAGAAACAAAGAGATCTTCTGTTGGATCTGACAATTAATCTGGATGGTTGTACAGTCGTCTCAAATAAAACTGTGAAGGACCTCGGTGTTACTCTGGACCCTGATCTCTCTTTTGACGAACATATCAAGATTGTTTCAAGGACAGCTTTTTTCCATCTGCGTAACATTGCAAAGATCAGAAATCTGGGCTTTGTGAGCTACACTCGGCCTTGAATCAGGATGGTAAGTTGGTGGTTGAAGTTATCCCTCTAGTGGTGAGGGGGCTGTGCTTTGGCAAAGTGGGTGGGGATATATCCTACCTGTTTGGCCCTGTCTGGGGGTTTCATCGGATGGGGCCACAGTGTCTCCTGACCCCTCCTGTCTCAGCCTCCAGTATTTATGCTGCAGTAGTTTATGTGTCGGGGGGCTAGGGTCAGTCTGTTATATCTGGAGTATTTCTCCTGTCTTATCCGGTGTCCTGTGTGAATTTAAGTATGCTCTCTAATTCTCTTTCTTTCACTCTCTCGGGGGACCTGAGCCCTCGGACAATGCCTCAGGACTACCTGGCATGATGACTCTTTGCTGTCCCCTGTCCACCTGGCTGTGCTGCTGCTCCAGTTTCAACTGTTCTGCCTGTGGCTATGGAACCCTGACCTGTTCACCGGACGTGCTACCTGTCCCAGACCTGCTGTTTTCAACTCTCTAGAGACAGCAGGAGCGGTAGAGATACTCTGAATGATCGGCTATGAAAAGCCAACTGACATTTACTCCTGAGGTGCTGACCTGTTGCACCCTCGACAACTACTGTGATTATTATTATTTAACCATGCTGGTCATTTATGAACATTAGAACATCTTGGCCATGTTCTGTAATAATCTCCACCCGGCACAGCCAGAAGAGGACTGGCCACCCCTCATAGCCTGGTTCCTCTCTAGGTTTCTTCCTGGGTTTTGGCCTTTCTAGGGAGTTTTTCCTAGCCACCGTGCTTCTACATGTGCATTGCTTGCTGTTTGGGGTTTTAGGCTAGGTTTCTGTACAGCACTTTGAGATATCAGCTGATGTAAGAAGGACTATATAAATACATTTGATTTGAAATTTGATTTGAAAATGTAGCTAGATGTAGAAGGCTAATGTTAACTAGCGGGCCTGGCGCATCGTTCCCCATGAAAGGAAGTTAGGCTAACAAGCAAGCATTTTAGCCAAATCTGACGAGTTATCTACAAACAGGAGAGTTCAACTTGATAACATGCATGCAGTTTTGTTGAACGTTACTCAAAGTAACGCGGTTCTACTCAAAATGCTGCAGACCAAAGACGATAAGTTAATGAACACAATGACTAAGTTGGATGACAAATCAGCAGAACTCATTGAAGTCGCTGACCAAATGAATGATGAGAGAACTCAGGTGATGGAAATATTGCTTTCTTAGCAAGCGGAGGAAATCTCATCACTGAATCTCTCGCTCCGTACTCAAGACCTCTATCTGCAAACCATGACAGATAAGTTTGAGACCGAAAGGAGCAAGTGCGACACTCACGTGTCCAAAATCAGTACTCTAAGCGCTCAAGTGGACTCTGCAATGCAGCAGAATACCACCCTAAGGTACCATCTGGAGGAAGTCCAGAATGGTCACGCTCTACTGCATGACTATCCATCCAAGCAACCGGAGTCCGGTACTCAAAGGAGTGAAGACGATAGGTTTCAGACTTTGCCTCCCTCGAGTGTCCCTCAGTCTTCTCCTCTTGGCCATTCGGCACTGAGTAAATGGTGCCTCTTGGCCAACAACAACAATGCTTGGATGAAGGATGAAGCCAACCCTCTCCCCTCCTTTAGCGCAGAATACCTTGACAAATTACTATGCTAAACTTGCCACAGCTTTGAAATTAGAATTCAGTGGTTCTGTGACTCACAAACACGATAGCTTACTGGCTAACACCGTCAAACAAGCTCGGAACAAACACCCACAAGCTTACTATCATAGGCTTCGTTCAGCTTACTTTGGCCTACTCACTGAAACAGGAACGGAAGAGCTGTTACCATTCAAACAAATGTTTCTGTCGAACATGTATCCCACCTTCATTACCTACTTGGGCCCTGCAGCCCACGTTGGCTTGCCTATCTTACAACTCAGAGAGCTTACAAGCACAGCTTTTGAGGCATCAAAAGTTCCTAACACCAAGAGCCCTGACCACTCGGTTTTGAAGTTTGACCAGGAGCACTCACTCCAGTTAGAGGGTGCATTATCAGGTATTGGAGTGTTGAGAGATGACGCACAACAACGGTTTGTACCATGATTCCAAAAACCTTGCTACGTGCCTGCACCCAACCCACACAAAGTGTCAGAGCGCAAGGGTAACAAAGGGTTAAAGGACGATCAAAACGTATACCAATGTTCTCCAGAAGTTTGAGAAAAGGGTAAAAGATAAGTCACAAGGACTAGACGGGGAATTACCGGACACAAGGTCCGCAGGAATTAACACCCATAGCAAGGACGTTAAAATTCAAATTTCTTCCACTTTCACTCGAGACCCTATCCAGGGCCCGCTTGATCAAGAAACAAGCCCCCGGGCTCTGTCTATAGACTCTGATACAAAGGTTGCGAAGAAAAAGGTCAAACGCTTCGTTAAAGCCAAGCCCACTCAAAATCTGAAAAGTCGATCTGCTTTCACCTTGAACAGAAATGGCACATCACGTTGTTGCAAACGACCACTCCACTTTGTGGGGAATATGTCCACTAACCACGAATCTAAACGGCCATACCTGGAAACAGTCCTGGAGGACTGCTTAACTTGTCATGCGCTAATTGATTCAGGTGTGGCAATATCGCTCATCTCTCAAACATTGTTTGATGATCTGAAAAGGGCTTTGAAAAAAACTAAGCGGTTAAAAGTGGAACGATGCGACACTACACTTCGAGGGGTCACTCAGACTACCTCGCCTCTCACATTGAGAGTCATGCTGAAACTACACTTCCAGGACGTATCGCTCGTTCACCCTGTGTATGTTACCAGCCTCGAATCTGTACCCCTGCTACTTGGAGCAGACTTGATGGATTGGTTACTCCCATTGATGGATTGGAAAACCAACCAGGTATGGTCACAGGCCACAGTGCCTTCTCCACTTACCACACTGTCTCCCCCTAATGCTAGCTGCAACGCATCCATTCATGAGGGGTATCTGTTGAAAGCACCCCTTGGGATAAAGACGTTTGGAAACCTCTTGGTGCAAAATCCGATCCAAAAAGATATTACGATATCTCGACACATTCTATCAGCAAACCTGATTGACCATTCTTTTCATGATTTTGAGCCAGCTGTCTCTGTGAATGAGCAACTTCCCTCCTCCTTGCAGTCGTGCAATACGGTAGTTGAGATGAACTTCTCTTGCCCTTCGGACACTTCCACAAGCACTGCAGCCGTCTCAGCAGTAAAAACATTGATGCACAGAGTACACTCTGCTTCCGATGATACACCTTCCACTTTGTGGGGGACTGTCACCCCTTACAATGACACTAATGGCGTCAGTCCAGCAACTGACCCGATGACTCCCACTGGTGAAACACTTTGCGATATCACAGACCGATATCCTCGTCTCAGTTTGCAGGTACTGAAGAGGTTGCCACACGCGGACGCGGTGGTGACTGACAGACCTCGACAGCCACTGAGCATTTTGAAGCACAAACACCAGGAGATTTGGTTGAAAGATTACAGCCATTCTCATAACGACTCGGCCGCTGACAACTCGTACGTAGGGTCCGATCTTTTAGTTTGTGCCTCGGATACCAACACCACCCGCTGGGGGGGTGGGGGGGGGGGGGGGGGGCCCGAGACACAAAGGGCGGGAATAGTAGCCCAGACCCATGATGAGCCTCATCGAGGTCGGTGGGGGGGTCGAGACTATGTGCATCACTGTACGAGGCCGCCAGACCAGAAAACAAATCTAGTTGTAAATCCCCCTATGAGAACAGTGAGGAGCAGACAGGCCCCTAGACGGGGATAATCTTAGAATACATCTAAGATATTACTGAGGTGTACCGCACTGGTCGTAAAAGAAGTCCATTGGACTTCCACCTCAAACAAATGGCAAAAATAGTCATGATTTGCCATGTGTAGGTTCAACTACAATACAACTAGTAAAATGCTCTAATCATGCGTTCCGGTAGTATAATATTTCAGAATAAATCGGTAGGATAACTGGTCCCCTTGAGTACCAGTACCAATGACAGCAACAGTCAGACCAGCTACAATCAGTAAGAAGGTTAGAGACCTTACCAATCAAATTACCCATTGACAACAGCGACGGAGTAGTTAGGAGTCACTCAGAGCGCAACAAGGGGAAGGGAATCTCCAGAGCACTCGTTCCAATGGTTAACACACATGCCACTAATAAAAATATTAGAATGAACCCTTATCACACCACGTACGACTGGTCCAATACTTAAAGAATACTTCCGTCGTGAGGTTAGCTCCTCCGTGGATAACATAGCTATGAAATAGACTTCATACCTATCGCCACTACAATAGTGGAAGACAGTGACTAGTAGTAAAACCACTACATACTCCCTCGACACCAGTTCTGGCTGACCTCCAGGCATCGACCTGAAAATTACCTGATTACGTCAGACTCATTCTGAACAAGTTGTAATCTGCCAGGATACTTGGTTTTCTTCCCTTGACATGCGCTCTTGTGTAAGCATAAGCGCACATGCACAACGGAACATCCAATTAGGATTTATGCTAGGATCATATTAAGGGTCCGAGCAAAATACCAGCATTAGTAAAGTTTAACATTTACGTTGAGGCCTTTGACTCTACAGCTACAGTACTCACCAGTTATCTTCCCAGAAGTCCATAGGTCATCCCTGTAGACTGCCCAAAACGAGTGCCTTACAGCTGTTGACTTATCATATAGTTATCAACTTAGGTTAGTGCCTAAGCAACACACCATGTAGGAAAACCCTAGACATGACATTAGAGACAATGCCATGGTGGAGTCATTTTTCCAGGACATTGGACGTATATAAAATACAGTCCAATTAGATGATTTTGGTGTGATAACTATATTTGGTATATCTTTTGTTTATGCTTTCATTCCTTTTCAGTTCAGTTCCCTTGACACTTAAGAAGCGATAGAGCCATAAACAAAGTCTCTATACATCCATCACTTAGTGCCACAACGCCGCTTATTTGGGAATTCATGTAATTATATATTTTGTGAGTGTGTGTGCGCTGTTAACATATGCCTAAGTTACTGCCCAGATCTTCCAGTCTGGACGACCAGACGACGGGTCCGGAACGGCGATCCCAATCCGGACACCCACTACCCATCCTTGTGGTGGACTGCCCCGCTGTCAGAGAGCCTACCAAGGTAAACCACCAGAGGGGGGGACCGCAACGGCGATCACCAACCAGGACATCCCCTGGCCATTCCCGTGGTACTTTGCAGCTTCCAGGAAATCTACCAAGGTAAACCACTAGAGGGGACCGCAACGGAGATCACCAACCGGACATCAACTGCCCATCCTTGTGGTGGACTGCTCCACTTTCAGAGAGCCTACCAAGTTCAACCACCAGAGGGGACTGCAACGATCATCTACAAACAGGACATCAAGTGGTCATTATTTTTATGTTGATTTGTAACTTGCAAGATAATCACAAGATCCAAACCACCAGGGGGGGACTGTCATGACGTGGCCCTTTCTGGGTATAGATCGTGACTTCTCACTCTCTCCTACACCCAGGTTCTGTTATCTCGGGTTGTAAATTCCTGGCGAAGACTCTCTCCCCCTTTTCATGCATAGAGTTTCACAGTAGAACAAAGGAACTCCCGCCAAATTTTACTACATCACAGAATTTGAGAACTGAACAATATCCATGTTTTGGAGAATGTGTAAATGGTCGGTGGAGAAGCCAGCTACGACCCGGTCCGTTATGTTTCATGTTTGTGACCTCAGGAAAGACAATACAGCCACATTACCCTAACTCTGTTTATACAGGTTCCTCAGTTATGTAGGTTTGCATCTAATTCTTGTATAAAATGAATGAGTAAAGATGAAACTATTTGTGAAATGATGTAATGTGATGTTAAACCTTTAATGTGAGAGAATTGTATTCCCTTTAAAGTTTAACTAAGTCATTGGCCCGCCTCCGTGAGCACAGACATGATCTAGTGTCAAGGAACCGCCTTTTCTATGGTTACGAATAAAACCCCCTCCTAAGAAAATCCTTTTGAGACTAAGCAAACCCACAGCGTGAGCTATGATTGCAAATAGTTATTGAATTCCTAACCATACTTCGTGGAGCATTGGCTACGCGGCTGGAAATGGTTAAACTCTGAGACTATCGAGCCCTACAGAATAAGAGCAAATCTTAGATACGAATTACTAGTCTGCAGCTAGAAATTATGTAAACCTGGGACGAGAATACCGACAACCTCCAAAACATCTATTCTATGAGAACATTTCTGAATGGTACTCTGAAGTATCCCTTCTATCCACAAAATACTTTGATCTTCAGGGAAACAAAGAGAGAGAGACTCGGATGAACTCTCCAGCACTGATGATTCCAACAGAGATCACAACGATACATGGGCGTAAATATATATTGATTGCAATTATTCCAGAATGAGTGAGCGTTCATGTGCAAAGGATTAGCATTTCAATTAATATAATTATCAATTGTGTGTCATGATCCCTTTTGTCTTTCCCGCTCTTTCTCAGTCCACACCCACTTCCCTTTGTGCACCAAGCCATCATATCGGCTTAGCCCATTGGGGAATCTTCCCTATCCTTTGTTAGTAACCAATATCTACTATTTGTTTGTTTATGCATTTCTGTGATTAATTAGTTAGTAAATAAATGATTAAGCCAATTGGTGTATGGATGACTCATAGTGAAGACTGGGTTCGTGCAGAAAACCAACAATTTACGACGTTTGGAAAGAGACTGACGTGAGGTAAAAAATAATTCATTAATAGAAGACTAATTTATCAGATATTAAAATATCTGAAGAGTTATATTCGGAAAATTATAACTTTGTAATCTGAAGATTTTCCGTGGTGCCCCGACTTCCTAGTTAATTACATTTACATGATTAGTTTAATCACGTAATAATAATTACAGGGAATTGATTTGATAAAATTACAGTCTTCACTTTTAATGATGCCAAAGACACGACAAAGTGGAAACAGGAAACAGGATAGGTAATAGACAGTAATATATACTGTATTGTACATATAGGTAGGGGTAAAGTGACTAGGAAACAGGATAGATAAGACAGTAATATATACTGTATTGGACATATACAGTTGAAGTCAGAAGTTTACATACACTTAGGTTGGAGTCATTGAAACTCGTTTTCCAACCACTCCCCAAATGTCTTGTTAACAAACTATAATTTTGGCAAGTCGGTTAGGACATCTACTTTGTGCATGACACAAGTAATTTTTCCAACAATTGTTTACAGACAGATTATTTCACTTATAATTCACTGTATCACAATTCCAGTGGGTCAGAAGTTTACATACACTAAGTTGACTGTGCCTTTAAACAGCTTGGAAAATTCCCTAAAATGATGTCATGGCTTTAGAAGCTTCTGATAGGCTAATTGACATAATTTGAGTCAATTGGAGGTGTATTTGTTGATGTGTTTCAAGGCCTACCTTCAAACGCTGTGCCTCTTTGCTTGACATCATGGGAAAATCAAAAGAAATCAGCCAAGACCTCAGAAAAAAATTTGTAGACCTCCACAAGTATGGTTCATCCTTGGGAGCAATTTCCAAATGCCTGAAGGTGCCACATTCATCTGTACAAACAATAGTACGCAAGTATAAACACCATGGGACCACGCAGCCGTCATACCGCTCAGGAAGGAGACACGTTCTGTCTCCTAGAGATGAACGTACTTTGGTGCGAAAAGTGCAAATCAACAGCAAAGGACCTTTTGAAGATGCCAGAGGAAACACGTACAAAAGTATCTATATCCACAGTAAAACGAGTCCTATATCGACATAACCTGAAAGGTCGCTCAGCAAGGAAGAAGCCACTGTTCCAAAACTGCCATAAAAAAGCCATACTATGGTTTGCAACTGCACATGGGGACAAAGATAGTACTTTTTGGAGAAATGTCCTCTGGTCTGATGAAACAAAAATAGAACTGTTTGGCCATAATGACCATCGTTATGTTTGGTGGAAAAAGGGGGAGGCTTGCAAGCCAAGAACACCATCCCAACCGTGAAGCACGGGTGGCAGCATCATGTTGTGGGGGTGCTTTGCTGCAGGAGGGACTGGTGCACTTCACAAAATAGATGGCATCATGAAGTAGGAAAATTATGTGGATATATTGAAGCAACATCTCAAGACATCAATCAGGAAGTTAAAGCTTGGTCGCAAATGGGTCTTCCAAATGGACAGTGACCCCAAGCATACTTCCACAGTTGTGGCAAAATGGCTTAAGAACAACAAAGTCAAGGTATTGGAGTGGGCATCACAAAGACCTGACCTTAATCCTCTAGAAAATTTGTGGGCAGAACTGAAAAAGTGTGTGGGAGCAAGGAGGCCTACAAACCTGACTCAGTTAGACCAGCTCTGTCAGGAGGAATGGGACAAAATTCACCCAAATTATTGTGGGAAGCTTGTGGAAGGCTACCTGAAACGCTTGACCTAAGATAAACAGTTTAAAGGACAATGCTACCAAATACTAATTGAGAGTATGTCAACTTTTGACCCACTGGGAATGTGATGAAAGAAATAAAAGCTGAAATATATAATTTTTTCAACTATTATTCTGACATTTCAAATTCTTAAAATAAAGTGGTGATCCTAACTGACCTAAGACAGGGAATTTTTACCAGGATTAAATGTCCTGAATTGTGAAAAACTGAGTTTAAATGTATTTGGCTAAGGTGTATGTAAACTTCCGACTTCAACTGTATATGACCCCTCCTCTACCAACTCTAGCAGATCTAGAAACATTAGAACAGATACCCATCAGAGCATAGACTTCTTTAGTCAAGGTTCAGTTATAACCAGAATGTCCACCGCGTTGGTTTGAGAAGCCAGAGTTAAAATAAAAATGTTATTTACAGGAATCAGTCCAAGGCTGCAGCTGTGGGATTTCAGATCAGACTGAGTTTCAATGATGGCATACCCCGGCCAAACCCTCCCCTAACCCGGACGACGCCTTATGGGACTGCCGATCATGGCCGGTTGTGATACAACCTGGGATCCAACCAGGGTCTGTAGTGACGTCTCTAGCATTGAGATACAGTGCCTTAGACCGCTGTGCCACTTTGGAGCCCTACTAGACCCCCTACTAGAAAATACCACTAGCATGGCTTGAATTGGTATAGATACAAGCTTGTTTAGAATAAATACCATAGGGCTAGCTTGAATTGGTATAGATACAAGATTGTTTAGAATAAATACCATAGGGCTAGCTTGAATTGGTATAGATACAAGATTATCCCGAACAGTGGTTCCCAACCTTTTTTGGTTACTGTACCACCAACTGAATGTTTCTCTGCCCGGAGTACCCCTGATGTACACCCTCATGTGCATTTTACCAGTAACCCTATGGTCTAGTCCTAGTACCCCTGGTTGGGAACCACTGTTCTAGAACTGTACCATTGGGTCGACGCCTTGAGTGAGTTGCAGCCCAGAGCAAGGATGTGGGTTAAAACATAAGTCAATGATGGTTACTTGTTGCGGGCCTAGAGTATAATTCTGATCATTTATGGTTGGGGTTACCTAAGCGGGACTTGGGGTGTTGATAAATCAATGTCTCAGTGCAGCCTTGAAATGCGAGGACAGGGTTCAGGACCCAAGATTATTTGGATGGACCCCATCTTCTCTGTAGAATATCTCCTTTTTCCAAAAGGTGTCAAAGTAAGTCCAACAGAGCTACAGTAGACTTGTAGCCAGTCATGTAGTGCCAGCAACCTACTGAATATTTTGCTGCCATGACTCAGTGATGGCACTGGGCCATTAAATCCAGTTTCAGCCATTCCAAGTTACCCACCCTAATGTCATTAGATTCCACATGGATTACAAAAGTGACAGCCCCCGTGTTCTGGCGTAAAACGGTATGAAGCAGCCGAGTAATGTCCTGTAACCTGAGCCCCAGGATAGCACAAGGTTGTTGCCCTGGGAACTGAGATGTTTCTCACCATAGAGCTGCCGATTATAACGGCTGGTGAGACGGCAGAGGAGGTCCGGCCGCAAAACCCATTATGGCTGACTGAGGAGCCGGTGCGTCAGAAACCCTCGAGGTCCAGTGATCCGAGTCCAAGGCAGAATCCAAAGTAAAATCCCCCTGGGAAGAAGTCAGGATAGGGGACGATGGCGCTGGAACCTCTGAAGCCAGGATGGCGAAGCTGTTCGACAAATGGATTTTGGTCGGGCCTTCCCTAATGCCAAAGTAGCCCCGCTAGCCACTTCCCTCCATTTGGCCTACGGCGGGTGACGGGCATCCATGGTTAGGCAGCAGGAATGGTGACAGTATCAGCCGCTAAATCCATCAGAAGCCACAGTCCTGCTCTAATTTCCAGGAAGTGGGAGATATTGATTAAATTGTTCTGTCTGTGATAAATAGATGCTCTACTTTTTTTAGTTTTTAACAAGTCCTGCAACCTCTGGTTCTATGGTCAGGAGCTGCAAGAAGGATCTAGTTTAGCGGCAGCTGTTCCAGAAAAGAGCAGCACGATCTGGCCCTTTACGGTTAAGAGGTCTAGCATCATATCAACAAGATCATATCAAATCTTATTGGTCACATACACATGGTTAGCAGATGTTATTGGTCACATACACATGGTTAGCAGATGTTATTGGTCACATGGTTAGCAGATGTTATTGGTCACATGGTTAGCAGATGTTATTGGTCCATACACATGTTTAGCAGATGTTATTGGTCACATGGTTAGCAGATGTTATTGGTCACATGGTTAGCAGATGTTATTGGTCACATGGTTAGCAGATGTTATTGGTCACATGGTTAGCAGATGTTATTGGTCACATGGTTAGCAGATGTTATTGGTCCATACACATGGTTAGCAGATGTTATTGGTCCATACACATGGTTAGCAGATGTTATTGGTCCATACACATGGTTAGCAGATGTTATTGGTCCATACACATGGTTAGCAGATGTTATTGGTCACATGGTTAGCAGATGTTATTGGTCACATGGTTAGCAGATGTTATTGGTCACATGGTTAGCAGATGTTATTGGTCACATGGTTAGCAGATGTTATTGGTCACATGGTTAGCAGATGTTATTGGTCACATGGTTAGCAGATGTTATTGTGTAGTGAAATGCTTATGCTTCTAGATACAACAGTGCAGCAGTATCTAACAGGTAATATCTAACACATTCCACAACAAAACCGAATACACACGATCTAGTATCAATCAATCAAATGTATTTATAAATCCCTTTTTACATCAGCCTAAAACCCCAAACAGCAAGCAATGCACATGTAGAAGCACGGTGGCTAGGAAAAACTCCCTAGAAAGGCCAAAACCTAGGAAGAAACCTAGAGAGGAACCAGGCTATGAGGGGTGGCCAGTCCTCTTCTGGCTGTGCCGGGTGGAGATTATAACAGTACATGGCCAAGATGTTCAAACGTTCATAGATGACCAGCAGGGTCAAATAATAATAATCACAGTGGTTGTAGAGGGTTCAACAGGTCAGCACCTCAGGAGTAAATGTCAGTTGGAGTTTCATAGCTAATCATTCAGAGATAGAGACAGCAGGTGTGGTAGAGAGAGAGAGAGAGAGTCGAAACAGCAGGTCCGGGATAAGGTAGCACGTCTGGTGAACAGATCAGGGTTCCATTTTATTTTTCAATTTTTTTTCTATTGTGTTATTGACTGTACGTTTGTTTATTCCATGTGTAACTCTGTGTTGTTGTTTGTGTCGCACTGCTTTGCTTTATCTTGGCCAGGTCACAGTTGTAAATGAGAACTTGTTCTCATCTGGCCTACCTGGTTAAATAAAGGTGAAATAAAAAATATAGCCGCAGGCAGAACAGTTGAAACTGGAGCAGCAGCACGACCAGGTGGACTGGGTACAGCAAGGAGTCATCAGGCCAGGTAGTCCTGAGGCATGGTCCTAGGACTCAGGTCCTCCGAGAAGAGAGAGAGAGAAAGAGAGAGAATTAGAGGAAGCATACTTAAATTCACACAGGACACCGGATAAGACAGGAGAAATACTCCAGATATAACAAATCAAATCAAATGTATTTATATAGCCCTTCTTACATCAGCTGATATCTCAAAGTGCTGTACAGAAACCCAGCCTAAAACCCCAAGCAATGCAGGTGTAGAAGCACGGTGGCTAGGAAAAACTCCCTAGACTGACCCTAGCCCCCCCAACACAAACTATTGAAGCATAATTACTGGACGCTGAGACAGGAGGGGTCGGGAGACACTGTGGCCCCGTCCAACGATACCCCCGGACAGGGCCAACCAGGCAGGATTTAACCCCACCCACTTTGCTAAAGCACAGCCCCCACACCGCTAGAGAGTTATCTTCAAACCATCAATTTACCATCCAGAGACAAGGCTGAGTATAGCCCACAAAGATCTTCCCCACGGCACAACCCAAGGGGGGCGCCAACCCAGACAGGAAGACCACGTCAGTGACTCAACCCACTCAAGCGATGCACCCCTCCTAGGGACGGCATGGAAGAACACCAGTAAGCCAATGACTCAGTCCCCGTAATGGGGTCAAAGGCAGAGAATCCCAGTGGAGCGAGGGGAACCGGCCAGGCAGAGACAGCAAGGGCGGTTCGTCGCTCCAGTGCATTTCCGTTCACCTTCACACTCCTGGGCGAGACTATACTTAATCATAGGACCTACTGAAGAGATAAGTCTTCAGTAAAGACTTAAAGGTTGAGACTGAGTCTGCGTCTCTCACATTGGTAGGCAGACCATTCCATAAAAATGTAGCTCTGTAGGAGAAAGCCCTACCTCCAGCCGTTTGCTTAGAAATTATAGGGGCAATTAGGAGGCCTGCGTCTTGTGACTGTAGCGTACGTGTAGGTATGTACGGCAGGACCAAATCGGAAAGATAGGTAGCAGCAAGCCCATGTAATGCTTTGTAGGTTAGCAGTAAAACCTTGAAATCAGCCCTTGCCTTAACAGGAAGCCAGTGTAGGGAGGCTAGCACTGGAGTAATATAATCACATTTTTTGGTTCTAGTCAAGATTCTATCAGCCGTGTTTAGCACTAACTGACGTTTATTTAGTGCTTTATCCAGGTAGCCGGAAAGTATAACATTGCAGTAGTCTAACCTAGAAGTAACAAAAGCATGGATACATTTTTCTGCATCATCTTTGGACAGAAAGTTTCACATTTTTGCAATGTTACGTAGATGAAAAAAAGCTGTCCTTGAAACAGTCTTGATATGTTCGTCAAAAGAGAGATCAGGGTCCAGAGTAATGCCGAGGTCCTTCACAGTTTTATTTGAGACGACTGGACAATCATCAAGATTAATTGTCAGATCCAACAGAAGATCTCTTTGTTTCTTGCGACCTAGAACAAGCATCTCTGTTTTGTCTGAGTTTAAAAGTAAAAAGGTTTGCCGCCATTCACTTCCTTATGTCTGAGACACAGGCTTCCAGCGAGGGCAATGTTGGGGCTTCACCATGTTTCATTGAAATGTACAGCTGTGTGTCATCTGCATAGCAGTGAAAGTTAACATTATGTTTCCGAATGACATCACCAAGAGGTAAAATATATAGTGAAAACAATAGTGGTCCTAAAATGGAAGCTTGAGGAACAACGAAATGTACCGTTTATTTGTCAGAGGACAAACCATCCACAGAGACAAACTGAGACAAACTGATATCTTTCCGACAGATAAGATCTAAACCAGGCCAGAAGTTGTCGGTGTAGACCAATTTGGGTTTCCAATCTCTCCAAAAGAATGTGGTGGCCGATGGTATCAAAAGCAGCACTAAGGTCTAGGAGCACGAGGACAGATGCAGAGCCTCGTTCTGACGCCATTAAAAGGTCATTTACCACCTTCACAAGTGCAGTCTCAGTGCTATGATGGGGTCTAAAACCAGACTGAAGCGTTTTGTATACATTGTTTGTCTTCAGGAAGGCAGTGAGTTGCTGCGCAACAGCTTTTTCTCACATTTTTGAGAGGAATGGGAGATTCGATAGAGGCCGACAGTTTTTTTTCTCGATTTTCTACATCAAGGTGGGGCTTTTTCAAGAGAGGCTTTATTACTGCCACTTTTACTGTGTTTGGTACACATCCGGTGGATAGAGAGCAGTTTATTATGTTCAACATAGGAGGGCCAAGCACAGGAAGCAGCTCTTTCAGTAGTTTAGTTGGAATAGGGTCCAGTATGCAGCTTGAAGGTTTAGAGGCCATGACTATTTTCATGAATGTGTCAAGAGATACAGTATTAAAAAACTTGAGTGTCTACCTTGATCCTAGGTCCTGGCAGAGTTGAGCAGACTCAGGACAACAGAGCTTTGGAGGAATATGCAGATTTAAAGAGGAGTCCGTAATTTGCTTTCTAATGATCATGATCTTTTCCTCAAAGAAGTTAATGAATTTATCACTGCTGAAGTGAAAGCCGTCCTCTCTTGGGGAATGCTGCATTTTAGTTAGCTTTGCGACAGTATCAAAAAGACGTTTTTGATTGTTCTTATTCTCCTCAATGAAGTTGGAAAAATAGGATGATCGAGCAGCAGTAAAGGAATGGGATAGAATATATAAATATAAAATATATGGATGAGCAGTGACAGAGCAGCTAAGATGCAATAGATAGTATAGAATAGATAGTGTAGGATACAGGTTACAGTAAATACATATGAGATGAGTAATACGAGATATGTAAACATTATTTAAGTGACTAGTGATCCATTTATTAAAGTGACCAATGATATCAAGTCTGTAGGTCGGCAGCAGCCTCTCTGAGTTAGTGATGGCTGTTTAACAATCTGATGGCCTTAAGATAAACTCTCCTTCCAGACTCACATCAAACATCTCCAATCCAAAGTTAAATCTAGAATTGGCTTCCTATTTCGCAACAAAGCATACTTCACTCATGCTGCCAAACATACCCTCGTAAAACTGACCATCCTACCGATCCTCGACTTCGGCGATGTTATTTACAAAATAGCCTCCAATACCCTACTCAACAAACTGGATGCAGTCTATCACAGTGCCATCCGTTTTGGCACCAAAGCCCCATATACTACCCACCACTGCGACCTGTACGCTCTCGTTGGCTGGCCTTCGCTTCATAATCGTCGCCAAAACCCACTGACTCCAGGTCATCTACAAAACCCTGCTAGGTAAAGTCCCCCCTTATCTCCGCTCACTGGTCACCATAGCAGCACCCACCTGTAGCACGCTCTCCAGCAGGTATATCTCTCTGGTCACCCCCAAAGCCAATTCCTCCTTTGGCCATCTCTCCTTCCAGTTCTCTGCTGCCAATGACTGGAACGAACTACAAAAATCTCTGAAACTGGAAACACTTATCTCCCTCACTAGCTTTAAGCACCAGCTGTCAGAGCAGCTCACAGATCACTGCACCTGTACATAGCCCATCTATAATTTAGCCCAAACAACTACCTCTTCCCCTACTGTATTTATTTATTTAATTTATTTTGCTCCTTTGCACCCCATTATTTCTATTTCTACTTTGCACTTTCTTCCACTGCAAATCTACCATTCCAGTGTTTTACTTGCTATATTGTATTTACTTTGCCACCATGGCCTTCTTTTGCCTTTACCTCCCTTATCTCACCTCATTTGCTCACATTGTATATTGATGTATTTTTCTACTGTATTATTGACTGTATGTTTGTTTTACTCCATGTGTAACTCTGTGTTGTTGTATGTTGTCGAACTGCTTTGCTTTATCTTGGCCAGGTCGCAGTTGTAAATGAGAACATGTTCTCAACTTGCCTACCTGGTTAAATAAAGGTGGAATAAAAATAAATAAATAAAAGATAGAAGCTGTTTTTCAATCTCTCGGTTCCAGCTTTGATGCACCTGTACTGACCTCGCCTTCTGGATGATAGCGGGGTGAACAGGAAGTGGCTCGGGTGGTTGATGTCCTTGATGATCTTTTTGGCCTTCCTGTGACATCGGGTGCAGTAGGTGTCCTGGAGGGCAGGTAGTTTATGCCTGGTGATGCGTTATGCAGACCGCACCACCCTCTGGAGAGCCTTGCGGTTGTGGGCAGTGCAGTTGCCGTACCAGGCGGTGATACAGCCCGACAGGATGCTCTTGTGCACCTGTAAAAGTCAGTAAGGGTTTTCGGTGACAAGCCTCCTGAGGTTGAGGAAGCGCTGTTGCGCCTTCTTCACCACGCTGTCTGTGTGGGTGGTCATATGTACACCGAGGAACTTAAAGATGCATTCCAGTCTCACTTGGCTTAAAGTAGAAGAAAGATTGACTGCATCACTTCTTGTTTAATGAGAAATATTACTTTAACGAAAATTCCAAATTGTCTGTATAATCAAATAACATAGTTCTGACATGCCACCAGGGGTCTCTTCACAGTCCCCAAGTCCAAAACCAATTTAAGGCAATGCACAGTATTGCGTTCCATCTAAAATTAACCTAAGCAAACAGCAAAATCAGCATTATAAAACAAATAATAAAACAACACCTCAGAAGACCCCTCCCCTATCTGACCTAGATAACTTGTATGTCGATTTAAAGTAATGTTTTTTTCTGAGTGTTTTGTCTGCACAGGACCTTTTGTATTTCTATATTCATTTGAAATGTATGTGGTTCTGTCCTTGAGCTGTTCTTGTCTGTTAATAATGTTCTGTTATGTCATGGCTCATGTTTTGTGTGGACCACAGGAAGAGTAGCTGCTGCTTTTGCAACAGCCAATGGGGATCCAAATAACATCCTAAATACACTATACACCATCCAACGAAATTCTTACTTGCAGGTTCCTTCTTGACAATGCAACAACGACAAGAAATAATAAAATATTTAATATGAACATAAAGTAAATGGCTCAGTAGAATATAAGAAACATTTTAGCATAAGTATAATACAGGAAGGCACAATTTATAGTTAAATATTTTCAAGTGTTTTGGGGAAGGGGGGTTGTGGGAAAAGTGTTAAGACTGTGCAGAATTGCGTGTGTCTGTCTGTATGTGTCTTTCTGCCGGTTTCTGTGTGTTTGTGACCAAATGACCAGTTATGTTTTATATTTTCTCCGAGAGAATGTCCAAGAGAGGCTATACTAACTGTGTTGTTATAAAAAGGGTCATCATTTAATGAATAGTAATTTTAAAGAGAAAGGGAGACAACCACTGAGGTACAATAAGAATGAGGCAACAAGTGGTCTTCTCAGCCGTCGCGACACAATGAGGGAATTCGATTATGCTAAACTGTGGTGTACCGGGCTATGGCGTGAATCGTCGAAGCTGTGAGAGAGGAGCGCCTTCTCAAATCGAACACTGCGCTGCTGGGTCATGTTGTCAAAAACTTAGCCTGATGCATCGCTCAGAAACATATTTTCATTCAAATATAGTTTTGTTTTCATTGTCAGATAAACCATGCTTATCAGAAGCAATACTTTTACATGTGAAAACACATAATCCTACTCCTTTTTCGACATACTTAACCTACATCACTTTTTTTTTTAGGCGACTTCGCCGTCTGCCAAAACGGGGACCCTAGCAGGCTGACTCATTGCCCGGAGGCTGCCCGGTTCCAAAACGAACCGAGTTCGGGGCATTAAAGGTCCGGGGCATTAATCGAATCCTCTCCGTGCTCTTTTGGACGGCAATTTTGACGTTGACGTCAACACAGCAATGGCGGATGCAGTGGAGGAAGTTCTTGAAGGCAGCTGGTAAGATTTAATATAATTATCACTGTTGTCACAGATACTTATGACATCAGTTGAATCAGTATTTTAATAATATAAAACAATATTTGTTAGCTACGTTAAAATCTGGTAAAGTACGTTTTCGTTTTGGGGTGATGATGGTTTTGGACTGTATCGATTAGCTACTAGCCGGATGCTCTCCTCTGAAACAGCCCGGCTAACGTTAGTTAGCCTATGTAGGCTTTCACACAAAAAAAGTAGCTAGGCAATTCGATAACCATTGTTTACAATGCTAGCTAGTTTCAACAACAACTAATGTTGTCATTCCTGAGCGACACTGTTGGTATTTGTTGAGGGTTTTGATGTGTAAATATTGCTAACGTTAGCTAGCTAGCTAGCTGCAGACTCGAGAGGTTATGGATTAGCTTTTTGTTCTTATTGTCAACAGTAGCCACTCATCCCCTATCATCAAAGTTGTCCTGATGGCTGTGAAGTGAGGTTCTGGCTGCCCCAGTAGCTATGCGTTATGCCGCGTTCAAAACAACTGGGAACACGGAAATCTCCAATTTTAGTGCGTTTAATACAACTGGGAACTCGGGGGGAGAAAAAAACCAGCTCCGACTGGAAAAACGTGTTTTGAACGTGACGTCGGGAACTCGGTCATCTTTATAGAGCTATGACATTTCAACCTGAAGATCACCGACGTCATGATTTGACCTCGGTTATTTCCGAGTTTCTAGTTGTCTTTAAAGCAGCTAGAGATGTCGACGCTGAATGTGTGTGACGTGTCTGGTCTCTAACGCCCACGAAGTTCCGATTCAAACTCCCATTAGACAGCTCTGCAATATGCAGTTTTGCTGAGCAACAATCTTAATTTATTCCCATCACGGCTGGTATGTACTTCCAAAAAAAGGTATACATTTTGGGCTTCTGAGTGGCGCAGCGGGGAAAAGGCACTGCATCTCAGTGCAAGAGGCAGTATCACATCCGGCCGTGATTGGGAGTCCCATAGGGCGGCGCACAATTAGCCCAACATTTTCCGGATTTGGCCGAGGTAGTCCATCATTGTAAATAAGAATTGTTCTTAACTGACTTGCCTAGTTAAATAAAGGTTCATTAAAAAAATATACAAGCAACTGAAACAATGCCTCTTAAAGACCTCCAATGTATTGACCTGTTGTAGACTTCCGACCTGTGTGGCAGTAATGAGTGAAGTCTGGCAGTAATTGGAGGTGCCAAATAGATCGTTTTTTTTTCGTTTACTTTATACCTTTTTTTGGAAGTACGTTCCCGCAGTAATGGGCTCTAAATGAAGATGGTTGCTCAGTGACACTCCATATTTGGTGAGTAACGAATCTATTTCTACATTATAATGCATGCAGAGCTGTCCAATTGATTTTGAATTGGAGCTTCCTCTGCTTTGCGCCACGTTCGAAACAACAGGGAACTCGGGGGGGGGGGGGGGGGAACATTTAACTCGGTCCTCTTTCTAGAGCTCCGAATTCCTGACCTGAAGATCACTGATGTCATGATTTGTCCTCATATTTTTCAGAGTTCCCAATTGTTTTGAATGCGGCGTTAGAGACCAGACACGTCATACTCATCGTCGACATCTCTAACGTGCTGACCACACCGCTCGCATTGTAAAATAAATGTACCTGTGCGTGTTATTCAATCATTGCACCCTCACTGCTCGTGCGCGTCTGCGTTGCCAGGCGCTAAAATAGAACTTGGTTCAATTTGTGATGCTTGATGCACTGCAAGTCCCGCCTCTCCCATCTCCTCATTGGTTTTTAGGAGCATATACCCATGTAGGTGATTGAAAGATGAACTGAGGTCTCCAGTCCAGTTGGTGGTGGTAATGCACCTTAAAGTTGGTTACCAACCGCCATATAACGTCCAAAGAAGAAGAAGGAGGATGAGAGATTACTAGAAAATAACTCGATTTACCCTTTTATCTGTGGATTAATTGTCAGAGTAGAGGACTTTGTGCATTTCAGGTAAAATAACAACCCGATGTTTATATCCCAAGACAAATTAGCTAGCAACAGCATGCTAGCTAGCTAAATGTCCATGAACGTTTCATGGACAACCCGTCCCCAAATGAATATAGTTGGTTCAGCGTTCGTTTTGATATTTCAACCTGCGTGTCCTGATCGCGTCTGGTGGACAATCGCACATCAATTATAGTGATTTCAATGGGCCTTTCTCCATTTATACGGTTCAATCCAAATCAAAGCAAAAATCATTTTCTGCATTTTCATACATTTCTGTATTTCCTGCACTTATCATTTTCACACTCTACCACGCAGCATGGTACGGGAAAAACGCCTAGAACTAGTTAATTGGTGAATTGTTGGAATCATGGAAATATAGTGATTTATAATTCTATAGTTGGAATGTAGTGGGAGAAGCTCCTTGAGTACATTGTTGTTTGACATGACAACGGATGAATAAGCCAGTGAGAAATAATTAGGCTATCTAACACTGGAACTCTTCCAAGTCAAAATAAGCGTTCGGTTTTAGAAGTGTATTGCCCCCGGGGCCCGCCGGCATAACCGCTAAACTGCTTCCTGTACACTACTGCATGATTGTACACAGGATTGGATTGTGGGTTTACTAACGCGTTAGTTCTAGTTTGTTGAGTATAACGTTAATACGCCGATAACGTTGTAAGCGGTTAGCGGTTATGATACAAAGGTTTGGCTAGGAGAGGCTTTTTGCACCTGGTCACAGACGACTTTTGTGTTGTGCACAAGCGAAGGGAAAAGGTTGAGCGGAGGAGAGCGCGTAGATGTGAAAAGGAATTATACAACACGCAAAGTGATAATGCTGTATGTGGTTGCTATGATCAGGGGTGTACTCCATTCTGCTGATTCTGTTGCAAAACGTTTTGTTAAATGAAAGCAAACGAAACGGGGATGGACCTGCCAGAATGTGTCCAATATAGAAACACTTGTTCTAACACTTGCTCTAATGATTACACCCCAGATCAGCTAGATGCAGGTAAGAGTGTGGAAGGTGGTATTGAATGTGTCACCGTCTGTCACCTTGATCACTCCAACTTGTCTCTGGACCTGTGCAATGTTATAAACTTTCATTCACAGGCTAGGTTGTAGCAACTTCAAGATGGGTACAGGGACAATTTGAGTATCATGTAGTAGCCTGAACTGATCACTGATGCATTGAGCTCAATTACTTCATACCCCTGTACATGGACTCTGTACTGGTACTCCATGTATATAGCCATGTTATTACCCCATACCCCTGTACATGGACTCTGTACTGGTACCCCATGTATATAGCCATGTTATTACCCCTGTACATGGACTCTGTACTGATACTCCATGTATATAGCCATGTTATTACCCCATACCCCTGTACATCGACTCTGTACTGGTACCCCATGTATATAGCCATGTTATTACCCCTGTACATCGACTCTGTACTGGTACCCCGTGTATATAGCCATGTTATTACCCCTGTACATCGACTCTGTACTGGTACCCCGTGTATATAGCCATGTTATTACCCCATACCCCTGTACATCGACTCTGTACTGGTACCCCATGTATATAGCCATGTTATTACCCCTGTACATCGACTCTGTACTGGTACCCCGTGTATATAGCCATGTTATTACCCCATACCCCTGTACATCGACTCTGTACTGGTACCCCGTGTATATAGCCATGTTATTACCCCTGTACATCGACTCTGTACTGGTACCCCGTGTATATAGCCATGTTATTACCCCTGTACATCGACTCTGTACTGGTACCCCGTGTATATAGCCATGTTATTACCCCCATAGCCCCTGTACATCGACTCTGTACTGGTACCCCGTGTATATAGCCATGTTATTACCCCTGTACATCGACTCTGTACTGGTACCCCCATGTATATAGCCATGTTATTACCCCTGTACATGGACTCTGTACTGGTACCCCCGTGTATATAGCCATGTTATTACCCCATACCCCTGTACATGGACTCTGTACTGGTACCCCGTGTATATAGCCATGTTATTACCCCTGTACATCGACTCTGTACTGGTACCCCGTGTATATAGCCATGTTATTACCCCATACCCCTGTACATCGACTCTGTACTGGTACCCCGTGTATATAGCCATGTTATTACCCCTGTACATTGACTCTGTACTGGTACCCCGTGTATATAGCCATGTTATTACCCCTGTACATCGACTCTGTACTGGTACCCCGTGTATATAGCCATGTTATTACCCCTGTACATGGACTCTGTACTGGTACCCCGTGTATATAGCCATGTTATTACCCCTGTACATGGACTCTGTACTGGTACCCCGTGTATATAGCCATGTTATTGTTCCTCATTGTGGAGGAATTATTGCTTTTATTATTACACGTTTTACCTTTTCTATTATTTCTCTATTTTGTATCTCTGCATTGTTGAGAAGGGTCTGTTAGTCTACACCTGTTGTTTAGCATGTGACCTAATACAATCAGATTTGATTTGAATATGAATGACAGTCATCCAATATTCTGTAATAATATAAGGCCATGAAAACAAAACATTTCCCTCCCTAATGTCAACACCACTGGTGTACGGTAAGTGTTTTATTTAGCATTGTGAAATGATTTTGATATGAAATTAAAGGGCTTTATAATTCTAGAATCGTATCACAATTGAGAATTCGTTCACGTTTAGATGGAGAATTTGTCTGTTTTTGTCTGCCAGAGCCAGTTTACCTCTGAAAAGAACGTATAAGGTCCTTGGACCTTAGGAAATAACGGTAGACTCCTTAAGAGAACTTCTTGGGCTACCTTTCACATAGAATGAGCCCTGGTTAATCCATTCATTTCAGTATCCTTCCTTCCTGGTAATTAGTTATGTGGTTACAAAGACACTGTTCATGAGCAGGGAGATCAGAGACACAGTCTCAGGCAGGAAATCACTGCTAATAAGGACGGGTTGTGTCTGTTGTAACAGGGAGGGAATCACGAGGACGGGTTGTGTCTGTTGTAACAACAGGGAGGGAATCACGAGGACGGGTTGTGTCTGTTGTAACAACAGGGAGGGAATCACGAGGACGGGTTGTGTCTGTTGTAACAGGGAGGGAATCTCGAGGACGGGTTGTGTCTGTTGTAACAGGGAGGGAATCACGAGGACGGGTTGTGTCTGTTGTAACAGGGAGGGAATCACGAGGACGGGTTGTGTCTGTTGAAGAGGTCGACCGATTAATCGGAATGGCCGATTTTAATTACGGCCGATTTCAAGTTTTCATAACAATCGGTATTTTTGGGCACCGATTTGCCGTTTAAAATATTATTATTATTATTTTTTTTTTTTACACCTTTATTTAACTAGGCAAGTCAGATTAAGAACACATTCTTATTTTCAATGACGGCCTAGGAACGGGGGTTAACTGCCTTGTTCAGGGGGGATTCGTTTTTTCAACCTTCCGGTTACCAGTCCAACGCTCTAACCACCTGCCTTACATTGCACTCCACGAGGAGCCTGCATGGCAGGCTGACTACCTGTTACGCGAGGGCAGCAAGAAGCCAAGGTAAGTTGCTAGCTAGCATTAAACTTATCTTATAAAAAACTATCAATCTTAACATATTCACTAGTTAACTACACATGGTTGATGATATTACTAGTTTATCTAGCTTGTCCTGCGTTGCATATAATCGATGCGGTTCACGTTCATTTATCATCGAATCACAGCCAACTACGACAAACGGCGCATTTGCGAAAAAAGCACTGTCGTTGCACCAATGTACCTAACCATAAACATCAATGCCTTTCTTTAAAATCAATACACAAGTATGTATTTTTAAACCTGCATATTTAGTTAATATTGCCTGCTAACATGAAATTGTGTCACTTCTCTTGCGTTCATTGCATGCAGAGTCAGGGTATATGCAACAGTTTGGGCCGCCTGGCTCGTTGCGAACTCATTTGCCAGAATTTTACGTAATTATGACATAACATTGAAGGTTGTGCAATGTAACAGGAATATTTAGACTTAGGGATGCCACCAGTTAGATAAAATATGGAACGGTTCCGTATTTCACTGAAAGAAAAAAACGTTTGGTTTTCGAGATGATAGTTTCCGGATTCGACCATGTTAATAACCTAAGGCTCATATTTCTGTGTGTTTATTATATTATAATTAAGTCTATGATTTGATAGAGCAGTCTGACTGAGCGATGGTAGGCAGCAGCAGGCTCGTAAGCATTCATTCAAACAGCACTTTTGTGTGTTTTGCCAGCAGCTCTTCGCAATGCTTCAAGCATTGCTCTGTTTATGACTTCAAGCCTATCAACTCCCAAGATTAGGCTGGTGTAACCGATGTGAAATGGCTAGCTAGTTAGCGGGGTGCGCGCTAATAGCGTTTCAAACGTCACTCGCTCTGAGACTTGGAGTAGTTGTTCCCCTTGCTCTGCATGGGTAACGCTGCTTCGAGGGTGGCTGTTGTTGATGTGTTCCTGGTTCGAGCCCAGGTAGGAGTGAGGAGAGGGACGGAAGCTATACTGTTACACTGGCAATACTAAAGTGCCTATAAGAACATCCAATAGTCAAAGGTATATGAAATACAAATCCTATAGAGAGTAATAGTCCTATAATTCCTATAATAACTACAACCTAAAACTACTTACCTGGGAATATTGAAGACTCATGTTAAAAGGAACAACCAGCTTTCATATGTTCTCATATTCTGAGCAAGGAACTTAAACGTTAGCTTTCTTACATGGCAAATATTGCACGTTTACTTTCTTCTCCAACACTTTGTTTTTGCATTATTTAAACCAAATTGAACATGTTTCATTATTTATTTGAGGCTAAATAGATTTTATTGATGTATTATATTAAGTTAAAATAAGTGTTCATTCAGTATTGTTGTAATTGTCACTAATACAAATAAATAAATAAAAATCGGCCAATTTAATCGGTATCGGCTTTTTTTTGGGGTCCTCCAATAATTGGTATCGGCGTTTAAAAATCATAATCGGTCGACCTCTAGTTGAGAGGAATGAGGCAAAAGGGTATGGAAAGTAAGTCTGGTAAAAGTAAATGAAAGTAACTGATTGTCAAATGTACTGCAAATTAAGAAATCAAACTAAATAAACTATACTATGAAACAAAGATGAATGATAGTAAAAAGCTGTGGAGCACCTAAAATTACATTCTGGTTAAAAAGGCAAACTCCACTCCATCATTCATTGAATCAGATGCTCATTTATCACAAAACCCACTGATATTGCCAACTACTTCAATGATTTTTTCATTGGCGAGATTAGCAGACTCAGGGATGACATGCCAGCAACAAACGCTGACACTACACATCCAAGTATATCTGACCAATTTATGAAAGTCAAGCATTGTAATTTCTTAATTCCGTGAACTTAGTGTGGAAGAGGTGAAAGAATCATTGTTGTCTATCAATAATGACAAGCCACCGGGGTCCGACAACTTGGATGGAAAATTACTGAGGATAATAGCGGACGGTATTGCCACTCCTATTTGCCACATCTTCAATCCAAGCCTACTAGAGAGCGTGTGCCCTCAGGCCTGCAGGGAAGTTAAAGTCATTCCGCTACCCAAGAATAGTAAAGCCCCCTTTGGTCGGCTATTTGAGCCAGTAATCAGCCTGTAACCAACACTTAGTAAACTTCTGGAAATGACTGATGACTGATCATCAGTCATTTGTGTAAGTGCTGTGCTTGTTGAATGTCCTTCCCTATATGCGTGCTAAAAGTCTGTTAGCATTGTATCTGGTCAAACACCATTTTTTTCCAGAAGTTTACTAAGAGTTGGTAACAGGCTGATTGGTCAGCTGAGAGAAATTGATGATAAAAAGGTTGTGGGGCTATCTTCAGTGCAGCTTTTGACATTATCGATCATAGTCTGCTGTTTGAAAAACGTATCTGTTATGGCTTTACACCCCCTGCTATAATGTGGATAAGAAGTTACTTGTCTAACAAAACACAGAGGGTGTTCTTTAACGGAAGCCTCTCAAACATAGTCCAGGTAGAATCAGGAATTCCCCAGGGCAGCTGTCTAGGCCCCTAACTTTTTTCAATCTTTACTAATGAATTGCCACTGGCTATGAGGAAAGCCAGAGTGTCTATGTATGCAGATGACTCAACACTATACACATCAGCTACTACAGCGACTGAATTGACTGCAACACTTAACAAAGAGCTGCAGTTAGTTTCAGAGTGAGTGTCAAGGATTAAGAGTCCTAAATATTTATAAAGCATTGTATTTGGGACAAATCATTCACTAAACCCTAAACCACATCTCGTAATGAATAATGTGGACATTTAGCAAATTGAGGTGACTAAACTGCTTGGAGTAACCCTGGATTGTAAACTGTCCTGGTCAAAACATATTGATACAACAGTAGCTAAGATGGGGAGAAGTCTGTCCATAATAAAGCACTGCTCTGCCTTCTAAACAACACTATCAACAAGGCAGGTCCTACAGGCCCTAGTTTCTACCTTCAACAACACTACCAACAAGGCAGGTCCTACAGGCCCTAGTTTCTACCTTCTTAACAACACTATCAACAAGGCAAGTCCTACAGGCCTTGGTTTTGTCGCGCCTGGACTACTGTTCAGTCGTGGTCAGGTGTCTGACCTGTTTTAAAATTGTATAAAATGCCTAAGTTTTGTCCAAACCCCAAGGAAGATTTGTGGGGATCTAATAATAAATACAAATGCCTATCATATTATCAGATTCCAACACCTGTTAGTTACTGCAGACCATATTTGATACAGGAAGTCAATGTAGCTTACTGTTTCTAGCTTAGCCTTACTACTGCTAGGGTCAGGCAGCCTGGATACCAT
This sequence comes from Salmo salar, assembly GCF_965601325.2. Lineage (NCBI taxonomy): Eukaryota > Metazoa > Chordata > Actinopteri > Salmoniformes > Salmonidae > Salmo > Salmo salar. The sequence goes on along the minus strand of NC_138306.1, from coordinate 60,666,699 downwards.
GGTAACGGCAGGGCACTCTGACCACTCTCCTCTTGTTCTGTTGAGCTGCTTACCCTATCAGTTACTATATAAAAGAGATCCCACCAATCCCTTGTCATCTCGTTTAATGTGACAGCAGTAAAGTGTTTATCTGTTGGCTAGCAGTGATACAGACACAAGCTGTAAACTGAATGTCCAGGTTGTGGCCGATGCTTTGATTTACATTAGAATGTGTTTGATGCTCAGCGGGTGACAGAAATAGACTCGTCCTCGTGGCATTTGGAAAAGCCCTGTGTACAGATGAAACAGCAGTCAAACAAATAGCATATCAGTATTGAAGTGTTATTGGCGTTGCTGAAAAATGTAGGGGTTAAACAGTGTTTGTCTCTCTGACCTGTCCTGTGCTGCTGTCTGACCTGTCCTTTGTTGCTGTCTGACCTGTCCTGTCGTGTTTTCTGAACTGTCCTGTCTTGTTCTGAGCTGTCCTGTCTTGTTCTGTGACCTGTTTTCTCATGCTTTCTGACCTGTCCTGTATTGTTCTCTGAGCTGTCCTGTGTTGCTGTCTGTCCTGTCTTGTTCTGTGACCTGTTTTCTCTTGCTTTCTGACCTGTCCTGTCTTGTTCTGAGCGGTCCTTTCTTGCTTTCTGACCTGTCCTGTATTGTTCTCTGTCCTGTCTTGCAACGTTGCCCTAAAAAAATGTTTGTTCTATAGGCGTTAGATGTCGTTCTGATAGTGTTGCTGTTTCTCTGTCCTGCAGGGATCAGGATCTGGCTGAGGCCCTGGACTCTGGAGGCTCTGACCTGGAGCTAGAGATGGACCTACAGGGGGAGCTGGGGGGAGGTCTGGGGCTGGATGGGGGAGAGGCCGGGGGAGGTATTCGAGTCCAGGAGCTACCAGCCCAGCAGAGAGCCAAGCTGTGGAAGGTGAGCTAGATCAGGGGTCGTGGGTTCGGCCTACCGTAACAGATGGGGAGGAATTAGACTAGGGATGGAATGGGAGGGGTAGGGGGGGCAGGGTGAGGGGTGGGGGGTGGTCAGGGTGAGGGACCAGGGAGGGGGGGTCAGAGGGTGAGGGACCAGGGAGGGGGGGGGTCAGGGTGAGGCACCAGGGAGGGGGGGGTCAGGGTGAGGGACCGGGGGGGGGGGGGGGGTCAGGGTGAGGGACCAGGGAGGGGGGGGACATCTCTAATCTGTTGAGCTGATAATTGGTTTGTTGACCCCCAAAGTTAGCAGACACTCCACTGTTGATTAGCTGCTTCTGAGGAGAACAGAAGACTAGCATAGACTGAGCATGTCTCATAGCTAGAGCCAGGAGGTTTACCTGACCGGGAACAACTCTGGGCCATCAGTGGTTCTCAGTAGTTTCCCAGTCTCTCCTCCTGTGTGTTGGGGTAACTGTTAGCTACTAACTGATGATCTGGTCCTGTCTGTTAGCTACTAACTAGTTGGTGTGTTTTGTCAGATTGCGCTGAATGTGGCAGGTAAAGGAGACAGTCTGTCCTCATGGGATGGAGTCCTGGATCTTCCAGAACAGACCCTTATACACACCCGCTGCCAGCAGCTTATTGGTGAGTGACTGTTACATACAGTATCTACGTTTTATATATTTATACATATATATATATATACACAGTACCAGTCAAAAGTTTGGACACACTGACTCATTCAAGGTTTCTTCCTTTAATTTTACTATTTTCTACATTGTAGAATAATAGTGAAGACATCAAAACTATGAAATAACACATATGGAATCATGTAGTAACCAAAAAAGTGTTAAACAAATCAAAATATATGTTAGTTTCTTAAAAATAACCATCCTTTGCCTTGATAACAGCTTTGCACACTCTTGGCATTCTCTCAACCAGCTTTACCTGGAATGCTTTTCCAACAGTCTTGGAGTTCCCACATATGCTGAGCACTTATTGGCTGCGGTCCAACTCATCCCAAACCATCTCAATTGGGTTGAGGTTGAGTGATTTTGGAGGCCAGGTCATATGATGCAGCACTCCATCACTCTCTTTCTTGGTCAAATAGCCCTTACACAGCCTGGAGGTGTGTTGGGTCATTGTCCTGTCAAAAAACAAATGATAGTCCCACTAAGCGCAAACCAGATTTTCACAGGTCTAATATCCATTGCTGGTGTTTCTGGGCTCAAACAAGTCTCTTCTTCTTATTGGTGTCCTTTAGTAGTGGTTTCTTTGTAGCAATTTGACCATGAAGGCCTGATTCACACAGTCTCCTCTGAACAGTTGATGTTGAGATGTGTCTGTTACTTTAACTCTGTGAAGCATTTATTTGGGCTGCAATTTCTGAGGCTGGTAACTCTAATGAACTTATCTTTTACAGCAGAGGTAACTCTGGGTCTTCCATTCTTGTGGCAGTCCTCATTAGAGCCAGTTTCATCATAGCGCTTGATGGTTTTTGTGACTGCACTTGAAGAAGCTTTCAAAGAGCTTGAAATGTTCTGGTTTGACTGACATGTCTTAAACTAGTGATGGACTGTCATTTCAATTCATGGGGCTTTATTGGCATGGGAAACATATGTTAACATTGCCAAAGCAAGTGAAGTAGATAATATACAAAAGTGAAATAAACAATAAAAATTAACAGTAAACATTACACATACAGAAGTTCCAAAAGAATAAAGACATTACAAATGTCATATTATGTCTATATACAGTGTTGTAACGCTGTGTAAATAGTTAAAGTACAAAAGGGAAAATAAATAAACATAAATATGGGTTGTATTTACAATGGTGTTTGTTCTTCACTGGTTGACCTTTTCTTGTGGCAACAGGTCACACATCTTGCTGCTGTGATGTCACACTGGTATTTCACCCAGTAGATATGGGAGTTTATCAAAATTTGGTTTGTTATCTAATTCTTTGTGGGTCTGTGTAATCTGAGGGAAATATTTGTCTCTAATATGGTCATACATTTGGTAGGAAGTTAGGAAGTGCAGCTCAGTTTCCACCTCATTTTGTGGTCAGTGTTGCACATAGCCTGTCTTCTCTTGAGAGCCAGGTCTGCCTACAGCGGCCTTTCTCAATAGCAAGGCTATGCTCACTGAGTCTGTACATAGTCAATGCTTTCCTTCATGTTGGGTCAGTCACAGTGGTCAGGTATTCTGCCACTGTGTTCTCTCTGTTTAGGGCCAAATAGCATTCTAGCTTGCTCATTTTTTTTTTTTGTTAATTACTTAATTCTTTCCAATGTGTCATCTTTTTGTTTTCTCAATAGATTGGTTGGGTCTAATTGTGTTGCTGTCCTGGGGCTCTGTGGGGTCTGTTTGTGAACAGAGCCCCAGGACCAGCTTGCTTAGGGGACTCTTCTCCAGGTTCATCTCTCTGTAGGTGATGGCTTTGTTATGGAAGGTTTGGGAATCACTTCCTTTTAGGTGGTTGTAGAATTTAGTGTCTCTTTCTGGTTTTTGATCATTTTGACTGTCATTTCTCTTTGCTTTATTTGAGCTGTTCTTGCCATAATATGGACTTGGTATTTTACCAAATAGGGCTATCTTCTGTATACCACCCCTACCTTGAGCCAATCAGTTGTGTTGTGACAAATGCATCAAAAAGGAAAGAAATTATACAAATTAACTTTTAACAAGGCACACCTGTTAATTTAAATGCATTCCAGGTGACTACCTCATGAAGCTGGTTGAGAGAATGCAAAGAATGTGCAAAGCTGTCATCAAGGCAAAGTGTGGCTACTTTGAAGAATCTCAAATATAAAATATATTTTGATTTCTTTAACACTTTTTTGGTTACTACATGATTCCATATGTGTTATTTCATAGTTTTGATGTCTTCACTATTATTCTACAATGTAGAAAATAGTTTAAAAATAAATAAAAAATCCTGGAATGAGGTGTCCAAACTTTTGATTGGTACTGTGCCTACGGAAAGTATTCAGACCCCGTGACTTTTTGCACATTGTTACGTTACAGCCTTATTCTAAAATTGATTAAATCATTTTTATCCCTCATCAATCTACACACAATACCCCATAATGACAAAGCAAAGACATTTTTGCTAATTTTTTTTTTTTTAAGTATTCAGACCCTTTACTCAGTACTTTGTTGAAGCACCTTTGGCAGCGATTACAGCCTCGAGTATTCTTGGGTATGACGCTACAAGCTTGGCACGCCTGTATTTGGGGAGTTTCTCCCATTCTTCTCTGCAGATCCTCTCAAGCTTTGTCAGGTTGAATGTGGTGTGTCGCTGCACAGCTATTTTCAGGTCTCCAGAGATGTTCGATCGGGTTCAAGTCCGGGCTCTGGCTGGGAAAGTCATGGACATTCAGAGACTTGTACCAAAGCCACTCCTGCGTTGTCTTGGCTGTGTGCTTAGGGTCGTTGTCCTGTTGGAAGGTGAAACTTCGCCCCAGTCTGAGGTCCTGAGCTCTCTGGAACAGGTTTTCATCAAGGATCTCTCTGTACTTTGCTCTGTTCATCTTTCCCTTGATCCTGACTGGTATCCCAGTCCCTGCCACTGAAAAACATCCCCACAGCATGATGCTGCCACCACCATGCTTCACCGTAGGGATGGTGCAGGTTTCCTCCAGACGTGACGCTTGGCATTCAGACCAAAGAGTTCAATCCTGGCTTCATCAGACCAGAGAATCTTGTTTCTCATGATCAGAGTCCTTTAGGTGCCTTTTGGCAAACGCCAAGCGGGCTGTCTTGTCTTTTACTGAGGAGTGGCTTCCATCTGGCCACTCTACGTAAAGGCCTGATTGGTGGAGTGCTGCATAGACGGTTGTCCTTCTGGAAGGTTCTCCCATCTCCACAGAAGAACTCAGGAGCTCTTGGGTTCTTGGACACCTCCCTGACCAAGGCCCTTCTCCTCCGATTGCTCAGTTTGGCCGGGAGGCCAGCTGTAGGTAAAGTCTCGGTAGTTCCAAACTTCTTCCATTTCAGAATGATGGAGGCCACTGTGTTCTTGGGGACCAACAATGCTCCAGAAATATTTTGGTACCCTTCCCCTGATCTGTGCCTCGACACAATCCTGTCTCGGAGCTCTACGGACAATTCTTTTGACCTCATGGCTTGGTTTTTGCTCTGACATGCAGTCAACTGTGGGACCTTATATAGACAGGTGTGTGCTTTTCCAAATCATGTCCAATCAATTTAATTTACCACAGGTGGATTCTAATGAAGTTGTAGAAACATCTCAAGGATGATCAATGGAAACAGGATGCACCTGAGCTCAGTTTTGAGTCTCTTAGCAAAGGGTCTGAATACTTATGTAAACAAGGTATTTCTGTTTCTGCCTTTCTAGGGAGTTTTTCCTAGCCACCGTGCTTCTACACCTGCATTACTTGCTGTTTTGGGGTTTTAGGCTGGGTTTCTTTACAGCACTTTGAGACATCAGCTGATGTAAGAAGGACTATATAAATAAATTTTGAATTTGTTTTGTTTTAGAATTCTAATTCATTTCTAAAAACCTGTATTCACTTTGTCATTATTGGGTATTGTGTGTAGATTGCTGAGGATTTTTTTTTGGTTAAATACATTTTAGAATAAGGCTGTAACGTAACGAAATGTGGAGAAAGTCACGGGCTCTGAATACTTTCCCAAGGCACTGTTTGTTTATATACTGAAACAAAAATATGCAACAATTTCAAAGATTGTTCTGAGTTACAGTTCTTTTAAGGACATCAGTCAATTGAAATAAATTCATTAGGTCCTAATCTATGGATTTCACATGACTGGGAATACAGATATGCATCTGTTGGTCACAGATACCTTTTTAAAAGGTAGGGGTGTGGATCAGAGAACCAGTCAGTATCTGGTGTGACCACCATTTACCTCATGCAGCGCGACACATCTCCTTCACATAGAGTTGATCAGGCTGTTGATTGTGGCCTGTGGAATGAAAGTCCCACCTCCTCTTCAATGGCTGTGTGAAGTTGCTGGATTTTGACAGGAACTGCAACATGCTGTCATATACGTCAATCCAGAGCATCCCAAACATGCTCAATGGTGAGTGTGCAGGCCATGGAAGAACTGGGACATTTTCAGCTTCCAGGAATTGTGTACAGATCCTTGCGATATGGGGCCGTGTATTATCATGCTGAAACATGAGGTGATGGTGGCGGATGAATGGTACGACAATGGGCCTCAGGATCTCGGTGCATTCAAATTGCCATCGATAAAATGCAATTGTGTTTGTTGTCTGTAGTTTATGCCTGTCCATACCATAACCCCACCTCCACCATGGGGCCCATACCATAACCCCACCTCCACCATGGGGCCCATACCATAACCCCACCTCCACCATGGGGCCCATACCATAACCACACCTCCACCATGGGGCCCATACCATAACCCCACCTCCACCATGGGGCCCATACCATAACCCCACCGCCACCATGGGGCCCATACCATAACCCCACCGCCACCATGGGGCCCATACCATAACCCCACCGCCACCATGGGGCCCATACCGTAACCCCACCTCCACCATGGGGCCCATACCATAACCCCACCGCCACCATGGGGCCCTCTGTTCACAATGTTGACATCAGCAAACTGCTCGCCCACACGACGCCGTACATGTGGTCTGCGGTTGTGAGGCTGATTGGATGTACTGCCAAATTCTCGGCTTATGGTAGAGAAATTAACATTACATTTTCTGGCAACCGCTCTGGAGGACATTCTTGCAGTCAGCATGCCAATTGCACGCTCCCTCAAAACGAGACATCTGTGGCATTGTGTTGTGACAAAACTACACATTTAAGAGTGGCCTTTTATTGTCCCCAGCACAAGGTGCACCTGTGTAATGATCATGCTGTTTAATCAGCTTTTTGATATGCCACACCTGTCAGGTGGATGGATTATCTTGGAAAAGGAGAAATGCTCACTAACAGGGATGTAAACACATTTGTGCACAACATTTGAAATAACTTTTTTGTGCATATGGAACATTTCTGGCATCTTATTTCAGTTCATGAAACATGGGACCAACACTACATTTTTGTTCAGTGTATATTATATTACACCTGCCCTGCTCAAGACACTTCATAGGATGGATAATTATTTTTCTTGCATAGCTCAGTTTTAATGCTGTCTTCTGGAGCGAGGTCGGTAATGCCGTCTTCTGGCGCGAGGTCGGTAATGCCGTCTTCTGGCGCGAGGTCGGTAATGCCGTCTTCTGGCGCGAGGTCGGTAATGCCGTCTTCTGGAGCGAGGTCGGTAATGCCGTCTTCTGGAGCGAGGTCGGTAATGCCGTCTTCTGGAGCGAGGTCGGTAATGTTGAGAATAGACAATAGAAACACAAGTCCGAACACACGCTGGGTTCTCATACAGTTTGGGTCTTATGCAGAAACTGTCAGCTGTCATCAGCTTTGCACAGTCCTTTCTCTGCCTGATAGCAGGGCGGGTTAGGCAGCAGAACGGACATGGAGACTGCTCCAGGGCTCAGCCCAGAAAAGGCAGACCTTCATGGGTCACTGAGCCCAGGAAAGCCCCAGGCCTTACCTCCAGGAGTAGGCCAGCACATGGTGCCACAGTGAAGAGAGACAAACTGAGGGAGAGAATGTTCTAGTGGGTTGAATAATCCTGAGACTCTATTCTTTGGCATCTTGTTTACTAGTATCTTTTTTCAATCCATTTCTACAAGACACATTTGCTTGAAATGTTCTCTGCTGGATAGTCATAATTAGCCTTGGGGCCATATGTATCCAGTCTCATGGTGGGAGTGCTGGTCTAGGATCAGGTCTCATGGTGGGAGTGCTGGTCTAGGATCAGGTCTCATGGTGGGAGTGCTGGTCTAGGATCAGGTCTCATGGTGGGAGTGCTGGTCTAGGATCAGGTCTCATGGTGGGAGTGCTGGTCTAGGATCAGGTCTCATGGTGGGAGTGCTGGTCTAGGATCAGGTCTCATGGTGGGAGTGCTGGTCTAGGATCAGGTCTCATGGTGGGAGTGCTGGTCTAGGATCAGGTCCCCCCCCCCCCCCGTCCATGTCATCTTATTCATTCTGATCTAGGATCAGGTCTCTCCTGTCCATGTCATCTTATTCATTCTGATCTAGGATCAGGTCTCTCCTGTCCATGTCATCTTATTCTTTCTGATGTAAAATCCTAGATCAGCACTCCTACTCTTGAGGTTTGATACATATGGCTCCAGGAGGATTTTTCTAAACTCTGTTTCCATGCTGTCTTTGTCCTGACAGTGAAGGCTAAGTGTAATAAGGACCTCTAGCCCTGTGTCTCTGCTTCCTGTCTCCAGACCAGCTGGGGGGCGTGGCGGAGGAGGAGGGGCGTGACATGGTGTCTGACGTAGAGTCTGTCATCACGTTCTACTGTAAGTCCCGAAACATCACCTTCACCCCTGATCTCTCCTGGCCTCACCTCCTCAAACCCCTGCTGGGCCTGCAGCTGCCCCGCTCCGATCTCTACAACTGCTTCTACGCCATCATGAATAAATATATTCCACGGTGAGACACACCTCTACAATAAATATATACCACGGACAGACACACACCTCTACAATAAATATATACCACGGACAGACACACACCTCTACAATAAATATATACCATGGACAGACACACACCTCTACAATAAATATATACCACGGACAGACACACACCTCTACAATAAATATATACCACGGACAGACACACACCTCTACAATAAATATATACCACGGACAGACACACACCTCTACAATAAATATATACCACGGACAGACACACACCTCTACAATAAATATATACCACGGACAGACAGACAGACACACACCTCTACAATAAATATATACCACGGACAGACAGACAGACACACACCTCTACAATAAATATATACCACGGACAGACAGACAGACACACACCTCTACAATAAATATATACCACGGACAGACAGACAGACACACACCTCTACAATAAATATATACCACGGACGGACAGACACACACCTCTACAATAAATATATACCACGGACGGACAGACACACACCTCTACAATAAATATATACCACGGACGGACAGACACACACCTCTACAATAAATATATACCACGGACGGACAGACACACACCTCTACAATAAATATATACCACGGACGGACAGACACACACCTCTACAATAAATATATACCACGGACGGACAGACACACACCTCTACAATAAATATATACCACGGACGGACAGACACACACCTCTACAATAAATATATACCACGGACGGACAGACACACACCTCTACAATAAATATATACCACGGACGGACAGACACACACCTCTACAATAAATATATACCACGGACGGACAGACACACACCTCTACAATAAATATATACCACGGACGGACAGACACACACCTCTACAATAAATATATACCACGGACGGACAGACACACACCTCTACAATAAATATATACCACGGACGGACAGACACACACCTCTACAATAAATATATACCACGGACGGACAGACACACACCTCTACAATAAATATATACCACGGACGGACAGACACACACCTCTACAATAAATATATACCACGGACGGACAGACACACACCTCTACAATAAATATATACCACGGACGGACAGACACACACCTCTACAATAAATATATACCACGGACGGACAGACACACACCTCTACAATAAATATATACCACGGACGGACAGACACACACCTCTACAATAAATATATACCACGGACGGACAGACACACACCTCTACAATAAATATATACCACGGACGGACAGACACACACCTCTACAATAAATATATACCACGGACGGACAGACACACACCTCTACAATAAATATATACCACGGACGGACAGACACACACCTCTACAATAAATATATACCACGGACGGACAGACACACACCTCTACAATAAATATATACCACGGACGGACAGACACACACCTCTACAATAAATATATACCACGGACGGACAGACACACACCTCTACAATAAATATATACCACGGACGGACAGACACACACCTCTACAATAAATATATACCACGGACGGACAGACACACACCTCTACAATAAATATATACCACGGACGGACAGACACACACCTCTACAATAAATATATACCACGGACGGACAGACACACACCTCTACAATAAATATATACCACGGACGGACAGACACACACCTCTACAATAAATATATACCACGGACGGACAGACACACACCTCTACAATAAATATATACCACGGACGGACAGACACACACCTCTACAATAAATATATACCACGGACGGACAGACACACACCTCTACAATAAATATATACCACGGACGGACAGACACACACCTCTACAATAAATATATACCACGGACGGACAGACACACACCTCTACAATAAATATATACCACGGACGGACAGACACACACCTCTACAATAAATATATACCACGGACGGACAGACACACACCTCTACAATAAATATATACCACGGACGGACAGACACACACCTCTACAATAAATATATACCACGGACGGACAGACACACACCTCTACAATAAATATATACCACGGACGGACAGACACACACCTCTACAATAAATATATACCACGGACGGACAGACACACACCTCTACAATAAATATATACCACGGACGGACAGACACACACCTCTACAATAAATATATACCACGGACGGACAGACACACACCTCTACAATAAATATATACCACGGACGGACAGACACACACCTCTACAATAAATATATACCACGGACGGACAGACACACACCTCTACAATAAATATATACCACGGACGGACAGACACACACCTCTACAATAAATATATACCACGGACGGACAGACACACACCTCTACAATAAATATATACCACGGACGGACAGACACACACCTCTACAATAAATATATACCACGGACGGACAGACACACACCTCTACAATAAATATATACCACGGACGGACAGACACACACCTCTACAATAAATATATACCACGGACGGACAGACACACACCTCTACAATAAATACTTTCCGAAGGCACCGTATAACACAGGTTGCTAACACCATAATTGTGGAGGACGGGCTTGTGGTAATGCCTGGGATGGAAGGCCTGGGGCGGGAGGCCTGGGGCGGGAGGCCTGGGGCGGGAGGCCTGGGGCGGGATAGATCATACACATGGTTTCCATTCCAGCCATTAGTATGAGCCGTCCTCCCCTCAGCAGCCTCCTCTTATGTAGACACTAGATCCTGGTTTCCCTCAGACGTTTCACCTTCCTGTTTTAACCCAACTAGCACACCTGATTCAATTAGTCAACTAATCATCAAGCCTTTGACTAATTAAATCAGGTGTACCAGTTTAGGGTTAAACAAACGTGAAACTTCTTGGGGCCGAGGAGTGGGTTGGGAAACCCTGATCTAGATGACTGTGTTGAAGCCAACGCCTCCATCTTGGCTCTCCCCCACCATTGTGTTGAAGCCAACGCCTCCATCTTGGCTCTCCCCCACCATTGTGTTGAAGCCAACGCCTCCATCTTGGCTCTCCCCCACCATTGTGTTGAAGCCAACGCCTCCATCTTGGCTCTCCCCCACCATTGTGTTGAAGCCAACGCCTCCATCTTGGCTCTCCCCCACCATTGTGTTGAAGCCAACGCCTCCATCTTGGCTCTCCCCCACCATTGTACGTTTGTAGGAAGCTATAGAAATGCATGTATTAATATCTACATTAATTTATACCATGTTTATTCTATTACAGAGACCTTAATGCATACTGTACGTTATACTATGCTAAACATGATGAATATATAATAACACTTAGTGTAATTTAGAGATGACTAACGTGACACACACACACACACACACACAGGAACACACACACACACACACACAGGAACACACACACACACACATACAGGAACACACACACACACACATACAGGAACACACACACACACATACAGGAACACACACACACACACACACACATACAGGAACACACACACACATACAGGAACACACACACACACATACAGGAACACAGGAACACACACACACATACAGGAACACAGGAACACACACACAGGAACACAGACACACACACACAGGAACACACACACACACATCCTGTGTGTAACTAACGGTGCATCTTCTTGTCCAGGGACTGTGTAGTGAAGGGCCGGCCGTTCCACCTGTACAGACTGCTGCTTCAGTATCACGAACCACAACTCTGCTCCTTCCTCGACACCAAGAAGATCACCCCAGACTCCTACACATTACACTGGGTATATCTATATCTATATCTCTCAACCCAGACTCCTACACATTACACTGGGTATATCTATATATCTATATCTCTAACCCCAGACTCCTACACATTACACTGGGTATATCTATATATCTATATCTCTAACCCCAGACTCCTACACATTACACTGGGTATATCTATATATCTATATCTCTAACCCCAGACTCCTACACTATACACTGGGTATATCTATATATCTATATCTCTAACCCCAGACTCCTACACATTACACTGGGTATATCTATATATCTATATCTCTAACCCCAGACTCCTACACATTACACTGGGTATATCTATATCTCTAACCCCAGACTCCTACACTATACACTGGGTATATCTATATCTCTAACCCCAGACTCCTACACATTACACTGGGTATATCTATATCTCTAACCCCAGACTCCTACACATTACACTGGGTATATCTATATATCTATATCTCTAACCCCAGACTCCTACACATTACACTGGGTATATCTATATATCTATATCTCTAACCCCAGACTCCTACACTATACACTGGGTATATCTATATATCTATATCTCTAACCCCAGACTCCTACACTTTACACTGGGTATATCTATATATCTATATCTCTAACCCCAGACTCCTACACTATACACTGGGTATATCTATATATCTATATCTCTAACCCCAGACTCCTACACATTACACTGGGTCTATCTATATATCTATATCTCTAACCCCAGACTCCTACACATTACACTGGGTATATCTATATATCTATATCTCTAACCCCAGACTCCTACACTATACACTGGGTATATCTATATATCTATATCTATATCTCTAACCCCAGACTCCTACACTATACACTGGGTATATCTATATATCTATATCTCTAACCCCAGACTCCTACACTATACACTGGGTATATCTATATATCTATATCTATATCTCTAACCCCAGACTCCTACACATTACACTGGGTATATCTATATATCTATATCTCTAACCCCAGACTCCTACACTATACACTGGGTATATCTATATATCTATATCTCTAACCCCAGACTCCTACACATTACACTGGGTATATCTATATATCTATATCTCTAACCCCAGACTCCTACACATTACACTGGGTATATCTATATATCTATATCTCTAACCCCAGACTCCTACACATTACACTGGGTATATCTATATATCTATATCTCTAACCCCAGACTCCTACACATTACACTGGGTATATCTATATCTCTAACCCCAGACTCCTACACATTACACTGGGTATATCTATATATCTATATCTCTAACCCCAGACTCCTACACTATACACTGGGTATATCTATATATCTATATCTCTAACCCCAGACTCCTACACATTACACTGGGTATATCTATATATCTATATCTCTAACCCCAGACTCCTACACATTACACTGGGTATATCTATATATCTATATCTCTAACCCCAGACTCCTACACATTACACTGGGTATATCTATATATCTATATCTCTAACCCCAGACTCCTACACATTACACTGGGTATATCTATATCTCTAACCCCAGACTCCTACACTATACACTGGGTATATCTATATCTCTAACCCCAGACTCCTACACTATACACTGGGTATATCTATATATCTATATCTCTAACCCCAGACTCCTACACTATACACTGGGTATATCTATATATCTATATCTCTAACCCCAGACTCCTACACATTACACTGGGTATATCTATATCTCTAACCCCAGACTCCTACACATTACACTGGGTATATCTATATATCTATATCTCTAACCCCAGACTCCTACACATTACACTGGGTATATCTATATATCTATATCTCTAACCCCAGACTCCTACACATTACACTGGGTATATCTATATATCTATATCTCTAACCCCAGACTCCTACACTATACACTGGATATATCTATATCTCTAACCCCAGACTCCTACACTTTACACTGGGTATATCTATATATCTATATCTCTAACCCCAGACTCCTACACATTACACTGGGTATATCTATATATCTATATCTCTAACCCCAGACTCCTACACTATACACTGGGTATATCTATATCTCTAACCCCAGACTCCTACACTTTACACTGGGTATATCTATATCTCTAACCCCAGACTCCTACACTATACACTGGGTATATCTATATATCTATATCTCTAACCCCAGACTCCTACACTATACACTGGGTATATCTATATATCTATATCTCTAACCCCAGCCTCCTACACTTTACACTGGGTATATCTATATATCTATATCTCTAACCCCAGACTCCTACACTATACACTGGGTATATCTATATCCCTAACCCCAGACTCCTACACATTACACTGGGTATATCTATATATCTATATCTCTAACCCCAGACTCCTACACTATACACTGGGTATATCTATATATCTATATCTCTAACCCCAGACTCCTACACTATACACTGGGTATATCTATATATCTATATCTCTAACCCCAGACTCCTACACATTACACTGGGTATATCTATATATCTATATCTCTAACCCCAGACTCCTACACTATACACTGGGTATATCTATATATCTATATCTATATCTCTAACCCCAGACTCCTACACTATACACTGGGTATATCTATATATCTATATCTCTAACCCCAGACTCCTACACTATACACTGGGTATATCTATATATCTATATCTATATCTCTAACCCCAGACTCCTACACTATACACTGGGTATATCTATATATCTATATCTCTAACCCCAGACTCCTACACTTTACACTGGGTATATCTATATATCTATATCTATATCTCTAACCCCAGACTCCTACACTTTACACTGGGTATATCTATATATCTATATCTATATCTCTAACCCCAGACTCCTACACTATACACTGGGTATATCTATATCTCTAACCCCAGACTCCTACACTATACACTGGGTATATCTATATATCTATATCTCTAACCCCAGACTCCTACACTATACACTGGGTATATCTATATCTCTAACCCCAGACTCCTACACATTACACTGGGTATATCTATATCTCTAACCCCAGACTCCTACACTATACACTGGGTATATCTATATCTCTAACCCCAGACTCCTACACTATACACTGGGTATATCTATATATCTATATCTCTAACCCCAGACTCCTACGCTATACACTGGGTATATCTATATATCTATATCTCTAACCCCAGACTCCTACACTATACACTGGGTATATCTATATATCTATATCTCTAACCCCAGACTCCTACACTTTACACTGGGTATATCTATATATCTATATCTCTAACCCCAGACTCCTACACTTTACACTGGGTATATCTATATATCTATATCTCTAACCCCAGACTCCTACACTATACACTGGGTATATCTATATATCTATATCTCTAACCCCAGACTCCTACACTTTACACTGGGTATATCTATATATCTATATCTATATCTCTAACCCCAGACTCCTACACTTTACACTGGGTATATCTATATATCTATATCTCTAACCCCAGACTCCTACACTATACACTGGGTATATCTATATATCTATATCTCTAACCCCAGACTCCTACACTATACACTGGGTATATCTATATATCTATATCTCTAACCCCAGACTCCTACACTATACACTGGGTATATCTATATATCTATATCTCTAACCCCAGACTCCTACACTATACACTGGGTATATCTATATCTCTAACCCCAGACTGGGTGTGTGTGTGTATAGATAGATAGATAGATATCTAACCCCAGGCTGGGTGTGTATATCTAACCCCAGGCTGGGTGTGTATATCTAACCCCAGACTGGGTATATCTATATAGATATATATATAGATATAGATAGATAGATAGATAGATAGATAGATATCTAACCCCAGACTCCTTCACTATACACTGGGTATATCTATATCTCTAACCCCAGACTGGGTGTGTGTGTGTGGGGATAGATAGATAGATATCTAACCCCAGACTGGGTGTGTGTGTGTGTGTGTGTGTGTGTGTGTGTGTGTGTGTGTGTGTGTGTGTGTGTGTGTGTGTGTGTGATATATAGATATAGATAGATATCTAACCCCAGACTCCTACACTATACACTGGGTATGTCAGTACAGCCTATTAGGTGTGAAATGTTCCTTGCAGTGGGATGGTGGATTGTGACTGGTGTGTTGTGTATCCTACAGCTAGGCAGTCTGTTCTCCAGTCATTGCCTACCAGAGGTGACTCAGGCCATGTGGGACTTTTACCTCCAACAGGCCGACCCTTTCCTCATCTTCTTCCTCCTGCTCATCATCCTCGTCAACGCCAAGTACCCACTATTGCAACATATTCATAAAACAAACCAGATTACAACACATAGCTACCGCAAAGTAATATCACAAACGGATCAGTACAAGGTCTTCAGTGTTCTGATATTACATTATTACTTTTGGTTCCCCCATAGAGATAACATCCTGCAACAAGAAGGGGACAGTAAAGAAGATATCATCAGTGAGTTATCTGCTTCTGGATTCAGCTTCTCGGCTGCTGTGTATTGAATGCGGGATTCTACCCTGTGTGTTTTGTGTGTTACAGAGATGTTGGAGGACTCTCCTGCCCTGTTAGAGGCTGATGATATAGAAGACCTGTTCTCTCTGGCCCAGTATTACTGGAGCAAGACCCCTCTGTCTCTGAGAAAGGTAAAGTACTGTCATGGGGCCCTGCTTAATACAGCTGGCATGGGGCCCTGCTTAATACAGCTGGCATGGGGCCCCCTGCTCAATACAGCTGGCATGGGGCCCCCTGCTCAATACAGCTGGCATGGGGCCCCCGCTCAATACAGCTGGCATGGGGCCCCCTGCTCAATACAGCTGGCATGGGGCCCCCGCTCAATACAGCTGGCATGGGGCCCTGATTAATACGGGTACCGGTACAGAGTCAATGTGGAGGCTATATACAGGGGGTACCGGTACAGAGTCAATGTGGAGGCTATATACAGGGGGTACCGGTACAGAGTCAATGTGGAGGCTATATACAGGGGGTACCGGTACAGAGTCAATGTGGAGGCTATATACAGGGGGTACCGGTACAGAGTCAATGTGGAGGCTATATACAGGGGGTACCGGTACAGAGTCAATGTGGAGGCTATATACAGGGGGTACCGGTACAGAGTCAATGTGTAGGCTATATACAGGGTGTTACGGTACAGAGTCAATGTGGAGGCTATATACAGGGGGTACCGGTACAGAGTCAATGTGGAGGCTATATACAGGGGGTACCGGTACAGAGTCAATGTGGAGGCTATATACAGGGTGTTACGGTACAGAGTCAATGTGGAGGCTATATACAGGGGGTACCGGTACAGAGTCAATGTGGAGGCTATATACAGGGGGTACCGGTACAGAGTCAATGTGGAGGCTATATACAGGGGGGTACCGGTACAGAGTCAATGTGGAGGCTATATACAGGGGGTACCGGTACAGAGTCAATGTGGAGGCTATATACAGGGGTGATGATGATGGTGCTGGATGGTGTTGGAGTCGTGCCTGGCCGTGCAGTCATGAGTGAACAGGGAGTACTGGAGGGGACTAAGCACGCACCCCTGAGGGGCCCCTGTGTTGAGGATCAGCATGGCGGATATGTTGTTACCTACCCTTACCACCTGGGGGCGACCCGTCAGGAAGTCCAGGATCCAGTTGCAGAGGGAGGTGTTTAGTCCCAGGGTCCTTAGCTTAGTGATGAGCTTTGAGGGCACTACGGTGTTGAACGCTGAGCTGTAGTCAATGAACAGCATTCTCAGTACAATACGCCTTACATGGAGCCCTGTTCAGTATAACTGAAGTTGCTGCCCATGCAGTGAGTGGCAGTGTTATTAGGGAAGAAGAAGCAGCGTGAAACATGTTTTTCCTTGGAGGATACCTTTACATTTCTCTCAACTGTTTTAATTCTCTTCAGTGGGTCATGTTAAGTTGCTAGCTTTCATAATGTATGTAGCTCTATGTCTCTCTGTGTGTGTGTGTAGGAGAACCAGACTCTCTCTGTCTCTCTCTGTCTCTCTCTGTGCTCTCTCTGTGTCTCTCTCTGTGTCTCTCCGTGCTCTCTCTGGCTCGTGTCTCTCTCTGTGTCTCTCTCTCTGTCTCTCTCTCTGTCCCCCGTGCTCTCTCTGTGTCTCTCTGTCTCTCCGTCTCTGCTCTCCGTCTCTGTCTCTCTGCTCGTCTCTCGTCTCTGCTCCGTCTCTGTCTCTCTGTCTCTGTAGGAGAACCAGACTGACTCTCTCTCTCTCTCTGTGTCTGTAGGAGAACCAGAACTTGTTTGGGTCCAGCCTGGTGGCACTGAAAGAGGAAGACATGGATCTGAGTCAGGCTCTCTGTCTTCCTGTGTCTGTCCCTGAGATACTGCAGGCCAACCAGCTGCAGCCTGTGAGTAGCAGCACCCCTGAGGTGCGTTCAACAAGGATTTCATTTTCGCTGAACATGTTACTGTTGTGACACTTTTAGTTGGACTGAAAACGTTAGTGGAAAATCAAATGGCTAATTACCCTAAGGATTAATGTAGCATTTTAGTAGCAATAACCAACCTACGCATTTCTTTGATATTCCTACTACATGTAATAGAAATGTCTCTATCGACCTGTCCCAGGAAGGAGTTCGGTTCTTTGTGGTGGACTGTCGACCTGCTGAGCAGTACAACGCTGGACACCTCTCTACTGCCTTCCACCTGGACTCAGACTTGGTGAGACGGGGACGGGGGAGGAGAACGGGGAGGAGAGGAGAATAGGGGGAGGATTGAACTGCCCCACAATCCAAAGTAATAAGGTTGATTTAGTATACTATCAAAGTATTCACACAAATCACATTTTATTTGTCACATGCGCCGAATACAACAGGTGTAGACCTTAGAGTGAAATGCTTACTTACAAGCCCTTAACCAACAGTGCAGTTTTAAGAAAATACCAACAACAGCAAAAAGTAAGAGATAAGAATAACAAATAATTAAAGAGCAGAAGTAAAAAAAACAATAGTGGGGCTATATACAGGGGGTACCGGTACAGAGTCAATGTGGAGGCTATATACAGGGGGTACTGGTACAGAGTCAATGTGGAGGCTATATACAGGGGGCTACCGGTACAGAGTCAATGTGGAGGCTATATACAGGGGGTACCGGTACAGAGTCAATGTGGAGGCTATATACAGGGGGTACCGGTACAGAGTCAATGTGGAGGCTATATACAGGGGGCTACCGGTACAGAGTCAATGTGGAGGCTATATACAGGGGGTACCGGTACAGAGTCAATGTGGAGGCTATATACAGGGGGTACCGGTACAGAGTCAATGTGGAGGCTATATACAGGGGGTACCGGTACAGAGTCAATGTGGAGGCTATATACAGGGGGTACCGGTATAGAGTCAATGTGGAGGCTATATACAGGGGGCTACCGGTACAGAGTCAATGTGGAGGCTATATACAGGGGGTACTGGTACAGAGTCAATGTGGAGGCTATATACAGGGGGTACCGGTACAGAGTCAATGTGGAGGCTATATACTGGGGGTACCGGTACAGAGTCAATGTGGAGGCTATATACTGGGGGTACCGGTACAGAGTCAATGTGGAGGCTATATACAGGGGGTACCGGTACAGAGTCAATGTGGAGGCTATATACAGGGGGTACCGGTACAGAGTCAATGTGGAGGCTATATACAGGGGGTACCGGTACAGTGTCAATGTGGAGTTTATATACAGGGGGTACCGGTACAGAGTCAATGTGGAGGCTATATACAGGGGGTACCGGTACAGAGTCAATGTATTGAGGTAATATGTACATGTAGGTAGAGTTATTAAAGTGACTATGCATAGATAATAACAGAGAGTAGCAGCAGCGTAGAAGAGGTTGGTGGGGGGGGGGGGGCAATGCAAATAGTCTGGGTAGCCATTTGATCAGCCCCGTTAATTAGAATGGGGGCGTGCTCGGTCCTCCTTTTCCTGCAGTCCACAATCATCTCCTTTGTCTTGATCACAATGAGGGAGAGGTTGTTGTCCTGGCACCACACGGCCAGGTCTCTGACCTCTTCCCTATAGGCTGTCCCATTGTTGTCGGTGACCACTGTTGTGTCATCGGCTAACTTAATGATGGTGTTGGAGTCGTGCCTGGCCATGCAGTCATGGGTGAACAGGAAGTCCAGGATCCAGTTGCAGAGGGAGGTGTTTAGTCCCAGGGTCCTTAGCTTAGTGATGAGCTTTGAGGGCACTATGGTGTTGAACGCTGAGCTGTAGTCAATGAACAGCATTCTCACATTGGTGTTCCTTTTGTCCAGGTGGGAAAGGGCAGTGTGGAATGCAATAGAGATTGATGTGGATCTGTTGGGGCGGTATGTGAGTTTTAGTGGGTCTAGGGTTTCTGGGATGGTGGTGTTGATGTGAGACAGGACCAGCCTTTCAAATCACTTCATGGCTACAGACGTGAGTGCTACGGGTCGGTAGTCATTTGGGCAGGTTACCTTAGTGTTCTTGGGCACAGGGACTATGGTGGTCTGCTTGAAAAATGTTGGTATTACGGACTGGGACAGGAAGATGGTGAAAATGTTAGTGAAGACACTTGCCAGTTGGTCAGCGCATGCTCTGAGTACACGTCCTGGTAATCCGTCCGGCCCTGCGGCGTTGTGAATGTTGACCTGTTTAAAGGTCTTGTTCACATCGGCTGCAGATTGGGTGATCACAGTCGTCTGGAACAGCTGGTGCTCTCAAGCATGTTTCAGTGTTATTTGCCTCAAAGCGAGCATAGAAGTAGTTTAGCTCGTCTGATAGGCTCTCGGCTATGCTTCCCTTTGTAGTCTGTAATGGTTTGCAAGCCCTGCCACATCTGACGAGCGCCAGAGCCGGTGTCGTACGATTTGTCTTAGTCCTTTTTTGCCTGTTTGATGGTTCGTCTGAGGGCATAGCTGGTTTTCTTATAAGCTCTAGCCTTTAGCTCAGTGTTGATGTTGCCAGTAATCCATGGCTTCTGGTTGGGGTATGTACAGTAGATTGTGTGATCTACATCTTATCATGAGATACTCTACCTCAGGCAATCAAAACCTCGAGACATCCTGCGATATCGTGCACCAGCTGTTGTTTACATATATGCATAGTCCGCCACCCCTTGTTTTACCAGACGCTGCTGTTCTGTCCTGCCGATACAGCGTATAACCAGCCAGCTGTATGTATAATGTCGTTGTTCAGCCACGACTCCGTGAAGCATAAGATTTTACAGCTTTTAATGTCCCGTTGGTAGTTTAATCTTCCTCGTAGGTCGTTGATTTTATTTTCCAATGATTGCACGTTAGCTAGTAGAACGGATGGCAGTGGGGGTTTATTGGATCGCCTACGAATCCTCAGAAGGCAGCCCGACCTCCATCCTATTTTTCTCCCTCGTCTCTTCACACAAATGACGGGGATTTGGACTTGGGGAAAGCAGTATGACGTTCATGTCGGGCTCATCAGACTCGTTAAAGGAAAGAAAAAAAGCTTCTGCCAGTCCGTGGTGAGTAATCGCTGTTCTGATGTCCAGAAGTTATTTTTGGTCATAAGAGATGGTAGCAGCAACATTATGTACAAAATAAGTAAAAAAACAAACATAATAAAACGGTTAGGAGCACGTAAAACGTCAGCGATCTGTGGTGCACTTTTTTTTTCAGCACGTGTGGGGGAGGGGCTCGTGTGTCTGACCCGAGAGGGAGAAAGTAGCCAAACGGACTCGTGCAAATTAGACAGACTTGTTGCTGTGATAGGTTTTCCATCATCTTGTCTGGTAGTATTTTGACTGCATCAAATCGATGTAAAGAAGCTAGCTAGCAAGGCTAATTGAGGCTATATTGCTCAACTCCCCATCCTTCTCGACAACAACTCCATTGATATGAATCAACAGCTGGTTGATCACTGGAGCTCCTTCTCATTTAGCGAAATTCATTCTCTAATTCCATTTTACATTGATTACAAATCTCCATCTGGTCTGATGAAACAAAAATAGAACTGTTTGGCAATAATGACCATTGTTATGTTTGGAGGAAAAAGGGGGAGGCTTGTAAGCCGGAGAACACCATCCCAACCGTGAAGCACGAAGGTGGCAGCATCATGTTGTGGGGATGCTTTGCTGCAGGAGGAACTGGTGCACTTCACAAAATAGATGGCATCACGAGGCAGGAAAATTAGGTGGATATATTGAAGCAACATCTCAAGACATCAGTCAGGAAGTTAGAGCTTGGTCGCAAATGGGTCTTCCAAATGGACAATGACCCCAAACATACATCCAAAGTTGTGGCAAAATGGCTTAAGTACAACAAAGTCAAGGTATTGGAGTGGCCATCACAAAGCCCTGACCTTAATCCTATAGAACTTTTGTGGGCAGAACTGAAAGTGTGTGTGAGCAAGGAGGCCTACAAACCTGACTCAGTTACACCAGCTCTATCAGGAGGAATGGGGCAAAATTCACCCAACTTATTGTGGGAAGCTTGTGGAAGGCTACCTGAAACGTTTGACCCAAGTTAAACAATTTAAAGGCAGTGCTACCAAATACTAATTGAGTGTATGTAAACTTCTGACCCACTGGGAATGTGATGAAAGAAATAAATAAAAGCTGAATTAAATGATTCTCTCTACTATTATTCTGACATTTAACATTCTTAAAATATAGTGGGGATCCTAACTGACCTAAAACAGGGAATTTCTACTAGGATTAAATGTCAGGAATTGTGAAAAACTGAGTTTGAATGTATTTGGCGAAGGTGTATAGAAACTTCCGACTTCAACTGTATATATTTTTATAAGTAATGAAATACTAACATCTGTTTTGAATATTCGTGCCCATCCCTACAATGTTGTTGGGTTTACTGTTTAAACAGTCGCTCAGATTTGGGTTTACTGTTTAAACAGTAGCCGGGATTAGGGTTTACTGTTTGAACAGTAGCTGGGATTAGGGTTTACTGTTTGAACAGTAGCTGGGATTAGGGTTTACTGTTTGAACAGTCGCTGGGATTAGATTTAATTAACAAAATAGGCTGCTTTGATGCAGTGCCTATAGATAAGATCAAGGAACCAAGCGAGTTTCAGTGCCTACACACCACTGCCCCCACTGCTGCTCAAGGAATGATACTGTGCGTTACAATTTTCATGTGGTACAGGAGTACAGGTACAACCTTACATCCGTAAACATGGGCACCCTCATACATATCATCCTGACCAACTTGCCCTCTAAATACACCTCTGCTGTCTTCAACCAAGATCTCAGCGATCACTGCCTCATTGCCTACGTCTGTAATGGGTCCGCTGTCAAACGAACACCCCTCATCACTGTCAGACGCTCCCTAAAACACTTCAGCGAGCAGGCCTTTCTAATCGACCTGGCCCGGGTATCCTGGAAGGATATTGACCTCATCCCGTCAGTAGAGGATGTCTGATTGTTCTTTTAAAAGTGCCTTCCTCACCATCTTAAATAAGCATGCCCCATTCAAAAAACTGTTGAACTATGAACAGATATAGCCCTTGGTTCTCTCCAGACCTGACTGCCCTTAACCAACACAAAAACATCCTGTGGCGTTCTACATTAGCATCGAATAGCCTCCGCGATATGCAACTTTTCAGGGAAGTCAGGAGCCAATATACACAGTCAGTTAGGTAAGGCTAGCTTTTTCAAACAGAAATTTGCCTCCTGTAGCACTAATTCCAAAAAGTCCATGGAGAATAAGAGCACCTCCTCCCAGCTGCCCACTGCACTGAGACTAGGAAACACTGTCACCACTGATAAATCCACTATAATCGATCATTTCAATAAGCATTTTTCTACGGCTGGCCATGCTTTCCACCTGGCTACCTCTACCCCGGCCAACAGCTCCGCACCCCCACAGCTACTGGCCCAAGCCCCCCCCAGCTTCTCCTTCACCCAAATCCAGATAGCAGATGTTCTGAAAGAGCTGCAAAATCTGGATCCCTACAAATCAGCCGGGCTAGACAATCTGGACCCTCTCTTTCTATAATTATCTGCCAAAATTGTTGCAACCCCTATTACTAGCCTGTTCAACCTCTCTTTCATATAATCTGAGATCCCTAAAGAATGGAAAGCTGCTGCGGTCATCCCCTTCTTCAAAGGGGGAGACACTCTAGACCCAAACTGTTACAGACCTATATCCATCATGCCCTGCCTATCTAAAGTCTTCGAAAGCCAAGTTAATTAACAGATCACCGACCATTTCGAATCCCACCGTACCTTCTCCACTATGCAATCTGGTTTCAGAGCTGGTCATGGGTGCACCTCAGCCACGCTCAAGGTACTAAACGATATCATAACCGCCATCGATAAAAGACAGTAGTGCAGCCGTCTTCATCGACCTGGCCAAGGCTTTCGACTCTGTCAATCACCGTATTCTTATCGGCAGACTCAACAGCCTTGGTTTCTCAAATGACTGCCTCGCCTGGTTCACCAACTACTTCTCAGACAGAGTTCAGTGTGTCAAATCGGAGGGCCTGTTGTCCGGACCTCTGGCAGTCTCTATGGGGGTGCCACAGGGTTCAGTTCTTGGGCCGACTCTTTTCTCTGTATACATCAATGATGTCGCTCTTGCTGCTGGTGATTCTCTGATCCACCTCTACGCAGACGACACCATTCTGTATACATCTGGCCCTTCTTTGGACACTGTGTTAACAAACCTCCAAACGAGCTTCAATGCCATACAACTCTCCTTCCGTGGCCTCCAACTGCTCTTAAATGCAAGTAAAACTAAATGCATGCTCTTCAGCTGATTGCTTCCCGCCCGCCCATCCAGCATCACTACTCTGGACGGTTCTAACTTAGAATATGTGGACAACTACAAATACCTAGGTGTCTGGTTAGACTGTAAACTCTCCTTCCAGACTCATATTAAACATCTCCAATCCAAAATTAAATCTAGAATCGGCTTCCTATTTCGCAACAAAGCATCCTTCACTCATGCCGCCAAACATACCCTCGTAAAACTGACCATCCTACCAATCCTCGACTTCGGCGATGTCATTTACAAAATAGCCTCCAAACCTCTACTCAGAAAATTGGATGTAGTCTATCACAGTGCCATCCGTTTTGTCACCAAAGCCCCATATACCACCCACCACTGCGACCTGTACGCTCTCGTTGGCTGGCCCTCGCTACATATTCGTCAGCAAACCCACTGGCTCCAGGTGATCTATAAGTCTCTGCTAGGTAAAGCCCCACCTTATCTTAGCTCACTGGTCACCATAGCAGCACCCACCCATAGCATGTGCTCCAGCAGGTATATCTCACTGGTCACCCCCAAAGCCAACACCTCCTTTGGCCGCCTTTCCTTCCAGTTCTCTGCTGCCAATGACTGGAATGAATTGCAAAAACCACTGAAGCTGGAGACTCATATCTCCCTCACTAACTTTAAGCATCATCTGTCAGAGCAGCTTACCGATCACTGCAGCTGTACATAGCCCATCTGTAAATAGCCCATCCAACTACCTCATCCACATATTATTTATTTATTTTTGCTCTTTTGCCCTCCAGTATCTCTACTTGTACATTAATCTTCTGCACATCCATCACTCCAGTGTTTAATTGGTATATTGTAATTATTTCACCACTGGCCTATTCATTACCTTACCTCCCTAATCTTACCTAATTTGCACACACTGTACATAGACCTTTTCTACTGTATTATTGACTCTACGCTTGTTTATCCCATGTGTAACTCTGTGTTGTTGAATGTGTCAAACTGCTTTGCTTTATCTTGGCCAGGTCACAGTTGTAAATGAGAACTTGTTCTCAACTAGCCTACCTGGCTAAATAAAGGATTGTATATATAATATATAATATATAAATACCTGGTTAAATAAAGGGTTATATATATATATATAATATATAATATATAAATACCTGGTTAAATAAAGGGTTATATATATATATAATATATAATATATAAATACCTGGTTAAATAAAGGGTTATATATATATATAATATATAAATACCTGGTTAAATAAAGGGTTATATATATATATAATATATAATATATAAATACCTGGTTAAATAAAGGGTTATATATATAATATATAAATACCTGGTTAAATAAAGGGTTATATATATAATATATAAATACCTGGTTAAATAAAGGGTTATATATAATATATACTGCTCAAAAAAATAAAGGGAACACTTAAACAACACAATATAACTCCAAGTCAATCACACTTCTGTGAAATCAAACTGTCCACTTAGGAAGCAACACTGATTGACAATAAATTTCACATGCTGTTGTGCAAAAGGAATAGACAACAGGTGGAAATTATAGGCAATAAGCAAGACACCCCCAATAAAGGAGTGGTTCAGCAGATGGTGACCACAGACCACTTCTCAGTTCCTATGCTTCCTGGCTGATGTTTTAGTCACTTTTGAATGCTGGCGGTGCTTTCACTCTAGTGGTAGCATGAGACGGAGTCTACAACCCACACAAGTGGCTCAGGTAGTGCAGCTCATCCAGGATGGCACATCAATGCGAGCTGTGGCAAGAAGGTTTGCTGTGTCTATCAGCGTAGTGTCCAAAGCATGGAGGCGCTACCAGGAGACAGGCCAGTACATCAGGAGACGTGGAGGAGGCCGTAGGAGGGCAACAACCCAGCAGCAGGACCGCTACCTCCGCTTTTGTGCAAGGAGGAGCAGGAGGAGCACTGCCAGAGCCCTGCAAAATGACCTCCAGCAGGCCACAAATGTGCATGTGTCTGCTCAAACAGTCAGAAACAGACTCCATGAGGGTGGTATGAGGGCCTGACGTCCACAGGTGGGGGTTGTGCTTACAGCCCAACACCGTGCAGGACGTTTGGCATTTGCCAGAGAACACCAAGATTGGCAAATTTGCCACTGGCGCCCTGTGCTCTTCACAGATGAAAGCAGGTTCACACTGAGCACATGTGACAGACGTGACAGAGTCTGGAGACGCCGTGGAGAACGTTCTGCTGCCTGCAACATCCTCCAGCATGACCGGTTTGGTGGTGGGTCAGTCATGGTGTGGGGTGGCATTTCTTTGGGGGGCCGCACAGCCCTCCATGTGCTCGCCAGAGGTAGCCTGACTGCCATTAGGTACCGAGATGAGATCCTCAGACCCCTTGTGAGACCATATGCTGGTGCGGTTGGCCCTGGGTTCCTCCTAATGCAAGACAATGCTAGACCTCATGTGGCTGGAGTGTGTCAGCAGTTCCTGCAAGAGGAAGGCATTGATGCTATGGACTGGCCCGCCCGTTCCCCAGACCTGAATCCAATTGAGCACATCTGGGACATCATGTCTCGCTCCATCCACCAATGCCACGTTGCACCACAGACTGTCCAGGAGTTGGCGGATGCTTTAGTCCAGGTCTGGGAGGAGATCCCTCAGGAGACCATTCGCCACCTCATCAGGAGCATGCCCAGGCGTTGTAGCGAGGTCATACAGGCACGTGGAGGCCACACACACTACTGAGCCTCATTTTGACTTGTTTTAAGGACATTACATCAAAGTTGGATCAGCCTGTAGTGTGGTTTTCCACTTTAATTTTGAGTGTGACTCCAAATCCAGACCTCCATGGGTTGATAAATTGGATTTCCATTGATTATTTTTGTGTAATTTTGTTGTCAGCACATTCAACTATGTAAAGAAAAAAGTATTTCATAAGATTATTTCTTTCATTCAGATCTAGGATGTGTTGATTAAGTGTTCCCTTTATTTTTTTGAGCAGTGTATATAAAAATACCTGGTTAAATAAAGGGTTATATATATATATAATATATAAATACCTGGTTAAATAAAGGGTTATATATATAATATATAAATACCTGGTTAAATAAAGGGTTATATATATAATATATAAATACCTGGTTAAATAAAGGGTTATATATATAAATACCTGGTTAAATAAAGGGATATATATATAAATACCTGGTTAAATAAAGGGTTATATATATAATATATAAATACCTGGTTAAATAAAGGGATATATATATAATATATAAATACCTGGTTAAATAAAGGGTTATATATATAAATACCTGTCTCAGAAGGGTGTAAATCGTCTGTCTCAGTAGGGTGTAAATCGGCTTTTAGGGGATAGTGGTCTTACTCTCTCCCTCTCTCTCTGTGTGGTCTTACTCTGTCAAAATGGCACCCTATTCCCTATATAGTGCACTA
Organism: Salmo salar; assembly: GCF_965601325.2. Taxonomy (NCBI): domain Eukaryota; kingdom Metazoa; phylum Chordata; class Actinopteri; order Salmoniformes; family Salmonidae; genus Salmo; species Salmo salar. The sequence goes on along the minus strand of NC_138306.1, from coordinate 60,638,311 downwards.
TATGGGCTCTGGTCAAAAGTAGTGCACACTATATAGGGAATAGGGTGCCATTTGGGACTCACAACCTTAACCTCTTTCATCTGTTGCTGTGTGTCTCTAGATGCTGCAGAACCCGTCAGAGTTCAGCCTATCAGTGAAGTCCCTCCTGGAGGCCCAGAAGCAGAGCCTGGAGTCTGGCTCCATCGCTAGTGGAGAACACCTCTGCTTCATGGGCTCAGGGAGGGAGGAGGAGGACATGTACATGAACATGGTGCTGGCACACTTCCTACAGGTAGGAGTGTAGTGTTACAAAATAGACAGTGATTCAGCCTACATCTTGTTGGGCATTAGTTGCATGCCTGTTATTACAATTCAACCTTTTTTAGATCACAATTCAACTGTTTTTGATTACAATTAAACCCTTTTTGTTATAATTCAACCTTTTTTTAAATTACAATTAAACCCTTTTTGTTATAATTCAACCTTTTTTTTTATTACAATTAAACCCTTTTTGTTATAATTCAACCGTTTTTAGTTATAATTCAACCATTCTTTTATTACAATTCAACCGTTTATGTTATAATTCAACCCTTTCTGTTATAATTCAACCCTTTTTGTTATAATTCAACCATTTTTTATTATTACAATTCAACCATTTTTGTTATATTTCAACCCTTTTTTTGTTATAATTCAACCGTTTTTGTTATAATTCAACCCTTTTTTTATTACAATTCAACCTTTTTTGTTATAATTCAATCCTTTTTTTGTTATAATTCAACCCTTTTTGTTACAATTCAACCTTTTTTTAATTACAATTCAACCATGTTTGTTATAATTCAACCTTTTTTTATTACAATTCAACCTTTTTTGTTACAATTCAACCGTTTTTGTTATAATTCAACCGTTTTTTTATTACAATTCAACCGTTTTTGTTATAATTCAACCGTTTTTTTTGTTATAATTCAACCCTTTTTTGTTATAATTCAACCGTTTTTTGTTATAATTCAACCGTTTTTGTTATAATTCAACCGTTTTTGTTATAATTCAACCAATCTGTCAGTGCTAATGAGGGGTTTTCTCTCACAGAAAAACAAAGAATACGTCAGTATAGCAAAAGGTGGTTTTATGGGTGAGTGTTTTATTATTAACATTTTAAACAATTCATAGAAATAAATGAATAGAACTGCTTATTTTGTCTTGATGGGTGCAAACCTAAAGGAAACCATGTCTATATCCTGTTGTGTTGTCCAGCCCTGCAGCAGCACCTAACAGACATCAATGTGGAGGGACCAGACAACTACGTCCACTGGATAGTCAGCACCTCTGGATCAGCTGAAGTGAGTTCACTGGGGCTAGTCATAGTAGCTGCTGTTAAGGGAGAATTACACTGGGGCTAGTCATAGTAGCCGCTGTTAAGGGAGAATTACACTGGGGCTAGTCATAGTAGCTGCTGTTAAGGGAGAATTACACTGGGGCTAGTCATAGTAGCTGCTGTTAAGGGAGAATTACACTGGGGCTAGTCATAGTAGCTGCTGTTAAGGGAGAATTACACTGGGGCTAGTCATAGTAGCTGCTGTTAAGGGAGAATTACACTGGGGCTAGTCATAGTAGCTGCTGTTAAGGGAGAATTACACTGGGGCTAGTCATAGTAGCTGCTGTTAAGGGAGAATTACACTGGGGCTAGTCATAGTAGCTGCTGTTAAGGGAGCATTACACTGGGGCTAGTCATAGTAGCTGCTGTTAAGGGAGCATTACACTGGGGCTAGTCATAGTAGCTGCTGTTAAGGGAGAATTACACTGGGGCTAGTCATAGTAGCTGCTGTTAAAACCTCTCTAGGGTCGGCGGGACGAATTCGTCCCACCTACTCAACAGCCAGTGGAATCCCGTGGCGCGTTATTCAAATACCTTAGAAATGCTATTACTTCAATTTCTCAAACATATGACTATTTTACACCATTTTAAAGACAAGACTCTCGTTAATCTAACCACACTGTCCGATTTCAAAAAGGCTTTACAACGAAAGCAAAACATTCGATTATGTCAGTAACCAGCCAGAAATAATCAGACACCCATTTTTCAAGCTAGCATATAATGTCACATAAACCCAAACCACAGCTAAATGCAGCACTAACCTTTGATGATCTTCATCAGATGACACACCTAGGATATTATGTTATACAATACATGCATGTTTTGTTCAATCAAGTTCATATTTATATCAAAAACCAGCTTTTTACATTAGCATGTGACGTTCAGAACTAGCATACCCCCCGCAAACTTCCGGTGAATTTACTAAATTACTCACGATAAACGTTCACAAAAAACATAACAATTATTTTAAGAATTATAGATACAGAACTCCTCTATGCACTCGATATGTCCGATTTTAAAATAGCTTTTCGGTGAAAGCACATTTTGCAATATTCTCAGTAGATAGCCCGGCATCACAGGGCTAGCTATTTAGACACCCAGCAAGTTTAGCACTCACCAAAGTCAGATTTACTATAAGAAAAATGTTATTACCTTTGCTGTTCTTCGTCAGAATGCACTCCCAGGACTTCTACTTCAATAACAAATGTTGGTTTGGTTCAAAATAATCCATAGTTATGTTCAAATATCCTCTGTTTTGTTAGTGCGTTCAAGACACTATCCGAAGTGTAAAGAAGGGTGACGCGCACGACGCGTTTCGTGACAAAAAAATTCTAAATAATCCATTACCATACTTCGAAGCATGTCAACCGCTGTTTAAAATACATTTTTATGCCATTTTTCTCGTAAAAAAGCGATAATATTCCGACCGGGAAAGCGTGTTTACGTTCAAAGACGAAAAAATTCAAACTTGGGATCCCCTCGTGCACGAGCCTCAGTCTGATGGTACTCTGACCGGCCACTATCCAAACGCGCTAATGTTTTTCAGCTGGAATTACATCATTCAGCTTTTTCCCGGGTTTTGAGAGCCTATGGGAGCCGTAGGAAGTGTCACGTTACAGCAAAGATCCTCAGTTTTCAATAAACAGAGCCAAGAAGAACAAGAACTTGTCAGACAGGCCACTTCCTGTAAGGAATCTTCTCAGGTTTTTGCCTGCCATATGAGTTCTGTTATACTCACAGACACCATTCAAACAGTTTTAGAAACTTTAGGGTGTTTTCTATCCAAAGCCAATAATTATATGCATATTCTAGTTACTGGGCAGGAGTAGTAACCAGATTAAATCGGGTACGTTTTTTATCCGGCCGTGCAAATACTGCCCCCTATCCCCAACAGGTTAAACAACACATGCATGTTTTGTTCAATCAAGTTCATATTTATATAAAAAAACAGCTTTTTACATTGGCGTGTGATGTTCAGAAAATGTATTCCCACCGAAAGCTGCCGGTGAATTTACTAAATTACTCATGATAAACGTTGACAAAATACATAACAATTATTTTAAGAATTATAGATGCAGAACTCCTTTATGCAATCGCTATGTCAGATTTTAAATTAGCTTTTCGGCGAAAGCACATTTTGCAATATTCTGAGTACATAGCTCAGCCATCACGGCTAGCTATTTTGACACCCGCCAAGTTCGGGGCACACTAAAGTCAGAATTAGTATTAGAAAAATTGGATTACCTTTGCTGATCTGCGTCAGAATGCACTCCCAGGACTGCTACTTCCACAAGAAATGTTGTTTTGGTTCCAAATAATCCATAGTTATATCCAAATACCTCCGTTTTGTTCGTGCGTTCAGGTCACTATCCAAAGGGTAACGCGCAAGCGCATTTCGAGCCCAAAAAAATCAACATGTTCCATTACCGTACTTAGAAGCATGTCAAACGCTGTTTAAAATCATTTGTTATGGCATTTTTCTCGTAAAATAGCGATAATATTCCAACCGGACAATAGTGTATTCATTCAAAGAGGAAAAGAAAAAACAGCGTGGTCGCGTGAACGCGCATATCCAATCTCTTTGTCACCAGGCAGACCACTGAGAAACTGAGCTACTATACTCTGCCCAGAGACAGGAGACGCCTCAATCTGCTTTCTGAAGGCTTTAGAGAGCCAATGGAAGCCTTAGAAAGTGGTACATAACCCCACAGATACTGTAGTTTCGATAGAGAATCAAAAGAAGAACTACAAATTCTCAGACAGGCCACTTCCTGCTTGGAATTTTCTCAGGTTTTTGCCTGCCATATGAGTTCTGTTATACTCAGACACCATTCAGAGTGTTTTCTATCCAAATCTACTAATAATATGCAAATATTTGACTCTGGGCCCGAGAAGTTGGCCGTTTAATTTGGGTACGTTTTTCATCCGGCTGTGAAAATACTGCCCCCTATAGCGAAGAGGTTAAAATGCTGTCAGGGGGGTGGGATCCACTGGGCTTGGGGTTCTTCATTTGTCTATCCTGCTGTGGTGTTGAGGCTATGGTCTGGGTCTGGTCTGGGTCTGTTCTGCTGTGGTGTTGGGGCTATGGGTCTGGGTCTGTTCTGCTGTGGTGTTGGGGCTATGGGTCTGGGTCTGTTCTGCTGTGGTGTTGAGGCTATGGTCTGGGTCTGGTCTGGGTCTGTTCTGCTGTGGTGTCGAGGCTATGGTCTGGTGCTGGTCTGGGTCTGTTCTGCTGTGGTGTTGAGGCTATGGTCTGGGTCTGAGGTGGGCTGTTCTGCTGGCTTCTCTGTGGGGGTGGCCAGCTCTCTAATGGGTTGTTCTGTGTCACATGCCATTCTCTCCTCTACTGCTCTGTTCTTCTCCTGCTGTTTCTCTCACCACATTCCAGAGTGCAGATTTGTCTCTCTCCTCCTCCAGCACTCCGGGTCTGGTTAAGGGGTTGGTGTTGTGCTGGACTGTTGTCTGGGTCTGGTTAAGGGGGTGTTGTTGTGCTGGACTGTTGTCTGGGTCTGGTTGAGGGGGTGTTGTTGTGTTGTCTGGGTCTGGGTCTGGTTGAGGGGGTGTTGTTGTGCTGGACTGTTGTCTGGGTCTGATTAGGGGGGTGTTGTTGTGCTGGACTGTTGTCTGGTTCTGGTTGAGGGGGTGTTGTTGTGTTGTCTGGGTCTGGTTAGGGGGGTGTTGTTGTGCTGGACTGTTGTCTGGGTCTGGTTAGGGGGGTGTTGTTGTGCTGGACTGTTGTCTGGTGAAGGGTGTGTTGTTGTTCTGGACTGTTGTCTGGGTCTGGTTGAGGGGGTGTTGTTGTGTTGTCTGGGTCTGGTTCAGGGGGTGTTGTTGTGTTGTCTGGGTCTGGTTAGGTGGGTGTTGTTGTGTTGTCTGGGTCTGGTTAGGGGGGTGTTGTTGTGCTGGACTGTTGTCTGGGTCTGGTTAGGGGGGTGTTGTTGTGCTGGACTGTTGTCTGGGTCTGGTTAAGGGGGTGTTGTTGTTCTGGACTGTTGTCTGGGTCTGGTTAAGGGGGTGTTGTTGTGCTGGACTGTTGTCTGGTGAAGGGTGTGTTGTTGTGTTGGACTGTTGTCTGGGTCTGGTTAAGGGGGTGTTGTTTTGCTGGACTGTTGTCTGGGTCTGTTCTGACTGGAGTGTGTTCACCTGCTGGTCCAGCTCCACCTGTCTTACCTCCTGCTGGGTGAATTTATCCTTCATTTCAATGAGGGAGTAGTGCTGAGAGGTTTAAAAGTAGCTTCAGGCTAAACATTACTCACTCAGTTCCAGGTTGGATGGTATTTTCAGGTTTCTGTTGTGCTTCTTTTGCTGGTCGTTGGTTTGCCAGAGCATTTGCTGTTTAGTCCTTGGGAATAAGAATATTTTGGAGTAGGAATCATTCCAGGCAATTTTGTCTAAAATCAGGTTGTAGGTTTGGAGTTTTGATTTGGAGTGAAGGTTATGTTGTGGAGGGTAGTATCCTGTATATGTCCTGGTGACATAGTGTTGTGGAGGGTAGTATCCTGTATATGTCCTGGTGACATAGTGTTGTGGAGGGTAGTATCCTGTATATGTCCTGGTGACATAGTGTTGTGGAGGGTAGTATCCTGTATATGTCCTGGTGACATAGTGTTGTGGAGGGTAGTATCCTGTATATGTCCTGGTGACATAGTGTTGTGGAGGGTAGTATCCTGTATATGTCCTGGTGACATAGTGTTGTGGAGGGTAGTATCCTGTATATTTCCTGGTGACATAGTGTTGTGGAGGGTAGTATCCTGTATATGTCCTGGTGACATAGTGTTGTGGAGGGTAGTATCCTGTATATGTCCTGGTGACATAGTGTTGTGGAGGGTAGTATCCTGTATATGTCCTGGTGACATAGTGTTGTGGAGGGTAGTATCCTGTATATGTCCTGGTGACATAGTGTTGTGGAGGGTAGTATCCTGTATATGTCCTGGTGACATAGTGAAGGTTATGTAGTATCCTGTATATGTCCTGGTGACATAGGGAAGGTTATGTAGTATCCTGTATATGTCCTGGTGACATAGGGAAGGTTATGTAGTATCCTGTATATGTCCTGGTGACATAGTGAAGGTTATGTAGTATCCTGTATATGTCCAACTCTTAATCTATTTTCTTGTAAAAACATGCTGAAAATTTCAGGAGCTCATGATTTCTCCCCCCATCCACAACAGGGAGAGTCGTTGAACACAACAGGGGATAAAGGAGTCAAGTCTCTGGTCAACAAGATGACCTTTGCCCTCAAGTCCAAGTCTGTCATAGCGAAGGAGAAGATGATAAGCTTTATGGAGAACACGGCTACACCTGTAGACAGGTAAGTTCCTGTTCTTCCATGCTCTGTGTTTATATGGACAGGTAAGTTCCTGTCCTTCCATGCTCTGTCTGTGTTTATATGGACAGGTAAGATCATGTCCTTCCATGCTCTGTGTTTATATGGACAGGTAAGATCATGTCCTTCCATGCTCTGTGTTTATGTGGACAGGTAAGATCATGTCCTTCCATGCTCTGTCTGTGTTTATATGGACAGGTAAGATCATGTCCTTCCATGCTCTGTGTTTATATGGACAGGTAAGATCATGTCCTTCCATGCTCTGTGTTTATATGGACAGGTAAGATCATGTCCTTCCATGCTCTGTCTGTGTTTATATGGACAGGTAAGATCATGTCCTTCCATGCTCTGTGTTTATATGGACAGGTAAGTTCCTGTCCTTCCATGCTCAGGACTCATCTCTCCATTGAATCATTTGTATTATTTATTTATCTAATCAGGGAATAATGGACTCCACTCCTGTAATTCAATTTTATTAAATCATTATTAATGATCCTTTATTAATTTAGTACATTTGTATTAATCTGTGCCTTAGTTGAACCCCTCTCCGCCGTGCCTTAGTTGAACCCCTCTGCGCCGTGCCTTAGTTGAACCCCTCTTCGCCGTGCCTTAGTTGAACCCCTCTTCGCCGTGCCTTAGTTGAACCCCTCTTCGCCGTGCCTTAGTTGAACCCCTCTTCGCCGTGCCTTAGTTGGACCCCTCTTCGCCGTGGCTTAGTTGAACCCCTCTTCGCCGTGGCTTAGTTGAACCCCTCTTCGCCGCGCCTTAGTTGAACCCCTCTTCGCCGCGCCTTAGTTGAACCCCTCTTCGCCGTCGCCTTAGTTGAACCCCTCTTCGCCGTGCCTTAGTTGAACCCCTCTTCGCTGCGCCTTAGTTGAACCCCTCTTCGCCGTGCCTTAGTTGAACCCCTCTTCGCCGCGCCTTAGTTGAACCCCTCTTCGCCGTGCCTTAGTTGAACCCCTCATCTCGTTGTGCATAAATTTAACCCTTCATCGTTGTGCCTTATGTATTCCATGCTAGAATGTCTTTCACCCTCCCCTGGCCAGAGAAGGGGGTCCCTGACCGGTAAGACTCTCCCAGCATGATGGCCTCTGGTGCCTGTGGCCCCATCTCATTCCTGCTCTGTCCCTCGCAGCCTACTTATTGCCCCGGGGACCAGAATGCACTTGTAATGGAGCCGAGAGCTGTTCCACGACCACACTAACGCATCCCCTCCCTAACATACTGCTCCCATTCCTTACTCACACCACGTCTACAGTCCACACTCTGGCTCCTGGATGAAGCTCTGTGTCACCTGTCATAGTCCCTATGCTCTGTGTCACCTGTCATAGTCCCTATGCTCTGTGTCACCTGTCATAGTCCCTATGCTCTGTGTCACCTGTCATAGTCCCTTTGCTCTGTGTCACCTGTTATAGTCCCTATGCTCTGTGTCACCTGTTATAGTCGCTATGTCACTGTCTGTTGTTACTCTTTCTAGTCTAACTATATGAGTTGTCTGCAGTGGACCTTGGATCTTTGCCTCGCCACTGTTTGCGTGGACATTCACTTTAAGTGTGATACTATTTCACTGTTCCCCGAGGTGATAGCCGGGGCTGTGGGGTTCACTGTTCTCCCAGGTGATAGCCGGGGCTGTTCTCCCAGGTGATAGCCGGGGCTGTTCTCCCAGGTGATAGCCGGGGCTGTTCTCCCAGGTGATAGCCGGGGCTGTTCTCCCAGGTGATAGCCGGGGCTGTTCTCCCAGGTGATAGCCGGGGCTGTTCTCCCAGGTGATAGCCGGGGCTGTTCTCCCAGGTGATAGCCGGGGCTGTTCTCCCAGGTGGGGCTGTGGGACTGTGGCTGTATATCTACTGTATGTGCCTCTATTGCCCTGGATATCACCACTAATAAGCTACGCTGTAATTGTAGAACCAACTGCTTTAACTGGTTTCTTATCCCTCTAACAGTAACAGAGCTAGCTGCCTGACTAATCCCAGGTGGGCCGTGCGTGTGGCCGTGCGTGTGGCCGTGCGTGTGGCCGTGCGTGTGGCCGTGCGTGTGGCCGTGCGTGTGGCCGTGCGTGTGGCCGTGCGTGTGGCCGTGCGCGTGGCCGTGCGTGTGGCCGTGCGTGGTGCCGTGCATGTGGCCGTGCGTGCGTCATGAACAACCCTCTCTGACGTGTTTGTCTCCATATAACAGACATGTGAGCAGCAGTGACCGGGTTGGAAAACCTTACAGAGGAGTGAAGCCAGTGTTCAGCATCGGTGATGAGGAAGAGTATGATACAGGTAACTATTGTGAAATACATCTACAGTACTACTACAATCAGTACTACTATGCTACTACAATCAATACTACTATGCTACTACAATCAATACTACTATACTACTACAATCAATACTACTATACTACTACAATCAATACTACCAGAGTACTACTCCTACAATCAATACTCCTATACTACTACAGTACTACTGCTAAAACCAATACTACTATACTACTACAATCAATACTACCACAGTACTACTACTACAATCAATACTACTCTACTACTACACTCAATACTACTACAGTACTACTACTACAATCAATACTACTACATTAGTAATAGATTAGTAATACAGTACTACAATTAATATTACTACAATACTACACTACCTCAATCAATACTACTGTACTACTACAATCAATACTACTACATCAAATACTACGTTTGTAATACAGTACTACAATTAATACTACTACAATACCTCAATCAATACTACTATACTACTACAATCAATACTACAGTCTTACTACAACAATCAATACTTCTACATTAGTACTAGATAAGTAATACAGTACTACAATTAATACTACCGCAATACTACACTGCCTCGATCAATACTACTGCAGTACTGCTATAATACTATAGTATTACAATCAATACTACAGTGCTACAATCAATACTAGTACAATACTAGTACAACCCTGTAACCCCAATCAGTCGTCCCTTCAGACCAGTTCTCCTCTCCACCAATAGGGCTGTTACGGTGACCGCATTACCGCCACAGCGTCATGACGACAGTCAAATTCCACGTGACCATTTAGTCACGCTAATGAGGCTTCTCCAAGCTCTGATGCTGCTGATGGTCATTAGTAGCCTACGCCTGGTACTCAGCACTCTATTGTCCCTCTAATCACTCTGACATCAATGCAAATGTCATCGAAATCCAGCATTTCATGAGAGCCCATGAGCTCATGTTGCTCAACATTTCTATAGGCTATGCAATTGCGTGAGAAAACAGAGTGATGGCCTCTATTAAAAAGAGGAGGATCCCATCAGCTTTCTATAGGCTAGGCCTACTATATTTATTTCTCAACTTTCCTAATATTAAGCACATTTCTTCTCGTTACAACAGGAGTATAGCCTACCTGTCTGGCATGCAAATTAACCACGGGAAAAGTGTCCTCCATTCGCTATTTCAGTGCATAGATTACATTTTTTTCCCCCCTGCCCCCGTTCCGACAGGTGTATGATAATGGTCCATTTTAAATCCAAACTAATTTCACACATACATTTATTTAGTACATTTGAAGTCGGAAGTTTACATACTCTTAGGTTGGAGTCATTAACTTGTTTTTCAAACACTCCACAAATTTCTTGTTAACAAACTATAGTTTTGACAAGTCGGTTAGAACCTCTACTTTGTGCATTATTTCACTTATAACTCAGTGTCACAATTCCAGTAGGTCAGAAGTTTCCATACACTAAGTTGACTGTGCCTTTAAACAGCTTGGAAAATTCCAGAAAATGATGTCATGGCTTTAGAAGCTTCTGATAGGCTAATTGACATCATTTGAGTCAATTGGAGGTGTACCTGTGGATGTATTTCAAGGCCTAACTTCAAACTCAGTACCTCTTTGCTTGACATCATAGGAAAATCAAAAGAAATCAGCCAAGACCTCAGAAAAACAATTGTAGACCTCCACAAGTCTGGTTCATCCTTGGGAGCAATTTCCAAACACCTGAAGGTACCACGTTCATCTGTACAAACATTAGTACACAAGTATAAACACTGTGGGACCACGCAGCCGTCAAAATGGCGTAAGGACATAGATCATTTGTGGGCAGAATTGAAAAGGCGTGTGCGAGCAAGGAGGCCTACAAACCTGACTCAGTTACACCAGCTCTGTCAGGAGGAATGGGCCAAAATTCAGGTTGCCTTCCACAAGCTTCCCACAATAAGTTGGGTGAATTTTGGCCCATTCCTCCTGACAGAGCTGGTGTAACTGAGTCAGGTTTGTAGGCCTCCTTGCTCGCACACGCTTTTTCAATTCTGCCCACAAATGATCTAAGTTAAACAATTGACCCAAGTTAAACAATTTAACGGCAATGCTACCAAATACTAATTGAGTGTATGTAAACTTCTGACCCACTGGGAATGTGATGAAAGAAATTAAAGCTATAAATAATAATTCTCTCTACTATTATTCTGACATTTCACATTCTTAAAATAAAGTGGTGATCCTAACTGACCTAAGACAGGGAATTTTTACTCGGATTAAATGTCAGAAATTGTGAAAAACTGAGTTTTAAATGTATTTGGCTAAGGTGTATGTAAACTTCCGACTTCAACTGTATGTGTAAAGACAAGATGAAATCAAGAATAGTCTGATGGGTGGATAATATTAGCCGATCACTTGTGAATGATGCCCAGCATCGTGCGACTTTTTCAAATCATAGTCGCACACCTCATGTTGCCTAGCCCACAGGCCTATAGGTTTTGATAAAGTTTGTATCACAACTAAAGTGGCCAAATAACTACTTTAAAATGAAGCACGTTAATCCTCTTTTCCAAGGAGTGTAGAGCCTAACTGTCAAACATATGCAACACTTGAGTTTCAAGTTTGGGGAAGAAAATGTTCACCATAAAAATGCACCTTTTTATAATAAAAGCATTACATGCATAAACACATTTGTGGCTATTTTTGAATGTTTTTTTTCTTCCTGCTAATGGAACATTCACGCTTACTACCACGTGTGTATTTTCAACTGTTGTACTATGGGGGGGGATAGTAGATTTACATAGGCTATTACTTTTGCTGTTCTTTAGGCCTCTACTTATCTTGTTGGCTTGACGAAAAGTAAATGTGGACATTCCTTCCAATATCTTCAATATGCGCCTCGGAATTGGATAAGGAAGTGCGCAGTTGCGTCGCCGATGTGTCCGTCTTCACTTGTAGCCTGTGAGAAAGACCCGATCATGTGTGGGAGAGCCATGTGAGTGAGAGGTGCTTCGGAGCACGCAGCCTGGAGAAGAGATTTATAATGATTATATTCAGCCCAAGGGAAAAACGGCCACTAGCCGCAAAAGGCATGATTTTATTTTAATTTTTTTTTTTTTTTTTTAGGGGGCATTACGGCCACACAAAGAGAATGCAGGCGGGTAATTTGAGGCATTATCAAGTGCTTGTCTTGATTGATGCCGTGTGAACAGCCGACCACAAGAAATGATACAGAGCTCAGGCCTTCTGGCGAATCATCATTAGAGTCTCAACAGCTAATGGGAATCTCAATAAAACACCGTGCAGCCTTACAATGTATTAAACATCAACACATTCAGCCCAACGTCTGTAGAACAACTAAAGATACATAAATAACTCTACATGAAGCATCTAGGAGGACCTGTTTCTTTGTTAACCTCTCTAGGGTAGGTGGGACGAAACTATTCAACAGCCAGTTGAATCCGGCCGTGCAAATACTGCCCCCTATCCCAAACAGGTTAACCGCTCAACACAGAACATCAGCATGTGTTCACTCCCTCAAATCCTTTGGAGAAAATATCCTTTATATTTTGTTCAGCTACGGGGCATTCGGAAAGTGTTCAGACACTTGACTTTTTCCACATTTTGTTACGTTACAGTCTTAGATACCTTATATAGACAGGGTCTGAATACTTATGTAAATAAGACATTCCTGTTTTTTTATTTTTTATAAATTAGCAAAAATGTCTGGCGTTGTCATTATGGGGAATTGTGTGTAGGTTTTTTATTAATCCATTTTAGAATAAGGCTGTAACATAACAACAAAATGTGGAACAAGTCAATGGGTCTGAATACTTTTTGAAGGTTCTGTATCATCCGACATGTATTCTTCATAATATAAAATAATTCCACGGAAGGTCAGCATCAGTGGCTTGTAGGCGACGTGTGGAAGACAGCAGATGCTAAATGTGAATGTTTAATTAATGGTCAATTACCTTGAGACCAATCACCGGCTGATGGTCATTATCGCCACAGCCCTACTCACCACTAGTTCAGTGGTTCCCAAACTGTGGATCGGGGCCCACTTGTGGGTCTCCTCTCACCCTGATGGGGGATTGCGACTCAACAGACACCTCAGTTGGGAACCCCTGAACTAGTTGACTCAGACTATTGATCTAGTTTGATCTCTATGGCTGTAACCCTCTCTGTCTATTCCAGTTTGATCTCTATGGCTGTATTCCTCTCTGTCTCGCTGTCTGTTCCAGTTTGATCTCTATGGCTGTATTCCTCTCTGTCTCGCTGTCTATTCCAGTTTGATCTCTATGGCTGTATTCCTCTCTGTCTCGCTGTCTGTTCCAGTTTGATATCTCTGGCTGTATTCCTCGCTGTCTGTTCCAGTTTGATCTCTATGGCTGTATTCCTCTCTGTCTGTTCCAGTTTGATCTCTATGGCTGTATTCCTCTCTGTCTCGCTGTCTGTTCCAGTTTGATCTCTATGGCTGTATTCCTCGCTGTCTGTTCCAGTTTGATCTCTATCGCTGTATTCCTCTCTGTCTGTTCCAGTTTGATCTCTATGGCTGTATTCCTCTCTGTCTCGCTGTCTGTTCCAGTTTGATCTCTATGGCTGTATTCCTCTCTGTCTCGCTGTTTATTCCAGTTTGATCTCTATGGCTGTATTCCTCTCTGTCTATTCCAGTTTGAACTCTATGGCTGTAACCCTCTCTGTCTGTTCCAGTTTGATCTCTATGGCTGTATTCCTCTCTGTCTCGCTGTCTATTCCAGTTTGATCTCTATGGCTGTATTCCTCTCTGTCTCGCTGTCTGTTCCAGTTTGATCTCTATGGCTGTATTCCTCCCTGTCTCGCTGTCTGTTCCAGTTTGATCTCTATGGCTGCATTCCTCCCTGTCTTGCTGTCTGTTCCAGTTTGATCTCTATGGCTGTATTCCTCTCTGTCTCGCTGTCTGTTCCAGTTTGATCTCTATGGCTGTATTCCTCTCTGTCTCGCTGTCTATTCCAGTTTGATCTCTATGGCTGTATTCCTCTCTGTCTCGCTGTCTATTCCAGTTTGATCTCTATGGCTGTATTCCTCTCTGTCTGTTCCAGTTTGATCTCTATGGCTGTAACCCTCTCTGTCTCGCTGTCTATTCCAGTTTGATCTCTATGGCTGTATTCCTCTCTGTCTCGCTGTCTGTTCCAGTTTGATCTCTATGGCTGTATTCCTCTCTGTCTCGCTGTCTGTTCAGATGAGATTGACAGCTCGTCCATGTCGGATGATGACAGGAAGGAGATCGTAAACATCCAGACGTGGATCAACAAACCAGACGTGAAGCACCATGTTCCCTGTAATGAGGTCAAGGAAACCGGACACATGTTCCCCAGGTGAGTTTCCTGTTACAATAGACACATGTTCCCCAGGTGAGTTTCCTGTTACAATAGACACATGTTCCCCAGGTGAGTTTCCTGTTACAATAGACACATGTTCCCCAGGTGAGTTTCCTGTTACAATAGACACATGTTCCCCAGGTGAGTTTCCTGTTACAATAGACACATGTTCCCCAGGTGAGTTTCCTGTTACAATAGACACATGTTCCCCAGGTGAGTTTCCTGTTAACTGTAAAGCGCATTGTGACAACTGCTGATGTAAAAAAGACTTACAATCAATCTAATGATTTTTTTACTAAGGCCATCAACAGTGCTGAGTAGTCAGAGAGACAGACAGGAGACGGCCCTCTGCATAGAGAGAGAGACAGGGACAGGAGACGGCCCTCTACATAGAGAGAGAGACAGGGACAGGAGACGGCCCTCTACATAGAGAGAGAGACAGGGACAGGAGACGGCCCTCTACATAGAGAGAGAGAGACAGGGACAGGAGACGGCCCTCTACATAGAGAGAGAGTCAGGGACAGGAGACGGCCCTCTACGTAGAGAGAGAGACAGGAGACGGCCCTCTACATAGAGAGAGAGTCAGGGACAGGAGACGGCCCTCTACGTAGAGAGAGAGTCAGGGACAGGAGACGGCCCTCTACGTAGAGAGAGAGACAGGAGACGGCCCTCTACGTAGAGAGAGAGACAGGAGACGGCCCTCTACGTAGAGAGAGAGACAGGAGACGGCCCTCTACGTAGAGAGAGAGACAGGAGACGGCCCTCTACGTAGAGAGAGAGACAGGAGACGGCCCTCTACGTAGAGAGAGAGACAGGAGACGGCCCTCTACGTAGAGAGAGAGACAGGAGACGGCCCTCTACGTAGAGAGAGAGACAGGAGACGGCCCTCTACGTAGAGAGAGAGACAGGAGACGGCCCTCTACGTAGAGAGAGAGAGAGACAGGAGACGGCCCTCTACGTAGAGAGAGAGAGAGACAGGAGACGGCCCTCTACGTAGAGAGAGAGAGAGACAGGAGACGGCCCTCTACGTAGAGAGAGAGAGAGACAGGAGACGGCCCTCTACGTAGAGAGAGAGAGAGACAGGAGACGGCCCTCTACGTAGAGAGAGAGACAGACAGGAGACGGCCCTCTACGTAGAGAGAGAGACAGGGACAGGAGACGGCCCTCTACGTAGAGAGAGAGAGAGACAGGGACAGGAGACGGCCCTCTACGTAGAGAGAGAGAGAGACAGGAGACGGCCCTCTACATAGAGAGAGAGACAGGAGACGGCCCTCTACGTAGAGAGAGAGACAGGGACAGGAGACGGCCCTCTACATAGAGAGAGAGACAGGAGACGGCCCTCTACATAGAGAGAGAGACAGGGACAGGAGACGGCCCTCTACGTAGAGAGAGAGACAGGAGACGGCCCTCTACGTAGAGAGAGAGACAGGAGACGGCCCTCTACGTAGAGAGAGAGACAGGAGACGGCCCTCTACGTAGAGAGAGAGAGGACAGGAGACGGCCCTCTACATAGAGAGAGAGACAGGAGACGGCCCTCTACGTAGAGAGAGAGACAGGGACAGGAGACGGCCCTCTACATAGAGAGAGAGACAGGAGACGGCCCTCTACATAGAGAGAGAGACAGGGACAGGAGACGGCCCTCTACGTAGAGAGAGAGACAGGAGACGGCCCTCTACGTAGAGAGAGAGACAGGAGACGGCCCTCTACGTAGAGAGAGACGAGCAGGAGACGGGCCCTCTACGTAGAGAGAGAGAGACAGGAGACGGCCCTCTACGTAGAGAGAGAGAGAGACAGGAGACGGCCCTCTACGTAGAGAGAGAGAGAGACAGGAGACGGCCCTCTACGTAGAGAGAGAGACAGGAGACGGCCCTCTACGTAGAGAGAGAGACAGGAGACGGCCCTCTACGTAGAGAGAGAGACAGGAGACGGCCCTCTACGTAGAGAGAGAGACAGGAGACGGCCCTCTACATAGAGAGAGAGACAGGAGACGGCCCTCTACATAGAGAGAGAGACGGGAGACGGCCCTCTACGTAGAGAGAGACGGGAGACGGCCCTCTACGTAGAGAGAGACAGGAGACGGCCCTCTACATAGAGAGAGAGACAGGAGACGGCCCTCTACATAGAGAGAGAGACAGGAGACGGCCCTCTACATAGAGAGAGAGACAGACAGGAGACGGCCCTCTACGTAGAGAGAGACAGACAGGAGACGGCCCTCTACGTAGAGAGACAGGAGACGGCCCTCTACGTAGAGAGACAGGAGACGGCCCTCTACGTAGAGAGACAGGAGACGGCCCTCTACGTAGAGAGACAGGAGACGGCCCTCTACGTAGAGAGACAGGAGACGGCCCTCTACATGAGAGAGAGACAGGAGACGGCCCTCTACATAGAGAGAGAGACAGGAGACGGCCCTCTACGTATAGAGAGAGAGAGACAGGAGACGGCCCTCTACGTAGAGAGAGAGAGAGACAGGAGACGGCCCTCTACGTAGAGAGAGAGACAGGAGACGGCCCTCTACGTAGAGAGAGCAGACAGGAGACGGCCCTCTACGTAGAGAGAGACAGACAGGAGACGGCCCTCTACGTAGAGAGAGACAGACAGGAGACGGCCCTCTACGTAGAGAGAGACAGACAGGAGACGGCCCTCTACGTAGAGAGAGACAGACAGGAGACGGCCCTCTACGTAGAGAGAGACAGACAGGAGACGGCCCTCTACGTAGAGAGAGAGACAGGAGACGGCCCTCTACGTAGAGAGAGAGACAGGAGACGGCCCTCTACATAGAGAGAGAGACAGGAGACGGCCCTCTACATAGAGAGAGAGACAGACAGGAGACGGCCCTCTACGTAGAGAGAGACAGACAGGAGACGGCCCTCTACGTAGAGAGACAGGAGACGGCCCTCTACATAGAGAGAGAGACAGTGTGACGAGGTTCCTGTTTCTAATGTGACGTGCTTCCTGTTTCTAATGTGACGTGCTTCCTGTTTCTAATGTGACGTGCTTCCTGTTTCTCCAGTCACCTATTGATCACAGCGACCCACATGTACTGTCTGAGGGAGATCGCGTCCAAGAAGGGTTTTGCCTACATCCAGTCCAGACAGGCCCTGAACAGCGTGGTCAAGATCACCTCCAAGAAAAAACACCCAGAACTCATCACATTCAAGTTCGGCAACAGCAACACTGCTGGAATAGAGATCTCTGCTGTGGAGAGGTACTGACTGGCTGTATGGGTACTGGCTGTCTCTCTGACTAGACTGGCTGTATGGGTACTGGCTGTCTCTGCTGTGGAGAGGTACTGACTGACTGTATGGGTACTGGCTGTCTCTCTGACTAGACTGACTGGCTGTATGGGTACTGGCTGTCTCTGCTGTGGAGAGGTACTGACTGATTGTATGGGTACTGGCTGTCTCTCTGACTAGACTGACTGGCTGTATGGGTACTGGCTGTCTCTGCTGTGGAGAGGTACTGACTGACTGTATGGGTACTGGCTGTCTCTCTGACTAGACTGACTGGCTGTATGGGTACTGGCTGTCTCTGCTACTGGCTGTATGGGTACTGGCTGTCTCTCTGACTAGACTGACTGGCTGTATGGGTACTGGCTGTCTCTGCTGTGGAGAGGTACTGACTGGCTGTATGGGTACTGGCTGTCTCTCTGACTAGACTGACTGGCTGTATGGGTACTGGCTGTCTCTGCTGTGGAGAGGTACTGACTGGCTGTATGGGTACTGGCTGTCTCTCTGACTACACTAACTGGCTGTATGGGTACTGGCTGTCTCTCTGACTAGACTGACTGGCTGTATGGGTACTGGCTGTCTCTGCTGTGGAGAGGTACTGACTGGCTGTATGGGTACTGGCTGTCTCTCTGACTACACTAACTGGCTGTATGGGTACTGGCTGTCTCTCTGACTACACTAACTGGCTGTATGGGTACTGGCTGTCACTCTGACTAGACTAACAGTCTCTGTGCTGTCAGTATAACAGTCTCTGTGCTGTCAGTATAACAGTCTCTGTGCTGTCAGTCTCTGTGCTGTCAGTCTCTGTGCTGTCAGTCTCTGTGCTGTCAGTCTCTGCGCTGTCAGTCTGTGCTGTCAGTATAACAGTCTCTGTGCTGTCAGTATATCAGTCTCTGTGCTGTCAGTATATCAGTCTCTGTGCTGTCAGTATAACAGTCTCTGTGCTGTCAGTATATCAGCCTCTGTGCTGTCAGTATATCAGTCTCTGTGCTGTCAGTATAACAGTCTCTGTGCTGTCAGTATAACAGTCTCTGTGCTGTCAGTATAACAGTCTCTGTGCTGTCAGTATATCAGTCTCTGTGCTGTCAGTATATCAGTCTCTGTGCTGTCAGTATAACAGTCTCTGCGCTGTCAGTCTCTGCGCTGTCAGTCTCTGTGCTGTCATTATAACAGTCTCTGTGCTGTCAGTATAACAGTCTCTGCGCTGTCAGTATAACAGTCTCTGCGCTGTCAGTATAACAGTCTCTGCGCTGTCAGTATAACAGTCTCTGCGCTGTCAGTATAACAGTCTCTGCGCTGTCAGTATAACAGTCTCTGCGCTGTCAGTATAACAGTCTCTGCGCTGTCAGTATAACAGTCTCTGTGCTGTCAGTATATCAGTCTCTGTGCTGTCAGTATATCAGTCTCTGTGCTGTCAGTCTCTGTGCTGTCAGTCTGACAGTCTCTGTGCTGTCAGTCTGACAGTCTCTGTGCTGTCAGTCTGACAGTCTCTGTGCTGTCAGTCTGACAGTCTCTGTGCTGTCAGTATAACAGTCTCTGTGCTGTCAGTATAACAGTACCTGTGCTGTCAGTATATCAGTACCTGTGCTGTCAGTATATCAGTCTCTGTGCTGTCAGTCTCTGTGCTGTCAGTCTGACAGTCTCTGTGCTGTCAGTATAACAGTCTCTGTGCTGTCAGTATAACAGTCTCTGCTGTCAGTATATCAGTCTCTGTGCTGTCAGTATATCAGTCTCTGTGCTGTCAGTATATCAGTCTCTGTGCTGTCAGTATAACAGTCTCTGTGCTGACAGTATAACAGTCTCTGTGCTGACAGTATAACAGTCTCTGTGCTGACAGTATATCAGTCTCTGCGCTGTCAGTATATCAGTCTCTGCGCTGTCAGTATATCAGTCCCTGTGCTGTCAGTATATCAGTCCCTGTGCTGTCAGTATATCAGTCCCTGTGCTGTCAGTATATCAGTCTCTGTGCTGTCAGTATATCAGTCTCTGCGCTGTCAGTATATCAGTCTCTGCGCTGTCAGTATATCAGTCTCTGCGCTGTCAGTATAACAGTCTCTGCGCTGTCAGTATATCAGTCTCTGTGCTGTCAGTATATCAGTCTCTGTGCTGTCAGTCCCTGTGCTGTCAGTATAACAGTCCCTGTGCTGTCAGTATAATAGCCTCTGTGCTGTCAGTATAACAGTCTCTGTGCTGTCAGTATATCAGTCTCTGTGCTGTCAGTCTCTGTGCTGACAGTATATCAGTCTCTGTGCTGTCAGTATAACAGTCTCTGTGCTGTCAGTATATCAGTCTCTGTGCTGTCAGTATATCAGTCTCTGTGCTGTCAGTATATCAGTCTCTGTGCTGACAGTATATCAGTCTCTGCGCTGACAGTCTCTGTGCTGACAGTATATCAGTCTCTGTGCTGTCAGTATATCAGTCTCTGTGCTGTCAGTATATCAGTCTCTGTGCTGTCAGTATATCAGTCTCTGTGCTGTCAGTATATCAGTCTCTGTGCTGTCAGTCCCTGTGCTGTCAGTATAACAGTCTCTGTGCTGTCAGTATATCAGTCTCTGTGCTGTCAGTCTCTGTGCTGACAGTATATCAGTCTCTGTGCTGACAGTATATCAGTCTCTGTGCTGTCAGTATAACAGTCTCTGTGCTGTCAGTATATCAGTCTCTGTGCTGTCAGTATATCAGTCTCTGTGCTGTCAGTCCCTGTGCTGTCAGTATAACAGTCTCTGTGCTGTCAGTATATCAGTCTCTGTGCTGTCAGTCCCTGTGCTGTCAGTATAACAGTCTCTGTGCTGTCAGTATAACAGTCTCTGTGCTGTCAGTATATCAGTCTCTGTGCTGTCAGTATATCAGTCTCTGTGCTGTCAGTCCCTGTGCTGTCAGTATAACAGTCCCTGTGCTGTCAGTATAACAGTCTCTGTGCTGTCAGTATATCAGTCTCTGTGCTGTCAGTATATCAGTCTCTGTGCTGTCAGTATATCAGTCCCTGTGCTGTCAGTATATCAGTCTCTGCGCTGACAGTCCCTGTGCTGTCAGTATATCAGTCTCTGTGCTGACAGTCCCTCTCCTCTCTTTCTGCAGGTATCTGATCCCCAACGCGGGCGACGCCACCAAGGCCATTAAACAGCAGATCATGAAGGTTCTGGATGCCCTGGAGAGTTCCTAGCGACAGACGGGAACGAGAACCTCCCCTCAGCTGGCCGGGAGGGGAGCCGCCTGTCAGCTGAGGGCAAGGGGGCTATCTCTCTCCGTTTCTCCCTGTCCTCCTCCTCTCCCCAGCCAGGCGAGGACCAGGACAGATCCTGTGTTGACTGACTGTTAACCACTTCCTGTCTGTTGGGCTGAGGGTGTCGTCTCTCTCTCCCTCCCTGGTTGCTGAGGACCTGAGAGAATGATTGACTGACTGGCTGAGTCCCAAACGGCACCCTATTCAATATATAGTCCTATCGGGCTCTGGTCAAAAGTAGCGCACTGTATAGGGAATAAGGCTCTGGTCTAAAGTAGTGCACTATATAGGGAATAGGGTCCCATCTGGGACGCATCCTGAGACTGATGCTCCCTATTTTACCACCCTGTTCTCCTCATCTTGACTGACATACATGGGTTACACCATCCATTATCCTGGTCTCCTCATCCATTATCCTGGTCTCCTCATCCATTATCCTGGTCTCCTCATCCATTATCCTGGTCTCTTCATCCATTATCCTGGTCTCCTCATCCATTATCCTGGTCTCCTCATCCATTATCCTGGTCTCCTCATCCATTATCCTGGTCTCCTCATCCATTATCCTGGTCTCCTCATCCTGTCTGACACCATCCATTATCCTGGTCTCCTCATCCTGTCTGACACCATCCATTATCCTGGTCTCCTCATCCATTATCCTGGTCTCTTCATCCATTATCCTGGTCTCCTCATCCATTATCCTGGTCTCCTCATCCATTATCCTGGTCTCCTCATCCATTATCCTGGTCTCCTCATCCATTATCCTGGTCTCCTCATCCATTATCCTGGTCTCTTCATCCATTATCCTGGTCTCCTCATCCATTATCCTGGTCTCTTCATCCATTATCCTGGTCTCCTCATCCTGTCTGACACCATCCATTATCCTGGTCTCCTCATCCATTATCCTGGTCTCCTCATCCTGTCTGACACCATCCATTATCCTGGTCTCCTCATCCTGTCTGACACCATCCATTATCCTGGTCTCTTCATCCATTATCCTGGTCTCCTCATCCTGTCTGATGTACAGGGCATTCGGAAATTATTCAGACCCCTTGACTTTTTCCACATTTTAAGTTACAGAATTACTCTAAAATGGATTCGTTTTTTCCCCTCATCAACCTGCACATAATACCACATAATAACAAAGCAAAAACAGGTTTTTAGAAATGTTAGCACATTTATAAAAAAACTGAAATCACATTTACATTAGTTTTCAGATCCTTTACTCAGTACTTTATTGAAGCACCTTTGGCAGCGATTACAGCCTCGAGTCTTCTTGGGTATGACACTACAAGCTTGGCACGCCTGTATTTGGGGAGTTTCTCCCATTCTTCTCTGCAGATCCTATCAAGCTCTGTCAAGTTGGATGGGGAGCGTCGCTACACAGCTATTGTCATGTCTCTCCAGAGATGTTTGATCGGGTTCATGTCCTTGCTTTGGATGGGAAAGTCATGGACATTCAGAGATTTGTACCAAAGCCACTCCTGTGTTGTCTTGGTTGTGTGCTTAGGGTCGTTGTCCTGTTGGAAGGTGACGCTTGTCCTGTTGGAAGGTTTCCTCCAGATGTGACGCTTGGCATTCAGGACAAAGAGTTCAATCTTGGCTTCATCAGACCAGAGAATCTTGTTTGTCATGGTCTGAGAGTCTTTAGGTTCCTTTTGGCAAACTCCAAGTTGGCTGTCATGTGCCTTTTACTGAGGAGTGGCTTCCATCTGGCCACTCTACCATAAAGGCCTAATTGGTAGAATGCTGAAGAGATTGTTTTCCTCCTGGAAGGTTCTCCCATCTCCACAGAAGAACTCAGGAGCTCTTGGGTTCTTGGACACCTCCCTGACCAAGGCCTTTCTCCTCCGATTGCTCAGTTTGGCCGGGAGGCCAGCTGTAGGTAAAGTCTCGGTGGTTCCAAACTTCTTCCATTTCAGAATGATGGAGGCCACTGTGTTCTTGGGGACCTTTAACGCTCCAGAAATATTTTGGTACCCTTCCCCAGATCTGTGCCTCGACACAATCCTGTCTCAGAGCTCTACGGACAATTCCTTTGACCTCATGGCTTGGTTTTTGCTCTGACATGCACTGTCAACTGTGGGACCTTATATAGACAGGTGTGTGCCTTTCCAAATCATGTCTAATCAATTGAATTTACCACAGGTGGACTCCAATCAAGTTGTAGAAACATCTCAAGGATGATCAATGGAAACAGGATGCACCTGAGCTCAGTTTTGAGTCTCATAGCAAAGGGTCTGAATACTTATGTAAATAAGGTATTTCTGTGTGTTATTTTGAAATCATTTGCAACAATTCTAAAAACCTGTTTTAGTTTTGTCAATCTGGGGTATTGTGTGTAGATTGAGGAAGAAAATGTATTTAATAAAACATTTTGAATAAGGCTTTAACGTAACAAAATGTAGAGAAAGTCAAGGGGTGTGAATTATTTCCGAATGCACTGTATATGGGTTATGTTGGATTCATTTTTATTTGTTTTGAAAAGATACATGATTTGCTTTTTGGAGTTTTTGAGTCTTTTTACTTTCGGTTTTGTACACCAGCTTCAAACAGCTGAACATGTAATATTTTTGGTTATGGAAAATATATATTTCACAGCTGTTTAGATGGTACAATGATTCTCTGCACAATTACTGCTTGTTTTGTCACAAAACTGAAATTAGACAAACTATTAGCGTTTTAGGGACCAGGAAATGGCGCAGCAATACACAAGGCAATATAATGAGCGGTTTACTGGCTGTGGAGACGGCTCCATCCAAGTCAGACAGCACAAGCCATTTCAGTGTTGTTTATATATAACACATATATATACTATACAAGTATTGTTGTTCAGAGTAAGAGCCCTCAAGTCTTAAATGAGCCCATTCATTGGCCAGGGACCAGTGGCATTTAGTCAAATGATGTCATTCATTAACCCTTAATTTAAGCAATGATCATTCAACTTTTTTTTTCATATTATTATTTTTTTTAAACAAAGTCATATACTGCAATCACAAATGTACATCCTCTCTATATGACAGAGTGGACGCTATACATACAGGTACAGTCACCAACACTATATATAACTTTCCTCTAGTTACACTATATATATACAAAAGTATGTGGACATTCTTCTAATTAGTGGATTCGCCTATTTCAGCCACACCCAGTGGTGACCGGTGTATAAAATCGAGCACACAGCCATGTAATCTCCATAGACAAACATTGGCAGTAGAACGGCCTTAACTGAAGAGCTCAGTGACTTTCAACGTGGCACAGTCATAGGATGCCAACTTTCCATCAAGTAGCGTGTAAAAAATAGTCTCTCCTTGGTTGCAACACTCACTACCGAGTTCCAAACTGCCTCTGGAAGCAACGCCAGCACAAGAACAGTTAGTCGGGAGCTTCATGAAATGGGTTTCCATGGCTGAGCAGCAGCACACAAGCCTAAGATCACCATGTGCTATGCCAAGCGTCGGCTGGGGTGGTGTAAAGCTCACCGCCATTGGACTCTGGAGCAGTGGAAACACGTTCTCTGGAGTGATGAATCATGCTTCACCATCTGGCAGTCCAACGGACTAATCTGGGTTTGGTGGAAGCCAGGAGAACGCGACCTGCCCCAATGCATAGTGCCAACTGTAAAGTTTGGTGGAGTAGGAATAATGGTCTGGGGCTGTTTTTCATGGTTCGGGCCCCTTAGTTCCAGTGAGGGAAAATCGTAACGATACAGCATACAATGACGTTCTAGACGATGCTGTGCTTCCAACTTTGTGGCATCAGTTTGGGGAAGGCCCTTTCCTGTTTCAGCATGACAATTCCCCCGTGCATAAAGCCAGGTCCATATAGAAATGGTTTGTTGAGATTGGTGTGGAAGAACTTGACTGGCCTGCACAGAGCCTTGACCTCAACCCCTTCGGGATGAATTGGAACACCAACTGCGAGCCAGGCCTTATCGCCCAACATCTGTGCCCGACCTCACTAATACTCTTGTGGCTGAATGGAAGCAAGTTCCCGCAGCAATGTTCCAACATCTAGTGGAAAGCCTTCCCAGAAGAGTGGAGGCTGTTATAGCAGCAATGTTCCAACATCTAGTGGAAAGCCTTCCCAGAAGAGTGGAGGCTGTTATAGCAGTAAAGGGAGGACTAACTCCATATTAAATGCCCATGACTTTGGAATGGGATGTTCAACGAGCAGGTGTCCACATACTATTGGCCATGTCGTGTATCTACCTGGTAGCCCCTTTTTACTGAATGATCTTCTCTGATGTCATCTGACAACTGTTTGTAGATACTTTGTCTTTGAGAAAGTTGTATTTTTTCAGCACACAGCCTTAAATAGTAAATAGGATGTTTATCAATATTTAATGTATACTGAACAAAAATATTATTGCAACATGCAACAATTTCAACGATTTTACTGAGTTACAGTTCATATAAGGAAATCAGTCAATTTAAATAAATAAATTAGGCCCTAATCTATGGGTTTCACATGACTGGGCAGGGGCGTTGGCATGGGTGGGCCTGGGAGGGCCCAGGCAATTAGAATGAGTTTTTCCCCACTCAAGGGTATTATTACAGACATAAATACTCCTCAGTTTCATCAGCTGTTGGGTGGCTGGTCTCAGACGATCCCGCAGGTGAAGAGGCCGGATGTGGAGGTCCTGGGCTGGCGTGGTTACGCGTGGTCTGCGGTTGTTGGACATACTGCCAAATTCTCTAAAACGACGTTGGAGGTGGCTTATGGTAGAGAAATTAACATTAAATTATCTGGCAACAGCTCTGGTGGACATTCCTGCAGTCAGCATGCCAGTTTCACGCTCCCTCAACTTGAGACATCTGTGGCATTGTGTCATGTGACAAAACTGCACATTTTATAGTGGCCTTTTATTGTCCCCAGCACAAGGTGCACCTGTGTAATGATCATGCTGTTTTATCAGCTTCTTGCCACACCTATCAGGTGGATGGATTATCTTGGCAAAGGAGAAATGCTCACTAACAGGCATGTCAACAAATTTGTGCGTATGGAACATTTCTGGGATCTTTTTATTTCAGCTCATTAAACATGGGACCAACACTTTACATGTTGCATTTATATTTGTGTTCAGTATATAAACGTACTCCTCCATATCAATGGGTTCCCGGTCACAGATTAAACCTAATCTGGAATAAAAGCATATTTCAATTTAGATTCTCCATTGAAATAGATTCTCCATTGTGAGTGATTTGTAGTTCTGGACTAGGCTTTATTTATGTCTGAACCTGCTCATGTTATATCCAGAAGGTTAGAACAGAGTGATGTTTAACCTGTTGAAAGATTTATTAATCTGTTTCAGACCAGCCTCCACTAAGGGTCTCCTGTTTCTTTTATAAATGTTTTACAGTTTAGTAAAGTGTTTCTGAAAGACACTGTCTGTCCTCTGCTTTAATGTTCATCCTGTCCAACACTAGACTCATCTCTTGTGTAAGGGAAGCTATATAATATGCATTAGTGAGGGGGTGGATTCACTAGGAACCAAAAGAAGCAAACGTCACAAAACGGTGAGGGACTTACCTGAATTGTCGAATAAGAAACTTGTTTTTGTTGCAAAAATGTTTTCCATTGCAAAACGTTTTGCTACGGTGTGTACGAATGAATACACCCCTGGTTTGGTCCATAATTCTAGCAGGTTTTCTGAGATGGGATATTTTCAGGATTTGAATTTTCAGGATCATTAACATCAGTAACATTAAAATTTGAAACTGAACTAACACTGGATAAGTGGTCATTCTTCATTTAGCTTTACTCCATACATCGTTTTTATCTTCTGCAAAATGTAGTGGTGTTTATAATAAATCTGCATCCCGAATGACACTCTGTTACCATTTATAATGCACTACTTTTGAACAGGGACCATCACCGACATTGTTTTGATACATTATCATATAATCCTCATACGTTATGGGTGAAGCAGGTAGGTTAAGGTTGGATGCTACAGGAAGGTTGCAGCAAAGATTTTCAATTGGCCTTTACCAAAATAGTCTTGCTTTTTAAAAATCCTTGTACATTTTCTTCTGTTAATTAATTGCACCTTACTACAGGTATACTGTTTTGTTTTTTTGTAACCATTTGTTTTAATAAATTTGTAAAATGAAGTGAACTTCAACTGTGATTTTCATTGCCAAATATTATAATCTAGATTATACAATCAGTTACTGTTCTCACAAATGTTGGGAGGAGGAATAAAAACACGAAATGTATGTAAATCTAAAATATGTATTTTAAAGCCTGGTGCTTAGGGAACTACAACTCCCAAGAATCCACGGTGACCCTGAGAACACGTCCATGGTGGATTTCAAATTAAAATACGACTGAAACCCTTTACAGCTAGTTATACTGATATAATTACTTGTAAATGAAACAAAATGTTTTACATGCCAGCCCAACCGTCCTGTAGATGGCGTGATTGTCATTACGTCCAACTGGAATGTATTTAGCCAGCTATACACACCTGTACCGGCTCGAACATAAATGTCCTCCATTCAAAGGAAATGTGTCTTCCGCATTTAACCCAACCCCTCTGAATCAGAGAGGTGCAGGGGCTGCCTTAATCGACATCCACAGCGCCCGGGGAACAGCGGGTTAACTGCCTTGTTCAGGGGGCAGAACGACACATTTTCACCTTGTCAGCTCGGGGATTCGATCCTGCAACTTTTCGGTTACTAGTCCAACGCTCTAACCACTAGACTACCTGCCGCCCCAAGCTGCAAGGACGTTGATTACTTCCTCCTTAACTAGGTTTTATGCCGCTAAAAAGTACTGTCTTAATAAAACAAACTTTTCCACCACTACGCTAGAGTGGCTAATGCTACTTCCTGATGTTGCACCCGGCGTTCAGACGGCGTTCACCCGGCGTTCAGACGGGGCAAAAAACACACTGCTGCAACCTGATTGTCTGAACAGTATATTTTTATTAACCTATTCATGTCCATAAGGGTCTTTCTATAGATTTTTAAGGTTCGTATGAATGTCCTGCTTAATGTTTCTGTCATCATCACAAATCAACTGCATTATACTTCAAGCGCACTTCAAACGGCACCCGAGTGGCGCGGCTATACACCTGGGGTTCGATCCCAGGCTGTGTCACAACCGTCCGGGAGTCCCATAGGGCAGCGCACAATTGGTCGTCCGGGTTAGAGGAGGTTTTGGCCGGTGGGGTTTTCCTTGGCTCATCGTGCTCCAGGGACTCCTTGTGGCTGCCGGGCAACTTGCAGGCGGACTTCGGTCATCAGTTGAACGGGTCAGTTGAATCAGTCCTCCAACACATTGGTGCAGCTGGCTTCGGGGTTAAGAGAGCGGGTCATGTTTTGGAGGAAATATGACTCGACCTTCGCCTTTCCCGAACCCGTTGGGGGAGATGCAGCGATGAGACAAGATCGTAATCACGAAATTGGGGAGAAAAAGGGGGTAAAAAAAAAACTAACTTCAACCAGTGAAAGGGGTCTTTGGCTAGCTTTTGCTACAGCCTATATCAATGAGCGTTAGCATTCTAGCTAACAACTGCTGCGTCCAAAATAGTTATTTTGCAAATATTACAACCAAATATAATCTTAGTGGCTGTTCAAGCAAGAATCAAAACATTGTAAACGAAACCCAAAAAAATTATTTTGATATATTGCATCCAATCGAGTGCGTTCGGAAAGTATTCAGACCCCTTGACTTTTTACATTTTGTTACGTTTACAGCCTTATTCTAAAATAGATTAAATTGTTTTTTTTTCCCTTCATCAGTCTACACACAACACCCAATGATGACAAAGCAAAACAGGTTTTTAGAAACTGTAGCAAATTTATACAAATGTCATATTTCAGTTTATTTTTTATAAATTCGCCAAAATTTCTAAAACCTGTTTTTGCTTAGTCATTATAGGGTATTGTGTGTAGATTGATGAGGAGAAAAAACGAATTAATCTATTTTAGGATTAGGCTGTAACGTAACAAAATGTGGAAAAAGTCAAGGTGTCTGAATACTTTCTGAATGCCCTGTATGGCGGATACAACCATCCCAGCTCTGCAGATTTTGCTACGAAGAGACAGAATTATTAGAGGGGGGAAGATAATAAAGTAAAATATATTTTAAAGAGAAGTATGTATGTAATAATGTATACATTATTATATATTTACAAAAAAAATATATGGGGGATTGGAAATGATGCAGACAATTACATTGATGGAAGCTACAATCTATCTGCAATATTAAAGCTGATCTACCCACAAAAAAATAAATATATATATTATATTTAGTTTATAAGTAATAAAAACGTAAATCTAGCCTATATTGAATGGGAGCAGATGATGGTGGCGTATACTGGAAAAGGGTCTATAAACTACGAGCACCAGTGAGGATTTCCTACACTGGACAACATGTTACATCTGTTGCCAAAAATGTTTCATGTCATTTCATGTGTTGTGTCATAAAACATGACTTTTCTGTCCTTGCGTTTATGGCAGTGCCAGTTGTCATTCAAATCAAATCAAATTGTATTAGTCACATGCGCCGAATACAGGTGAATACAGTGAAATGCTTACTGCAGTTTAAAAAAAAAAATACAGATAAGAATAAGAGATACAAGTAACAAGTAATTAAAGACCAGCAGTAAAAATAACAATATATACAGGGGGGTGCCGGTACAGAGTCAATGTGAGGAGGCACCGGTTAGTTGAGGTAATATGTACATGTAGGTAGAGTTATTAAAGTGACTTCCGCAGAGAGTGGAAGTGGTGTGGGGGGGGGGGGCAATGCAAAAGTCTGGGTAGCCATTTGACTAGATGTTCAGGAGTCTTATGTCTTGGGGGTATAAGCTGTTTAGAAGCCTCTTGGTCCTAGACTTGGCGCTCCGGTCCTGCTTGCCATGCGGTAGCAGAGAGAACAGTCTATGAATAGGGTGGCTGGAGTCTTTGACAATTTTTAGGGCCTTCCTCTGACACCGCCTGGTATAGAGGTCCTGGATGGCAGGAAGCTTGACCCCAGTGATGTACTGGCCTGTCCGCACTACCCTCTGTAGCGCCTTGTGTTAACTAATCCAAGTTCATCATTTTAAAAGGCTAATTGATCATTAGAAAACCCTTTTGGAACTATGTTAGCACAGCTGGAAACTGTTTTCCTGATTAAAGAAGCAATAAAACTGGCCTTCTTTAGACTAGTTGAGTATCAGGATCATCAGCATTTGTGGGTTCGATTACAGGCTCAAAATGGCCAGAAACAAAGACCTTTCTTCTGAAACTCGTCAGCAGCAGTAGTATCAGTAGTAGTAGTAGTAGTAGTAGTAGTAGCAGTAGGAGTAGCAGCAGTAGGAGTAGTAGTAGTAGTAGCAGCAGTAGTAGCAGTAATAGTTGTAGTAGTAGTATCAGCAGTAGTATTAACATTAGCAGTAGTAATACTAGTAGCAGTAGTATTAGTTGTAACAGTAGTAATATTATTATTATTAGTAGTAGTAGTAGTAGTAGTAGTAGTAGTAGTAGTAGTAGTAGCAGCAGCAGTATTATTATTATTAGTAGTAGCAGCAGCATTATTATTATTAGTAGTAGTAGTAGTAGTGTGGCATATGAAGAAGCTGATTAAACAGCATGATCACAGGTGCACCTTGTGCTGGGGAGAGAAAAAAGGCCACTCTAAAACGTGCAGTTTTGTCACACAACACAATGCCACAGATGTCTGAAGTTTTGAGGGAGCAGTGCAACCGTAGACCCCATGTAACAACGCCAGCCCAGGACCTCCACATCCGGCTTCTTCACCTGCTGGATCGTCTGAAACCAGCCACCTGGACAGCTGATAAAACTCAGGAGTATTTATGTCTGTAATAAGCATTTTTTTTGTGGGGAAAAACCCATTGTGATTGGCTGGATGCGCCCATGCCCAGTCATTTGAAATCCATAGATTAGGGCCTAATTAATTTATTTCAATTTACTGATTTGCTTATATGAACTGTAACTCAGTAAAATCGTTGAAATTGTTGCATGTTGCGTTTATATTTTTGGTTCAGTATATACAGTATCTAATCTCTTGAATTAAGTTTCACCCCTGCATTTGTTTTTCCTATTCAACATTTGCAACCACTATAACCAGCATGTTGTTGAAATGTCTATGTTTAAGAAATGAAGGTTAGGGTTAATGTTAGGATTAGGTTTCACAGGAGACTTTAAGAAGAGAGAAATGGTAGAAAGAGGCGGGGTTTATGACTTAGTGGCTGTGGTAACTAGTGACAACCGTTCCACAGAAAGATCGGCCCAATCGGCCAGAGACACAGAGGTATAATAACAACCGCCCTGCTATAATGACAATCAATTAATTATAGTGGCATCTGCTGACCGGTTGGGCTAGCCAGCTACATATGCGCATAAACTGAACTAAGTGCTTGAACTAAAACAAAATACCTTTATTTTGAAAGATGTCCAGCATAGACCCGGAAGAAGAGATGTTTTTCCTACGTTCATATTATGAGAACACGAATCCTGCAAACTGCTGCAAGCACTGATGTCTCTATTGGCCAAGACAATGTCTAGTAAGTAGAAAGAGCTGCCTATTGAAGCAGAACCGGCTTTTACAGGTGACAACATTAGGTGTATTTTCGAGCTAACTATGTTGAGATTTCCAGCTCAAATGTGCATTGCTACTCGTGTTGCCATTGGCTCTGTTGTTGACAGCTGAAAATAGGCAAGTGTTTATTTTCAATGCATGTAGTAAAGTTGTAGAAGTTGAAATCGATGTACACCTGTGCAGTCTTCACTTATATTTTTGACCTTTTAGCAGATGCTGTTATCCAGGGCGACTACAGGAGCAGTCGGGGTTAAGCGCCTTGCTCAAGTCCACTGACATATCTTTTTTTAACCTAGTCGGCTCAGGGAGTCGAACCGGCGACTTTTTGTTTACTGGCCCAACGCTCTTAACCGCCAGGTTACATGCTCCCCTTTATAGACTTTACATTAAAATACTCCCACCATGACCCCTTGTTGATCACTGTATTATTGACTGTATGTTTGTTTTACTCCATGTGTAACTCTGTGTTGTTGTATGTTGTCAAACTGCTTTGCTTTATCTTGGTCAGGTCGCAGTTGTAAATGAGAACTTGTTCTCAACTGGCCTACCTGGTTAAATAAAGGGTCAGGGTTATATATATAAATACCTGGTTAAATAAAGGTGAAATAAAAAAAAATTGTAGTGTCTGGTCATTGACCTTGAGCGGGATTATGTAATGGGCATAGCCAGCATTTTTATTTGCATATCATCGAAGAGTTTTTTTTTTAAACATTGGTGTCTGAATGGTGACCATTTTGTTTCTGCCCCCAGAGTTCCGTCTAGCAGTGGTCCAACTACATGTGACCAAGGTCAAAGCTGACAACCTCTCCAGAGCCCGGGGGCTGATCAAAGAAGCAGCTGCACAAGGGGCCAAAGTGGTGGTCTTACCTGTGAGTTCACCGCCCCCTTTTTACTCTTCTGCAATGTTTAGTGGTGATGGGCCACACCATGAGCCTGGTTCCTCTATAGATGTCTTTTTCCTGGCCACTGTGCTCTCTCTTTGTGGTCTAGGCAGGGGGCTACCATAAAGCACTTTGTGACAACTGCTGATGGGAAATATGATTTAATTTCCATCAGTGGAACAATTGATCTATTTTTCCAGGAATTAATATTGACTTGTTTTATTATTGATTGACTTCTCATTAGAAAGGGTCACTGTGCCAGTTGTTTCCCATAATACCATCCAAACATATTGATTATATTTCCATGTACCAGGAGTGCTTCAACTCCCCCTATGGAACTGGCTTCTTCCCTGAGTATGCAGAGAAGATCCCTGGAGAGTCCAGTCAGGTTCTGTCTGAGGCAGCCAAGGAGAGCCAGGTGTATCTGGTGGGAGGTGAGAGGAACTCTGGACAACTGTTGGGATTGTCCCCGTAGCTGGACAACCGTTGGGACTGTCCCCGTAGCTGGACAACCGTTGGGACTGTCCCCGTAGCTGGACAGCCGTTGGGATTGTCCCCGTAGCTGGACAACCGTTGGGACTGTCCCCGTAGCTGGACAGCCGTTGGGACTGTCCCCGTAGCTGGACAGCCGTTGGGACTGTCCCCGTAGCTGGACAGCCGTTGGGACTGTCCCCGTAGCTGGACAGCCGTTGGGATTGTCCCCGTAGCTGGACAACCGTTGGGATTGTCCCCGTAGCTGGACAGCCGTTGGGATTGTCCCCGTAGCTGGACAGCCGTTGGGATTGTCCCCGTAGCTGGACAGCCGTTGGGATTGTCCCCGTAGCTGGACAGGCGTTGGGACTGTCCCCGTAGCTGGACAGCCGTTGGGACTGTCCCCGTAGCTGGACAACCGTTGGGACTGTCCCCGTAGCTGGACAACCGTTGGGACTGTCCCCGTAGCTGGACAGCCGTTGGGACTGTCCCCGTAGCTGGACAGCCGTTGGGACTGTCCCCGTAGCTGGACAGCCGTTGGGACTGTCCCCGTAGCTGGACAGCCGTTGGGATTGTCCCCGTAGCTGGACAGCAGTATAGTCATAGTGGACAGTAGACTGAAAGCAGCTCTTTAGTAGGCTCTGATTAAATGATGTGTGTAGATATATGAGCTGTGTGTTAATGAGCTGTGTGTCGGTATGTGAGCTGTGTGTCGGTATGTGAGCTGTGTGTCGGTATGTGAGCTGTGTGTCGGTATGTGAGCTGTGTGTCGGTATGTGAGCTGTGTGTCGATGTGTGAGCTGTGTGTCGATGTGTGAGCTGTGTGTCGATATGTGAGCTGTGTGTCGATATGTGAGCTGTGTGTCGATATATGAGCTGTGTGTCGATATATGAGCTGTGTGTTAAACAGTGGGCTGTGATGTGTTAATGAGATGTATTGGTGTATTCAGGCTCCATCCCTGAGGAGGATGATGGAGGGAAGCTGTATAACACCTGTCCAGTGTTTGGACCTGACGGCAGCCTGGTGCTCAAACACCGGAAGGTAGGAACCTGGTGCTCAAACACAGGAAGGTATTAACCTGGTGCTCCAACACAGGAAGGTAGGAACCTGGTGCTCCAACACAGGAAGGTATTAACCTGGTGCTCCAACACAGGAAGGTAGGAACCTGGTGCTCCAACACAGGAAGGTAGGAACCTGGTGCTCCAACACAGGAAGGTAGGAACCTGGTGCTCCAACACAGGAAGGTAGGAACCTGGTGCTCCAACACAGGAAGGTAGGAACCTGGTGCTCCAACACAGGAAGGTAGGAACCTGGTGCTCCAACACAGGAAGGTAGGAACCTGGTGCTCCAACACAGGAAGGTAGGAACCTGGTGCTCCAACACAGGAAGGTAGGAACCTGGTGCTCCAACACAGGAAGGTAGGAACCTGGTGCTCCAACACAGGAAGGTAGGAACCTGGTGCTCCAACACAGGAAGGTAGGAACCTGGTGCTCCAACACAGGAAGGTAGGAACCTGGTGCTCCAACACAGGAAGGTAGGAACCTGGTGCTCCAACACAGGAAGGTAGAAACAGGAACCTGGTGCTCAAACACAGGAAGGTAGGAACCTGGTGCTCCAACACAGGAAGGTAGGAACAGGAACCTGGTGCTCCAACACAGGAAGGTAGAAACAGGAACCTGGTGCTCCAACACAGGAAGGTAGAAACAGGAACCTGGTGCTCCAACACAGGAAGGTAGAAACAGGAACCTGGTGCTCAAACACAGGAAGGTAGGAACCTGGTGCTCAAACACAGGAAGGCAGGAACCTGGTGCTCAAAGACAGGAAGGTAGGGACAAGGGACATATACATGTATAACACATGCATACAGTATGACTCCAACTTTATGAGGGGAGAAATGCTTTCACAGGACACTGGTTGTATTTGAGTGCCATACATTCTTTATATTTACCACTGTTCCTCTTGAAGATCCACCTTTTTGACATCGACGTTCCAGGGAAGATCCGTTTCCAGGAGTCAGAGACACTGAGCCCAGGGAGCAACCTGTCAATGTTCGACACACGTGAGTCTCTGAGTCTGCGTCTCAAATGGCAGCCTATTCCCTATGTAGTCAAATCAAATTATGTTTGCCACATGCACCGAATACAACATGTGTAGACCTTACAGTGAAATGCTTACTTACAAGCCCTTAACCTCAGGCTTCCGAGTGGCGCAGCGGTCTAAGGTACTGCATCTCAGTGCAAGAGGCGTCACTACAGACCCTTGTTTGATTCCAGGCTGTATCACAACCAGCCGTGATTGGGAGTCTCAAAGGGCGGCGCACAATTGGCCCAGCGTCGTCCGGTTTTGGCCGGGTTAGGCCGTCATTGTAAATAAGAATTTGTTCTTAACTGACTTGCCTAGTTAAATAAAGGTTAAATTAAAAAAAGAAAACCAACAATGCAGTTAAAAAAATATGTAAAAAAGTAACACGATCAAATAACAATAAGACTAAATAAAGTGCCCTCTTCATGAATGTCTTGGTTTGTTTGGACCATGTTAGTTTGTTGGCGATGTGGACAACAACGAACTTGAATCTCTCGACCCGCTCCAATACAGCCCCGTCACTGTGAATGGGGGCGTGTTCAGCCCTCCTTTTCCTGTAGTCCACAATCAGCTCCTTTATCTTGCTCACATTGTGGGAGAGGTTGTTGTCCTGGCACCACATGGTCCGGTCTCTGACCTCCTCCCTATAGGCTGTCTCATCGTTGTCGGGGATCAGGCTTACCACGGTTGTCGTCAGCAAACTTAATGATGGTGTTGGAGTCGTGCTTGGCCATGCAGTTGTGGGTGAACAGCGAGTACAGGAGGGGACTAAGCACGCAGCCCTGAGGGGCCCCCATGTTGAGGATCAGTGTGGCGGATGTGTTGTTACCTACCCTCACCACCTGGGGGTGGCCCGTCAGGAAGTCCAGGATCCAGTTGCAGAGGGAGGTGTTTAGTCCCAGGGTCCTTAGCTTAATGATGCGTTTTGAGGGCACTATGGTGTTGAACGCTGAGCTGTAGTCAATGAATAGCATTCTCACATAGGTGTTCCTTTTGTCCAGGTGGGAAAGGCCGGTGTGGAGTGCAATAGAGATTGATGTGGATCTGTTGGGGCGGTATGTGAATTGGAGTGGGTCATTTAGGTAGGTTACCTTAGTGTTCTTGGGCACAGGGACTATGGTGGTCTGCTTGAAACATGTTGGTATTACAGACTGGGTCAGGGAGAGGTTGAAAATGTCAGTGAAGACACTAGCCAGTTGGTCTGAGTACACGTCCTGGTAATCCGTCTGGCCCAGCGGCCTTGTGAATGTTGACCTGTTTAAAGGTCTTGCTCACATCTGCTACGGAGAGCGTGATCACACAGTCATCCGGAACAGCTAGTGCTCTCATGCATATTTCAGTGTTATTTGTCTCGAAGCGAGCATAAAAGGCATTTAGCCTGTCTGGTAGGCTCGCATCACTGGGCAGCTCGCTGCTGGATTTCCCTTTGTTGTCCGTAATAGTTTGCAAGCCCTGACACATCCAAGAGCGTCAGAGCCGGTGTAGTAGGATTCAATCTTAGTCCTGTATTGACTCTTTGCCTGTTTGATGGTTCGTCTGAGGGCATAATGGGATTTCTTATAAGCGTCCGGATTAGTGTCCCACTCCTTGAAGCGGCAGCTCTACCCTTTAGTTCAGTGCGGATGTTGCCTGTAATCCATGGGTTCTGGTTGGGATATGTACGTACGGTCACTGTGGGGACGACGTCATCAATGAACTTATTGATGAAGCCAGTGACTGATGTGGTGTACTCCTCAATGCCATCTGATGAATCCCAGAACATATTCCGGTCTGTGCAGCAAAACAGCATTGTAGCGTAGCATCTGCGTCATCTGACCACTTCCGTATTGAGTGAGTCACTGGTACTTCCTGCTTTAGTTTTTGCTTGTACGCAGGAATCAGGAGGATAGAGTTATGGTCAGATTTGCCAAATGGAGGGCGAGGGAGAGCTTTGTACGCGGCTCTGTGTGTGGAGTAAAGGTGGTCTAGAGTTTTTATTTGTATTTTTTCCTCTGGTTGCACATTTAACATGCTGGTAGAAATTAGGTAAGACGGATTTAAGTTTTCCTGCATTAAAGTCCCCGGCCACTAGGAGCGCCACCTATGGATGAGCAGTTTGCTTATGGCCCTATACAGCTCGTTGAGTGCGGTCTTAGTGCCAGCATTGGTTTGTGGTGGTAAATCGACAGCTATGGAAAAATATAGATGAAAACTCTCTTTGTAAATAATGTGGTGTACAGCTTATCATGAGGTACTCTACCTCAGGCAAGCAGCTGTTATTGACAAATAGATCAGATCGCCACCCCTTGTCTTAACGGATGCAGCTGTTCTGTCTTGCCGATACACGGAAAACCCAGCCAACTGTATATTATACACGTCGTCGTTCAGCCACGACTCGGTGAAACATAAGATATTACAGTTTTTAATGTCCCGTTGGTAGGATAGTCTTGAACGGAGCTCATCCAGTTTATTCTCCAATGATTGCACGTTGGCCAATGGGACGGATGGTAGAGGTGGGTTACCCACTCGCTGACGAATTGTGCACTTCTTTTGACCAGTAATAGGGTGTCACTTGGGACGCAACACTTTTCACATAGTGCCACCTCCAAACCTGCATTGTAGCATGCTGGGTATAGTCTGGTAAGTTACTGTGTATTGGGTTAACTCTAACCCCGTGTTACTGTGTATTGGGTTAACTCTAACCCCGTGTTACTGTGTATTGGGTTAACTCTAACCCCGTGTTACTGTGTATTGGGTTAACTCTAACCGCGAGTTACTGTGTATTGGGTTAACTCTAACCGCGAGTTACTGTGTATTGGGTTAACTCTAACTAGCCCTTCTCTGTCTTGTCTCCTCTAGCATACTGCAGGGTGGGTGTAGGGATCTGCTATGACATGAGGTTTGCAGAGCTGGCCCAACTCTACTCTAAGAAAGGTGAGGGTAACATGGTGACAGCTGAGCTGAGCTGTGAAAGTC
The DNA here is from genome assembly GCF_965601325.2 of Salmo salar. NCBI lineage: Eukaryota > Metazoa > Chordata > Actinopteri > Salmoniformes > Salmonidae > Salmo > Salmo salar. The sequence continues at coordinate 60,600,642 of NC_138306.1, read as the reverse complement.
TTACCAACCTGGTAACCATTGTAGGTAGACCGGCAGAAAGGATCCCAAAGGGGCCATGTATATTAAAAACAATATGAAGTAGGGAATGTATTGATGTAATGTAATGAATGAACCGTGGGCAGACCTGGACAGTGAGGATGTTGTTATCTGTGTTCCATCAGGATGCCAGCTGTTGGTCTACCCTGGAGCCTTCAACATGACCACCGGGCCGGCCCACTGGGAACTGCTGCAGAGAGGAAGGTTGGTGAACATCTTCTATTAAGTCATTTTCCATTTTAAAACCATTTGCTGTGTCCTGCTCACTGGCTCTTTTCTGCCCACGCCGTCCTAAAGGCTGTGAGACACCGGTAGAGACACGCCGTCCTGAGACACCGGTAGAGTCACGCCGTCCTGAGACACCGGTAGAGTCACGCCGTCCTGAGACACCGGTAGAGTCACGCCGTCCTGAGACACCGGTAGAGTCACGCCGTCCTAAAGGCTGTGAGACACCGGTAGAGTCACGCCGTCTTGAGACACCCGTAGAGTCACGCCGTCCTGACACACCCGTAGAGTCACGCCGTCCTGACACACCGGTAGAGTCACGCCGTCCTGACACACCGGTAGAGTCACGCCGTCCTGACACACCGGTAGAGTCACGCCGTCCTGACACACCGGTAGAGTCACGCCGTCCTGACACACCGGTAGAGTCACGCCGTCCTAAAGGCTGTGACACACCGGTAGAGTCACGCCGTCCTAAAGGCTGTGACGACACCGGTAGAGTCACGCCGTCCTGAGACACCGGTAGAGTCACGCCGTCCTAAAGGCTGTGACATGCCAGAGAGTACTAAGCATCTCTGAACAGAGTACCAGCCGTACAAACCGATTCTACATCTCGAGAGCATCCTGACTGGATGTGTCACCGTCTGGTATGGCAACTGCACAGCCCGCGACCAGAAGACCCTACAGAGGATGGTGAAGACGGCCCACCATATCACTGGGGGCAAGCTCCCAGCCATCCAGGACGTACATGCCAGGCGGTGTCTTAAAGGCCTGATGAATTGCCAAAGACTCCAGCCACCCCAGACATGGACTGTTCTCCATGTTCCCGTCCGGCAGGAGGTACCGGTGCATCAAGGCTCAGACCAACAGACTCCTAAACAGCTTCTATCCCCTGTCCATAAGACTGTTAAATGGCTAACAACTACTGCTCTCCCTCACACCTACGCCGCTGCTAAAATTATTATTGATTAGATGTATCGTTGTCTCTACCTTCTTGCCCTTTGTGCTGTTGTCTGTGCCCAATAATGTTTGTACCATGTTTTATGCTGCTACCATGTTGTGTTGCTACCATGTTGTTGTCATGTTGTGTTGCTACCATGCTGTGTTGTCATGTCTTGCTGTGTTGTTGTCTTAGGTCTCTTTATGTAGTGTTGTGGTGTCTCTCTTGTCGTGATGTGTGTTTTGTCCTATATTTTTATTCCCAGTCCCGTCCCCGCAGGAGGCCTTTTGGTTGGCCGTCAGTGTAAATAAGAATTTGTGTGTATTACTACCACTACGGTGCTGGTCATTGATTATTGATTGCCATTATCATTAGTATGTATCTATTTATCCTGCTACCGGTCACTATTACTCCTGTTTACATGTATATAAACTCGGCAAAAAAAGAAACGTCTTCTCACTGTCAACTGCGTTTATTTTCAGCAAACTGAACATGTGTAAATATTTGTATGAACATAACAAGATTCAACAACTGAGACATAAACTGAACAAGTTCCACAGACATGTGATTAACAGAAATGGAATAATGTGTCCCTGAACAAAGGGGGGGTCAAAATCAAAAGTAACAGTCAGTATCTGGTGTGGCCACCAGCTGCATTAAGTACTGCAGTGCATCTCCTCCTCATGGACTGCACCAGATTTGCCAGTTCTTGCTGTGAGATGTTACCCCACTCTTCCACCAAGGCACCTGCAAGTTCCCAGACATTCCTGGGGGGAATGGCCCTAGCCCTCACCCTCCGATCCAACAGGTCCCAGATGTGCTCAGTGGGATTGAGATCCGGGCTCTTCGCTGGCCATGGCAGAACACTGACATTCCTGTCTTGCAGGAAATCACGCACAGAATGAGCGGTATGGCCGGTGGCATTGTCATGCTGGAGGGTCAGGTCAGGACGAGCCAGCAGGAAGGCTACCACATGAGGGAGGAGGATCTCAACAGCGTTGAGATTGCCTGCATCGACAACAAGCTCAGTCCGATGATGCTGTGACACACCGCCCCAGACCATGAAGGACCCTCCACCCGAAACCGACCATCACCCCTGGTGAGACAAAAACGCGACTCGTCAGTGAAGAGCCCTTTTTGCCAGTCCTGTCTGGTCCAGCGACGGTGCCCATAGGCGACGTTGTTGCCGGTGATGTCTGGTGACAACCTGCCTTACAACAGGCCTACAAGCCCTCAGTCCAGCCTCTCTCAGCCTATTGCGGACAGTCTGAGCACTGATGGAGGGATTGTGTGTTCCTGGTGTAACTCGGGCAGTTGTTGTTGCCATCCTGTACCTGTCCCGCAGGTGTGATGTTCGGATGTACCGATCCTGTGCAGGTGTTGTTACACGTGGTCTGCCACTGCGAGGACGATCAGCTGTCCGTCCTGTAGCGCTGTCTTAGGCGTCTCACAGTACGGACATTGCAATTTATTGCCCTGGCCACATCTGCAGTCTTCATGCCTCCTTGCAGCATGCCTAAGGCACCTTCACGCAGATGAGCAGGGACCCTGGGCATCTTTCTTCTGGTGTTTTTAAGAGTCAGTAGAAAGGCCTCTTTAGTGTCCTAAGTTTTCATAACTGTGACCTTAATTAAAGCATGGGGAAACAGTGTCTAAACCCTTTTACAATGAAGATCTGTAAAGTTATTTGGATTTTTACGAATTATCTTTGAAAGACAAGGTCCTGAAAAAGGGACGTTTATTTTTTTGTTTATTACCATTAGTATCTATCTATTTATCCTGCCACTGGTCACTATTACTCCTGTCGACATGTACACTACCGTTCAGAAGTTTGGGGTCACTGAAATTTAGAAGGCCAGCATCCCGGAGTCGCCTCTTCACTGTTGACGTTGAGACTGGTGTTTTGTTGGTACTATTTAATAAAGCTGCCAGTTGAGGACTTGAGGCGTCTGTTTCTCAAACTAGACACTCTAATGTACTTGTCCTCTTGCTCAGTTGTGCACCGGGGCCTCCCACTCCTCTTTCTATTCTGGTTAGAGCCAGTTTGTGCTGTTCTGTGAAGGGAGTAGTACACGGCGTTGTACGAGATCTTCAGGTTCTTGGAAATTTCCCGCATGGAATAACATTAATTTCTCAGAACAAGAATAGACTGATGAGTTTCAGAAGAAAGTTCTTTGTTTCTGGCCATTTTGAGCCTGTAATCAAACCCACAAATGCTGATGCTCCAGATACTCAACTAGTCTAAAGGCCAGTTTTATTGCTTCTTTAATCAGACAACAGTTTTCAGCTGTGCTAACATAATTGCAAAAGGGTTTTCTAATGATCAATTAGCCTTTTAAAATGATAAACTTTGATTAGCTAACACAACGTGCCATTGGAACACAGGAGTGATGGTTGCTGATAATGGGCCAGAAACAAAGTCTATGTAGATATTTCATTCAAAATCAGCCGTTTCCAGCTACAATAGTCATTTACAACATTACAATGTTTACACTGTATTTCTGACCAATTTGTTATTTTTCTTTCAAAAACAAGGACATTTCTAAGTGACCCCAAACTTCTGAACAGTAGTGTATATATTACCGTAGTATTTATATATTCCTGCATGTATATCCAAATACCGGTCACTTTTCAGCCCTGTTTACATGTGTATCCAAATACCGGTCGCTTTTCAGCCCTGTTTACATGTGTATCCAAATACCGGTCGCTTTTCAGCCCTGTTTACATGTGTATCCAAATACCGGTCGCTTTTCAGCCCTGTTTACATGTGTATCCAAATACCGGTCGCTTTTCAGCCCTGTTTACATGTGTATCCAAATACCGGTCGCTTTTCAGCCCTGTTTACATGTGTATCCAAATACCGGTCGCTTTTCAGCCCTGTTTACATGTGTATCCAAATACCGGTCGCTTTTCAGCCCTGTTTACATGTGTATCCAAATACCGGTCGCTTTTCAGCCCTGTTTACATGTGTATCCAAATACCGGTCGCTTTTCAGCCCTGTTTACATGTGTATCCAAATACCGGTCGCTTTTCAGCCCTGTTTACATGTGTATCCAAATACCGGTCGCTTTTCAGCCCTGTTTACATGTGTATCCAAATACCGGTCGCTTTTCAGCCCTGTTTACATGTGTATCCAAATACCGGTCGCTTTTCAGCCCTGTTTACATGTGTATCCAAATACCGGTCGCTTTTCAGCCCTGTTTACATGTGTATTCAAATACCGGTCGCTTTTCAGCCCTGTTTACATGTGTATCCAAATACCGGTCGCTTTTCAGCCCTGTTTACATGTGTATCCTACTATCACAGACTCACACTAACTTTCACACTGCATCGCAGTGCCACTAGAGATTCTGGTTTGTGTCCGGGCTCTGATTCTGGTTCGTGTCCTGGTTCGTGTCCGGGCTCTGATCCTGGTTCGTGTCCGGGCTCTGATCCTGGTTCGTGTCCGGGCTCTGATCCTGGTTCGTGTCCGGGCTCTGATCCTGGTTCGTGTCCGGGCTCTGATCCTGGTTCGTGTCCTGGTTCGTGTCCTGGTTCTGATCCTGGTTCGTGTCCGGGCTCTGATCCTGGTTCGTGTCCGGGCTCTGATCCTGGTTCGTGTCCGGGCTCTGATCCTGGTTCGTGTCCTGGTTCTGATCCTGGTTCGTGTCCTGGTTCGTGTCCGGGCTCTGATCCTGGTTCGTGTCCGGGCTCTGTCGCAGCTGGCCGCGACCGGGAGACCCATGGGGTGGCACAGAATTGGCCCAGCGTCGTCCGGGTTAGGGGAGGGTTTGGCCCAGCGTCGTCCGGGTTAGGGAGGGTTTGGCCGGCAGGGATGTTCTTGTCCCATCGCGCTCTAGCGACTCCTGTGGCGGGCCGGGCGCAGAAATACAATGAACCACCTACAGACTCACATCCACACATCCACCACCACTTATGCTGCTGCCATACAGTGTCTGTCTCCTAACCCCTGGCTGCTCGTCCATACAGTGTCTGTCTCCTAACCCCTGGCTGCATGTCCATACAGTGTCTGTCTCCTAACCCCTGGCTGCATGTCCATTCAGTGTCTTTCTCCTAACCCCTGGCTGCATGTCCATACAGTGTCTTTCTCCTAACCCCTGGCTGCATGTCCATACAGTGTCTGTCTCCTAACCCCTGGCTGCATGTCCATACAGTGTCTGTCTCCTAACCCCTGGCTGCATGTCCATACAGTGTCTTTCTCCTAACCCCTGGCTGCATGTCCATACAGTGTCTTTCTCCTAACCCCTGGCTGCATGTCCATACAGTGTCTTTCTCCTAACCCCTGGCTGCATGTCCATACAGTGTCTGTCTCCTAACCCCTGGCTGCATGTCCATACAGTGTCTGTCTCCTAACCCCTGGCTGCATGTCCATACAGTGTCTTTCTCCTAACCCCTGGCTGCATGTCCATACAGTGTCTTTCTCCTAACCCCTGGCTGCATGTCCATACAGTGTCTTTCTCCTAACCCCTGGCTGCATGTCCATACAGTGTCTGTCTCCTAACCCCTGGCTGCATGTCCATACAGTGTCTACCAGTGTTTTTCTCTGCAGATTTGGTACTGGCCCAGGCCCAGACCCTGTATGTAGCTTCTACTATATTGAATACTGAACTGATGGGTCGGAAACTTAAACTTGAATTGCGCAAAAATGTAAGCCACCAGCTGGGGGGGGGGGGGTCTCTGAAACACGCTGAACGAACGGCAGATGAACGGTAGAGAAACATTTGCTGCGGTGTGTGTGGTCCTTAACTCAGACTCTTGTCTGTCTCTCTCCCTACCAGGGCGGTGATAACCAGGTGTGTGTGGTCCTTAACTCAGACTCTCGTCTGTCTCTCTCCCTACCAGGGCGGTTGATAACCAGGTGTGTGTGGTCCTTAACTCAGACTCTCGTCTGTCTCTCTCCCTACCAGGGCGGTGATAACCAGGTGTGTGTGGTCCTTAACTCAGACTCTCGTCTCTCTCCCTACCAGGGCGGTTGATAACCAGGTGTATGTGGCCACGGCTTCCCCTGCCAGAGATGAGACGGCCTCCTACGTGGCCTGGGGTCACAGCACTGTTGTTAGTCCCTGGTGAGTACTAGACAGCCTGGGATCACAGCACTGTTGTTAGTCCCTGGTGAGTACTAGACAGCCTGGGATCACAGCACTGTTAGTCCCTGGTGAGTACTAGACAGCCTGGGATCACAGCACTGTTAGTCCCTGGTGAGTACTAGACAGCCTGGGATCACAGCACTGTTGAGGTCCCTGGTGAGTACTAGACAGCCTGGGATCACAGCACTGTTGTTAGTCCCTGGTGAGTACTAGACAGCCTGGGATCACAGCACTGTTAGTCCCTGGTGAGTACTAGACAGCCTGGGATCACAGCACTGTTGTTAGTCCCTGGTGAGTACTAGACAGCCTGGGATCACACCACTGTTGTTAGCCAGCACATACTGTCTGTTTTCTACTGTTTTCTCTGAAGGCGGCAGTATTTTGGTCTGTGTGGTTGCCACAGAGACCAGTCATGTCCTGTGTACCGAATGTGTTTTATTGGATGTGTGACGTGATTGAAAGCATTTCTAACAGTTATTTCATTATCATGACAGGGGAGAGGTGATATCTAAGGCGGGGTCTGAAGAGACTGTTGTTTACGCAGACATTGGTGAGTGGTACCAGGGTGATTCTGTGGTACCAGAGTGGTTCTGTGTGACTGAGTGGTTCTTAACCTCTTTGTGAACCAGCACCATTATCTAATGTAACTAGTTTGAGCCAGCAACATTATCTAATGTGACTGTAGTTTGATTCAGCACCATTATCTAATGTAACTAGTTTGAGCCAGCACCATTATCTAATGTAACTGTAGTTTGATTCAGCACCATTATCTAATGTGACTGTAGTTTGATTCAGCACCATTATCCATTGTGACTAATTTAACTGTAGTTTACTTTAGCTTATCAGTGTCCTGACCTCTCCCTCTGTGTGTTTTTCAGACCTGCAGTATTTGGCCAACGTTCGTCAACAGATCCCCATCACAGCCCAACGCCGCAGTGACCTCTACACTGTGAACGCAGTGCAGGAGGGATGAACTTTAACCCCTGAACCCTTAGCTATGAGAAACTGAGGAGTTACAGTAAACAGACCTGTCTATTCTTGGTGAGAAATTGATAGCTGGAGAATGAGTGTTGGCTACACAGTTGTTTGAACCTACAATACATGACTCAGTAACAGCTGTGAGAGATTCTGTGTAATCAGTAAATGCAGTCTGAGGTGCATGTAATAAAGCACATTATCTTAGATGGAACCATTTTAACATTAGAGGATGTACGTCCTCTCTAATTTACACAAAGATATTATATTCTTTGTAATAACATCTGTTTCCAAATCACAACATCCAGTTCAATTAAATTCATTTTTGTAAAGAAAAAGTATTTCTGTCTGCTCTGTTCTGGTTTTAAAACATCAGCTATTCTGAGCATCTCCGGTTACTGTAGGCTATTTCAATCTCTTCATCATGACAAGATCAAAATGCATCAAACGGACGAGATACATCACAACCAGTTTGTCTCTTTTTTTATTTCTGCAGGAAACACACAGTATCTGTCTATAACAAAGATCATTATTGTTGCAAGAAACACAGTATTTGTCTATAACAAAGATCATTATCGCTGCACGAAACACAGTATCTGTCTATAACAAAGGTCATTATCGCTGCGAGAAACACAGTATCTGTCTATAACAAAGATCATTATCGCTGCAAGAAACACAGTATCTGTCTATAACAAAGATCATTATCGCTGCACGAAACACAGTATCTTTTATATAACCAAGATCCATAATTATCAGGGAGTGCCGTGTGTAGAGAGAAGTAGGAAGTGAGGTAGGAGGGGTACTGTAGGTACCAGGCCATTGTTAGAACAGGGATGGTCAATGTGATCCAAACAACAGTAAGCAACACTATCATTATGCCCACACTCTGGTATTCACTTAAAGAGGCAATCTGCCGTTGCTTCATCCATACCCATTCATTCTGGACGAATAAACGCCTCGTGCTGTCTTACCCCATCAGAACCCAAAATATTCGAGCTCTATTCAATCAGATCTGCTTTAGCCCACGTCTACATCAGAGGAGGCTGGTGAGGGGAGGACGGCTCATAATAATGGCTGGAATGGAGCGAATCAAATCAAATAGTTATTTGTCTCATGCGGTGGATACATGTGTAGACCTCACAGTGAAATGCTTACAAGCTCCTTAACCAACAGTGCAGTTTTAAAGAAAAAAATAGCCAAACACGTGTTTGATACCATTAAAGAGCATGGCGCTGACAGATGGCCGCCTCGCTTCGAGTTCTTAGGGAACTATGCAGTATTTTTAGATATTATTTCTTACATTGTTACCCCAGGAAATCTTAAGTCTTATTACATACAGCCGGGAAGAATTATTGAATAAAAGCGCAACATCAAATTACCAACATTACGACCAGGAATGCGACTTTCCCGAAGTGGATCTTCTGTTCGCACCACCACCCAGGACAATGGAGCTAATTCCAGTAGGCGATCCAAAACAACGACGTCGCAGAAGTGGTTAACGACTCATGGTGTAATCATAACAACATACAGGAACTCAAGTCCTTCTGCTCACCCAATCTAGAATTCCTTACAATCAAGTGGCAGCCATTTTAACTACCAAGAGAATTCTCAACAGTTATAGTCACAGCTGTAGCAGACACCAAGACTCAAGCAGACACCAAGATGGCCATCAAGGAACTTCACTGGACTATATGCAAACTGGAAACCATACATCCTGAGGCTGCATTTATTGTAGCTGGGGATTTTAACAAAGCAAATTTGAGAACAAGTCTACCTAAATTCTATCAGCATATTGATTGTACGACACGGAGGGCTAACACTATCGATCACTGCTACTCTAACTTCCGAGATGCATACAAAGCCCTCCCATGCCCTCCCTTCGCCAAATCTGACCACGATGCCATCTTGCTCGTTCCAGTCTTATAGGCATAAACTCAAACAGGATGTACCAGTGACGAGAACCATTCAACGCTGGTCCGACCAATCGGAAGCCACGCTTCAAGATTGTTTTGATCACGCGGACTGGAATATGTTCCGGTCAGCCTCAGAGAACATCATTAACCTACACGCTGACTCGGTGAGTGTGTTTATAAAGAAGTGTGTTGGAGATGTTGTTCCCACTGTGACTATTAAAACCTACCCTAACCAGAAACCGTGGATGGATGGCGGCATTCGCACAAAACTGAATGCGCGAACCACCGCATTTAACCATGGAAAGAGGTCTGGGAATACAGTGCCTTGCAAAAGTATTCACCCCCTTGGCGTTTTTCCTATTTTGTTGCGTTACAACCTGTAATTTAAATTGATTTTTATTTGGATTTCATGTAATGGACATAAACAAGATAGTCCAAATTGGTGAAGTGAAATGAAAAAAATTACTTGTTTTGAAAAAATTCTAAAAATGTAAAACGGAAAAGTGGTATTCACCCCCTTTGCTATGATGAAGCCCCTAAATAAGATCTGGTGCAACCAATTACCTTCAGTCACATAATTAGTTAAATAAAGTCCACCTATGTGCAATCTAAGTGTCACCTGATCTCAGTATATATACACCAGTTCTGAAAGGGCCCAGAGTCTGCAACACCACTAAGCAAGGGGAACCACCAAGCAAGCGGCATCATGAAGACCAACGAGGGCATTAATCAGAGGGGAAGAGTGGCCAGACAAAATCAATTGCTTAAAGAAAAAATTTGCAAACACGTCTGGTGTTCGCCAAAAGGCATGTGGGAGACTCCCCAAACATATGGAAGAAGGTACTCTAGTCAGATGAGACAAAAATGTAGCTTTTTGGCCATCAAGGAAAACACTATGTCTGGCACAAACCTCTTATCACCCCGAGAACACCATCCCCACAGTGAAGCATGGTGGTGGCAGCATCATGCTGTGGGGATGTTTTTCATGGGCAGGGACTGGGAAACTGGTCAGAATTGAAGGAATGATGGACGACGCTAAATAAAGGGAAATTCTTGAGGGAAACCTGTTTCAGTCTTCCAGAGATTTGAGACTGGGACGGAGGTTCACTTTCCAGCAGGACAATGACCCTAAGCATACTTCTAAAGCAACACTCGAGTGGTTTAAGGGGAAACATTTAAATGTCTTGGAATGGCCTAGTCCAAGCCCAGACCTCAATCCAATTGAGAATCTGTGGTATGACTTAAAACCTCTTACATCTAGACGTTCCGCTAGCGGAACACCTGCTCCAATATCCAATGATAGGCGTGGCGCGAATTACAAATTCCTCAAAAATACAAAAACTTCAATTTTTCAAACATATGACTATTTCACAGCATTTTAAAGATAAGACTCTCCTTTATTTAACCACACTGTCCGATTTCAAAAAGGCTTTACAGCGAAAGCAAAACATTAGATTATGTCAGCAGAGTACCAAGCCAGAAATAATCAGACACCCATTTTTCAAGCTAGCATATAATGTCACAAAAACCCAGAAGACAGCTAAATGCAGCACTAACCTTTGATGATCTTCATCAGATGACAACCCTAGGACATTATGTTATACAATACATGCATGTTTTGTTCAATCAAGTTCATATTTATATCAAAAACCAGCTTTTTACATTAGCATGTGACTAGCATGTGACTAGCATTCCCACCGAACACTGCCGGTGAATTTACTAAATTACTCACGATAAACGTTCACAAAAAGCATAACAATTATTTTAAGAATTATAGATACAGAACTCCTCTATGCACTCGATATGTCCGATTTTAAAATAGCTTTTTGGTGAAAGCACATTTTGCAATATTCTAAGTACATAGCCCAGGCATCACGGGCTAGCTATTTAGACACCCGGCAAGTTTAGCACTCACCAATATCAGATTTACTATTATAAAAGATTGATTACCTTTTGTTGTCTTCGTCAGAATGCACTCCCAGGACTGCTACTTCAATAACAAATGTTGGTTTGGTCCAAAATAATCCATCGTTATATCCGAATAGCGGCGTTTTGTTCGTGCGTCCCAGACACTATCTGAAATGGTAAATCAGGGTCGTGCGCATGGCGCAATTCGTGACAAAAAAAATCTAAATATTCCATTACCGTACTTCGAAGCATGTCAACCGCTGTTTAAAATCCATTTTTATGCCATTTTTCTCGTAAAAAAGCGATAATATTCCGACCGGGAATCTCCTTTTAGCTAAACAGAGGAAAGTAAACAAAGCTTTCGGTCGACGTGGGCACGAGCCTGAGTCTCACAGTACTGTAACCAGCCACTACCCAAACGCGCTACTTTTTTTCAGCCAGAGCCTGCAAAGCCACGATTCAGCTTTTTACCGCCTTCTGAGACCCTATGGCAGCCGTAGGAAGTGTCACGGGACAGCTAAGATCCTCACTCTTCAATAAACAGAGACAAGAAGAACGACACCTTGTCAGACAGGCCACTTCCTGCATGAAACCTTGTCAGGTTTTTGCCTGCCAAATGAGTTCTGTTATACTCACAGACACCATTCAAACAGTTTTAGAAACTTTAGAGTGTTTTCTATCCATATGTAATAAGTATATGCATATTCTAGTTACTGGGTAGGAGTGGTAACCAGATTAAATCGGGTACGTTTTTTATCCAGCCGTGAAAATACTGCCCCCTAGCCATAACAGGTTAAAGATTGCTGTACACCAGTGGAACCCATCCAACTTGAAGAAGCTGGAGCAGTTTTGCCTTGAAGAATGGGCAAAAATCCCAGTGGCTAAATGTGCCAAGCTTATAGAGACATACCCTAAGAGACTTGCAGCTGTAATTGCTGCAAAAGGTGGCTCTACAAAGTATTGACGTTGGGGGGGTGAATAGTTATGCACGCTCAAGTTTTCAGTTTCTTTGTTTTATTTTGAGTTTGTTTAACAATAAAAAAAAATTGCATCTTCAAAGTGGTAGGCATGTTGTGTAAATCAAATGATAGAAACCCCCTAAAAACCTATTTTAATTCCAGGTTGTAAGGCAACAAAATAGGAAAAATGCCAGTGGGGGTGAATACTTTCGCAAGGCACTGTATGTCTGAATATTAACAGTGTAGCTATTCCCTCCGCAAGGCAAGCAAAATGCCAGTACAGGGACAAGGTGGAGTCGCAATTCAACGGCTCAGACACGAGACATATGTGGCAGGGTCGACAGGAAATCACGGACTAGAAAAAGAACTCCAACCACATCATGGACACCGACGTTACACTTCCAGACAAACTAAACACCTAATTTGCCTGCTTTGAGGATAATACAGTGCCACCGTCGTGGCTCGCTAACAAGGACTGCCACCCCCCCCCTCCTTCTCCGTGGCTGACGTGAGTAAAATATTTAAACGTGTTAACCCTCGCAAGGCTGTTGGCGCAGACGGCATCCCTAGCCGTGTCCTCAAATAATGCGCAGACCAGCTGACTGGTGTGTTTACGGACATATTCAATCGCTCCCTATCCCAGTCTGTTGTCCCCACATGCTTCAAGATGGCTACCATTGTTCCTGTACCCAAGAAGGCAAAGATAACTGAACTAAATGACTACCGCCCCGTAGCACTCACTTCTGCCATCATGAAGGGCTTTGAGAGACTAATCAAGGATCATATCACCTCCACCTTACTGGCCACCCTAGACCCACTTCAGTTTGCATACCGCCCCAACAGGTCCACAGACGATGCAATTGCCATCACACTGCACACTGCCCTATCCCATCTGGACAAAAGGAATACCTATGTAAGAATGCTGTTCATTGACTACAGCTCAGCATTCAACACCATAGTACCCTCCAAGCTTGAGGCCCTGGGTCTCAACCCTGCCCTGTACAATTGGGCCCTGGACATTCTGACGGGCCGCCACCAGGTGGTGAAGGTAAGAAACAACATCTCCACTTCACTGTCCCTCAACACTGGGATGCCACAAGGGTGCGTGCTCAGCCCCCTCCTGTACTCCCAGTACACCCACGACTGCGTGGCCATGCACGCCTCCAGCTCAATCATTAAGTTAGATACAACAGTAGTGGGCTTGATTACCAACAATGACGAGACAGCCTACAGGGAGGAGGTGAGTGCACTTGGAGTGTGGTGTCAGGAGAATAACCTCTCACTCAACGTCAACAAAACAAAGGAGATGATCGTGGACTTCAGGAAACAGCAGAGGGAGCACCCCCATATCCACATCGACGGGACAGCAGTGGAGAAGGTGGAAGGTTTCTCGGTGTACACATCACAGACAAACTGAAATGGTCCACCCACACAGACAGCGTGGTGAAGAAGGTGCAACAACACCTCTTCAACCTCAGGAGGCTGAAGAAATTTGGCATGTCACCCAAAACCCTGACAAACTTTTACAGATGCACAATCGAGAGCATCCTGTCTGGCTGTATCACAGCCTGGTACGGCAACTGCACCGCCCTCAACTGCAAGGCTCTCCAGAGGGTAGTGAGGTCTGCACAACGGAAAACTACCTGCCCTCCAGGACACCTACAGCACCTGATGTCACAGGAAGGCCAAAAAGATCATCAAGGACATCAACCACCCGAGCCACTGCCTGTTCACCCCGCTATCATCCAGAAGGCAAAGTCCGTACATGTTTATCAAAGCTGGGACCGAGAGACTGAAAAACAGCTTCTATCTCATGGCCTGCTAAACAGCAATCACTAACTCAGAGACCCAATCACTGGTGTCACGGCTCCTCCTCTGCAGTGCAGGGGCGGTTCCTCCTGCAGGCAGAGGAGGGTCATTAGTGATTGGAGCCACCTGGGCTCAGGGTATTTAACCAACTGCTCCACTAACCTCTCTGTCTCCTGGCTTGCTCTCTCTCTCTCCCTGCTCCTCCAGGTATGATCCTGTTTTGTTTGTGCCTTTGTTGGTTTATTTAGTTCCATTCAGTCATGTTTACACACACATTCACGCATCCATACACCTTACATACACCTTACACTATGACATGTCCACACCTCATTCCTTTTTCTTTGTTTAGAGTTAATAGTTTTGTGTTACAATAAAGAACCTTTTGAATTGGCCTATACCTGTTGTTGATGTCCCCTCATTTTTGCCACAGGCTGAGCCGGCCTGTGACAAGTGGGGGCTCATCCATAAGTTAAGGTTAGTTGTACTTATAGTTATAGTTGGGTTAGTTTAGTTCAGATTGCCAAGTTGTTGTTTGAGGGATGTTTTGGTTTGGCCAATATTGTTGGAGAGAGCATTGAGAGCCATGTGTTCTTTTGGTTCAGTTAGCTTGGTAGCTGAATTTGGTTAGCAATTCACTCTGGGTTTTTGTTCAAGTGGGAGTCCTCTCCTGTTCAGGCTTATCAGCGAGTGTCAATAGGAGGCTCGTGGTGTTTTAGGTGGCAGTGAACGTGGGTAGAGCTTCCCTTTTCCTTTTCCCCTACATCGGCTCGGGAGCACCTTCGTGGTTATGGGGGGGCCGCCAGTTTCTGGTTGTCTTTTCCACTCCACTGGTTTTGTGTACATAAAACCCCACCACATGTGACTGCACGAAGACCAGGGCCAGTTAGTTAGTTGTTTTTGGAGGATAGTGGGGTGTGGCTTCTGTCCTTGAACCCAGACTAACAGCAGGTGAGTTGTGTAATTTTTCTTATTGAGCATTTAGTTGTATTGTATAATAGTTGTATTGGTTGAGGAAAATGTCTTCCATTCTGAGTAGTTTCGTTCAAGCTCCTTCAGAGGTAGCCTTAGAGTTGTGTACTAAGAAGCAGTTAATTGAAATTGCTGAACATTATCAGATTGAGATTGTTGCTAAAAAAATTTGACTATTAAAGCAGGGTCTTATGGAAATAGGTGTTTTTTTTCGGGTCAATCTGCTAGTAGTGAAGGTACAAGTTCAGTCTAGTACTTCATTAACTTTTGAGCGGGAGCTGTTAGAGCGATTGCGACATGCTAATAGACCAGAAGGACTACCACAGTTTGATGTTGCACAGAATCTTCGTTTGTTGCCTAAATTTGATGAGTCAGATACATACTTTACTTTATTTGAGCGTATTGCGGAAGCTAGAGCTTGGTCTGATTTGGACATGACTATGTTGTTGCAATGTGTACTTACAGGTAAACCACGTGAGGCTTTTGCAGCACTGAGTGTAGCTGACAGTAAAGTGTATGCTAAAGTTAAATCAGCAGTTCTGAAGGTCTACGAACTTGTGCCGGAGGCATATCGTCAACGTTTTCATTACAGGAAAAAGTTAGATTCACAAACCTATTCTGAGTTTGTTCATGATTTGACTTCTGCATTTAATCGTTGGTGTACAGCTTCAGAAGTTAGTACTTTTGAGGATCTGTCTAATTTGATTGTGTTAGAACAGTTCAAAAATTCTGTCTGACCAGGTTGCTACATACATGAATGAACGTAAAGTTAAGTCTCCAAGTGATGCAGCAGTAGTTGCAGATGAGTACAGGCTAACACATAAAAGCCATTTTGAGTCAAACAGTGACATGTACCATAAAAATAACTTTACTTCTAGGAATAGTAGGTCAACTTTTTCTGGAGCTTCTTTCTAAAGGCCTCAGCAGAAGTTTGGGTCTGGAGGACTTAAAGCACCGGTGAATGCTAATACCTGTCGCTACTGTTTAGTTGAAGGACATTGGAAGAAAGACTGTCCTGTACTTAAACTAAAAAGTCAGGTCAAGTTAAACCTGCTGTGATGGCAGCTCATGTTACAGCCTCTGACCACCAGGGTGAGCTTTTTCAGCCACTAGTTGAGTTTGATTCTCAGTCTTCCCACTGTGATTTTTCAGCCTTTATTTCAGATGGTGTAGTATCCCTGGTAGATGGCAAACAAAATGTTTCGATCAAGATCTTAAGAGACACTGGAGCTTTAGATTATTTTATTCTGGAATCTGTTTTGCCGTTCTCTAAGGAGTCTGATACTGGCAGATGTGTAATGGTACGTGGTATGGGTTTAGTTCCATTCTCTTCTCCTTTACATGAAGTTACCTTAAAATGTGGTCTGGTAGAGGGTGATGTAGATGTTGGGGTTAGACCCCAGTTGCCAGTAGAGGGAGTCCACATGATTTTGGGGAATGATTTGGCAGGTAGTAAGGTGTGGGCAGATGGAAAAGTAAACATCTTTACGAAGCAACCTTCAGTGTCCCCAGCAAGGGTATCTCCAGATAGCAACTGTGTTTCTCCTGAGATATTTCCAGTTTGTGCTGTTACCTGCACTGCCTCTCGTAATAAGGTTGAGAGTAAGCCAGAACGTTTTGAGTTGCCAGTCAAACTCCAGACAGAACAGTTGACTAGTTCTAGAGATTCATTGATTTGCTGAGCAAAAGGCTGATACTACTTTGGATGATCTGTTTGAGAAAGTTGTTCCTGATTCAATGGTGAGGAATAGTGCTCAGTGTTATTTTCTTCTTGATGGGCTGTTGGTTAGGAAATGGGTTCCACACTATGATCAGGGTCTAGGAGAACCAGTCTTTCAAATAGTTGTACCTACTACTTTGCAAAATAAAGTGTTGCAAACTTCACATGGTGACGTGGCAGGTCATATGGGTGTTCGTAAAACTTATGATCGGATACTTCGTTATTTTTTTCTGGCCACGTTTAAAGATGTATCTCAGTTTATTAAAACTTGTGATGCGTGTCAGCAAGCCGAACCAGGTTGTAAAGCCAGCAACTTTGTATCCAATACCAGCCGTAGGGCAACCTTTTGAGCATCTTATTATCGATTGTGTTGGGTCCAAGTCAGGTCATAGCTACTTATTAACTGTTGTGTCAAGCAACTAGATATCCTGCAGCTTTTCCCTTGCGTACCATAACTTCAAAATCAGTAGTTAAAGCGTTAACTCAATTTATTTCAACATTTGGGATTCCAAAAATCATCCAGTCAGATCAGGGATCTAACTTTACCTCCCATTTATTTGTTCAGGTTCTCAAACAGCTTAAAGTTAAACACAATAAGTCTACTGCGTACCATGCTCAGAGTCAGGGAGCTTTGGAACGTTTTCATCAAACTTTAAAATCCTTGTTTCGTGCATACTGTATAGAACTGTCTGCAGATTGGGAGGAGGGGTTACCTTGGCTGTTACTAGCTGCTCGTGCAGGAAAGCACTGGGTTTAGCCGAAATGACTTAGTGTTTGGTCATAAGGTGCGTGGGCCTTTAGCAGTACTGCAGGATGGTTGTTTGCCTGAGGAACCACCTCGGAACCTTATTGACTATGTAAATGTTTTTAGGTTCAAGTTGTATAGGGCTGGTGAACTGGCGAAAGGAAAACTAAAATGTTCTCAACAGAAAATGAAACTGAAATATGACGGACAGGCTGAGCTGCGTGAGTTTAGTCCTGGTGATCGTGTACTTGCTCTTTTGCCTCTAAGTTCACCTTTTCAGGCAAAATATTGTGGTCCTTTCACTGTGTTGCGCAAAGTGTCAGATTTGAACTATCTTATTGAAACCCCTGGTCATAGGAAGTCCTCTAAATTATGCCATGTGAACCTGTTAAAATGTTATCACTCCCGTGATCTAAGCAAAGTGGAAGGCACTCCAGCGGTGAGGTCAGTGTTGACTGCTGCTCCAGTCACTGCATCTTGTGGCTTTAACTTTGTGGAGGGGGGAGAAGAGTTAGAGGTCTTACCTTTTGAATTGGCCTATACCTGTTGTTGATATCCCCTCATTTTTGCCACAGGCTGAGCCGGCCTGTGACACTGGTCACTTTAATAAATGGATCACTAGTCACTTTAAACAATGCCACTTTAATAATGTTTACATATCTTACATTACCCATATATTTTTTTTTTTAACCAGGCAAGTCAGTTAAGAACAAATTCTTATTTTCAATGACGGCCTAGGAAAAGTGGGTTAACTGCCTTGTCCAGGGGCAGAACGACAGATTTGTACCTTGGGGATTTGAACCTGCAACCTTTCGGTTACTAGTCCAATGCTCTAACCACTAGGCTACCCTGCCGCCCTCACATGTATAGACTGTATATAATACCATCTATTGCACCTTGCCTGTGCCACCCGGCCATCGTTCATGCATATTCTCACTCACCCCTTTAGATGTGTGTGTATTAGGTAGTTGTTGTGGAATTGTTAGATACAGTTGAAGTCAGAAGTTTACATACACTGAGGTTGGAGTCATTGAAACTCGTTTTTCAACCACTCCACAAATTTCTTGTTAACCAACTATAGTTTTGGAAAGTCGGTTAGGATATCTACTGTGTGCATGACAGGTAATTTTTCCAACAATTGTTTACAGACATATTATTTCACTTATAATTCACTGTATCACAATTCCAGTGGGTCAGAAGTTTACCAACACTAAGTTGACTGTGCCTTTAAACAGCTTGGAAAATTGCATTGTTTAAAGGCCTGTCAATGGTTCTAATCCAGAGGGAACAAACTCATTCCATGGAGGGCTTGGTGTCGGCTGGGTTTTCCTTCCAATAAAGCAATAGACAACCAGGTGAGGGTAGTTAACAATCAGTGACACCAGGTGAGGGTAGTTACCAATCAGTGACCTTTATTCATCGAACAAGAGAGGAGCCAAAGCACTCGGCCCTCGGTGGAATGAGTGACACATTGTAATCTATTCCCTTTGACAGACCGCTGACTTGTCTATTCCTCTCCGTGATCTCTGAACTGGAAGCATGAATTAAAATACTTTTTTCAGACCAAACACTTTATTTTTTTTACATTGGTCAATTATATTTGAAACCTGTAAGGTAAAACATTCAGATTTTTCTGGAAAGGCTCATCTTGTCCACAGGTCTTTTCAGTAGTAATAAAGGCATGCTTCTGAAAGAGTTAAGGGTCAAAGGTCATAACTCAGCTATAGCAGGTCATGCTCAGAGTTGTGTGTCTGATATCGTGCAATGGTTCATGTAGGTTTGATCTGGAGTGCATTCCAAATGGCTCCCTATTCCCTATGGGCCCTGGTCAAAAGAAGTGCACCACGTAGGGAATAGGGAGCCTTTTGGGACAGACCTGTTCTTCAGTTGGACAGCATTAACGTTGTAACTATGGCGATTCAACCACAGATCCTGGATAGCTAATGGAAATACATCGTAGGTGCTTAACATTTTGTAACGTGGTTTGCTTGCCAAATGGCACCCTATTCCCTACATAGTGCACTACTTTTGATCAGTGCCCGGTGAAAAGTAGTGCACTATTTAGCGTCTGGTTCCATTTGTGACACCACCATAGTTTTGTGCTCTATGGAAGAGGCTATACTGTATTATTGTTAGCGCTCGTTATAGTCGGAGATGGTTACAGAGCATTAGTCACATCATTATTGCTTAGGTCAAAGGAACATTTTAAAATGTGGCCACATTGCCTGAGATATGAAATACATACATTAGTTGGAGGGTTAGAGGAGGGGTTAGGGTTAGGGTTAGTAAACAAGATAACAAAAGTCCAAAGTAAACAGATAAATAAATCAGTGCAGGTCAGGAAAAAAAGAGGAGCTCAACAGGCAAACATTTCATTGTCGGCAATATAATTGTGCAAATATATCCTATGAGAATCTATTCAATTTTTTTTTTACAATCAAAGTTCTATTACATCACGCTGCAGTTCCATCCGTAGTTAAAACACGATATTCTGTGAAAGATGTCAGATAATGCATCCCAAATGGCACCCTATTCCCTACCCAGTACACTACTTTTGACCAGAGGCCTATGGGCTACAGAGGGAATATGGTGTCATTTGGGACACAGCAGATGGGTCAGTTTCCTCTGCTAACATCACAAGGACCAGTGTAGTGGACAAAATGTTGATTCAGTGCGATGACGGTGGGTACGAAGTGGCTCTCTGAGACAAAATCCCCAGCTATGATGTTGAGGGAGCGGGAGTCAGAGCCGGGGCTCTGGCCCCTGACCCAGGAGAGCAGGGCAGGGTAGGTGGACATCACCAGGTCCTTCAGAGACTCAGTGGGGTGAGAGCAGATGTACTGCAGATCCTCCGTCAGGTTTATGCCCGTCACAAAGAACCCTCCTGACAAAAAAACACATTCTGTTACAAAAACACTCATTACAACACATCCCCTCCTGACAAACATATGTTATTGGGTGAAAACAATATATCGTAGACGGTGTTAGCTAACCCTTTACTCTGCACAATGTTACAGATACATTCTAATCACGTCATAAGAGTGTAAAACTGTTTTACTGTTCAGTAAGGGGGAAATCCCACCCGAGTTAAGCGAGCGCAAATGGAACTTAATTCCCTATTCTGATTTTGAACGTAAGCATGAGAATAGCATTCTATTCACCCGTTATTTCTCTGGGTGGAAATGAAGGTGGGTATAGATACGCAGTATTCTGACAACTTAATTCCAACACCTTTACGCGAGAGGAAAACATGAATAAGGTTTGGCCGAACCAACTGGTTCCAAGTGGAAGAAGCTACAAGGTCAGTGTTTGGTGCTGAAACAAACTAATATCCATATATTTAGATTGCTTTCTTTCAGTGATCCCTAATATTCTGACCCTGCTCTCTCAATATATCAAATATATATATTAATATAGATATATAACGAGGCAAGTCTGTTAAGAACAAATTCTTATTTACAATGACGGACTACCAAAAGGCCTCCTGCTGGGGCTGAGATTAAAAATATAAATACAGGACAAAACACACATCACAACAAGAGAGACAACACTACATAAAGAGAGACCTAAGACAACAACATTATCTGGCACAGTCAACAGCACAAAGGGCAAGAAGGTAGAGGCAACAATACATCACACAAAGCAGCCACAACTGTCACTAAGGAGTGTCCATGATTGAGTCTTTGAATGAAGAGATGGAGATAAAACTGTCCAGTTTGAGTGTTTGTTGCAGCTCGTTCCAGTCGCTGGCTGCAGCGAACTGAAAAGACGAGCGACCCAGGGATGTGTTCGCTTTGGGGACCTTTAACAGAATGTGACTGGCAGAACGGGTGTTGTATGTGGAGGATGAGGGCTGCAGTAGATATCTCAGATAGGGGGGAGTGAACGGGTGTTGTATGTGGAGGATGAGGGCTGCAGTAGATATCTCAGAGGGGATTGTATAGATGTGTTCAAGTGAGTCTAACGACAAAATTCTAACTAACAGGTACGGACCTCCAGAGTGGCTCAGTGGTCTAAGGCACTAGCCGGGAGGTGGGGCTTTACTTGGCTCATCGCTCTCTAGCGACTCCTGGTGGCGGGCCGGGCGACTGCAGGCTGACCCCGGTCATCAGTTGAACGGCGTTTCCTCTGACACATTGGTGCAGCTGGATTCCGGGTTAAGCGAGCGGCTGTTAAGAAGCGCGGTTTGGCGGGTCATGTTTTGGAGGACGCATGGCTCGACCGTCGCCTCTCCTGAGAACGTTGGGGAGTTGCAGCGATGAGACAAGATCATAAATCACGAAGTTGGGGAGAAAAAGGGTGTAAAAAAAAAAAAAGAGATGCTTAAGATAGATTACGATCTTGTACTGAAAACCCTATTGAAAATCTGTTGGCCAGCAAGTGGGAGGGGTTACAGTGGTTGAATTACATTTATTCAGAGCGTGTAAGGTAACCATAAGGTAATGTAAGGTAAGTCTGAATACCAAATACTGAGAAGTGCGTAGGAACGGCAAGGCGTGCGTAGGAACGGCAAGGCGTGCGTAGGAACGGAACGGCGTGCGTAGGAACGGAACGGAGTGCGTAGGAACGGAACGGAGTGCGTAGGAACGGAACGGAGTGCGTAGGAACGGAACGGAGTGCGTAGGAACGGAACGGAGTGCGTAGGAACGGAACGGAGTGCGTCGGAACGGAACGGCGTGCGTCGGAACGGAACGGCGTGCGTCGGAACGGAACGGCGTGCGTCGGAACGGAACGGCGTGCGTCGGAACGGAACGGCGTGCGTCGGAACGGAACGGCGTGCGTAGGAACGGAACGGCGTGCGTAGGAACGGAACGGCGTGCGTAGGAACGGAACGGCGTGCGTAGGAACGGAACGGCGTGCGTAGGAACGGAACGGAACGGCGTGCGTAGGAACGGAACGGCAACGGCGTGCGTAGGAACGGAACGGCAAGGCGTGCGTAGGAACGGAACGGCAAGGCGTGCGTAGGAACGGAACGGCAAGGCGTGCGTAGGAACGGAACGGCAAGGCGTGCGTAGGAACGGAACGGCAAGGCGTGCGTAGGAACGGAACGGAACGGCGTGCGTCGGAACGGCGTGCGTAGGAACGGAACGGCAAGGCGTGCGTAGGAACGGAACGGCAAGGCGTGCGTAGGAACGGAACGGCAAGGCGTGCGTAGGAACGGAACGGCAAGGCGTGCGTAGGAACGGAACGGCAACGGCGTGCGTAGGAACGGAACGGCAACGGCGTGCGTAGGAACGGAACGGCAACGGCGTGCGTAGGAACGGAACGGCAACGGCGTGCGTAGGAACGGAACGGCAACGGCGTGCGTAGGAACGGAACGGCAACGGCGTGCGTAGGAACGGAACGGCAACGGCGTGCGTAGGAACGGAACGGCAACGGCGTGCGTAGGAACGGAACGGCAACGGCGTGCGTAGGAACGGAACGGCAAGGCGTGCGTAGGAACGGAACGGCAAGGCGTGCGTAGGAACGGAACGGCAAGGCGTGCGTAGGAACGGAACGGCAAGGCGTGCGTCGGAACGGAACGGCAAGGCGTGCGTAGGAACGGAACGGCAAGGCGTGCGTAGGAACGGAACGGCAAGGCGTGCGTAGGAACGGAACGGCAAGGCGTGCGTAGGAACGGAACGGCAAGGCGTGCGTAGGAACGGAACGGCAAGGCGTGCGTCGGAACGGCGTGCGTAGGAACGGAACGGCAAGGCGTGCGTAGGAACGGAACGGCAAGGCGTGCGTAGGAACGGAACGGCAAGGCGTGCGTAGGAAAGACGTACATTATCGAAGTCTGCATCGGCCCCTATAAGTGCACAGCAGCACTTCTATTTCTGAATGATTGGCAGTGTTAGATAATCCTTACTCTGCACAACATTTCATAGCAATATGCAGCCATCTGCAGGTTACCTGGGCGGCCATGTTGTTTCCTGTGTTCGAACTCCTGGATTAGAGCCTCGGCTTTACACTTGTTGGCCCACCAGTAGGGGATGTGAGGCCAAAGGTCGCTGTAGAGGCTGACCATGCTGTGCTCATAGGAGACAATCACCTGGTAACCCAGTGACCACAGGTTCCTCAGCGTCACCACTTCCTGGAACACAGAGGATCATGGGAATGTTGGGATCAGGGAATGGAATCATGGGAAAGTATGGCTCATGCCATGCTAGGAAACATTGTGGTAACACTATATATTTAAATTTTTTTGTACAATTTTTTAAATTATTTTTGTAATACACATGACAACATACACACAAACATCCACGACATCTCACCTGACCACACCCATGTGCTCACACCCCCACCCTAACCCTAAATTATATACATCAGTTTATACTGGATTAAGCATACATTTTCCTTAACTGTCATTTCTTAATTATGTTCCAACATTCCCTTCATCTTGTGCTTTTTAAGTCTTGGTTGCAATAGTTTTTTTCTAAGTTGTATAGGTTTTCTGCAAGGTTTTATATACAGTTGAAGTCGGAAGTTTACATACACTTAGGTTAAGTTCATTAAAACTCGTTTTTCAAACACTCCACAAATTTCTTGTTAACAAACTATAGGTTTTGCCAAGTCGGTTAGGACATCTACTTTGTGCATGTCAAGTCATTTTTCCTTCAATTGTTTACAGAAAGATTATTTCACTGTATCACAATTCCAGTGGCTCAGAAGTTTACATACACTAAGTTGACGGTGCCTTTAAACTGCTTGGAAAATTCCAGAAAATGATATCATGGCTTTAGAAGCTTCTGATAGGCTAATTGACATAATTTAAGTCAATTGGAGGTGTACCTGTGGATATATTTCAAGGCCTACCTTCAAACTCAGAGCCTCTTTGCTTGACATCATGGGAAAATCAAAAGAAAATCAGCCAAGACCTCAGAAACAAATTGTAGATCTCCACAAGTCTGGTTCATCCTTGGGAGCAATTTCCAAACGCCTGAAGGTACCACGTTCATCTGTACAAACAATAGTACGCAAGTATAAACACCATGGGACCACACAGCCGTCATACCGCTCAGGAAGCAGACGCGTTCTGTCTCCTAGAGATGAACATATTTTGGTGCGAAAAGTGCAAATCAATCCCAGAACAAAGATCGTACTTTTTGGAGAAATGTCCTCTGCTCTGATGAAACAAAAATAGAACTGTTTGGCTATAATGACCATCGTTATGTTTGGAGGAAAAAGGGGGAGGCTTGCAAGCCGAAGAACACCATCCCAACCGTGAAGCACGGGGGTGGCAGCATCATGTCGTGGGGGTGCTTTGCTGCAGGAGGGACTGGTGCACTTCACAATATAGATGGCATCATGAGGATGGAAAATTACGTGAATATATTGAAGCAACATCTCAAGACATCAGTCAGGAAGTTAAAGCTTGGTCGCAAATGGGTCTTCCAAATGGACAATGACCCCAAGCATTCTTCCAAAGTCGTGGCAAAATGGCTTAAGAACAACAAAGTCAAGGTATTGGAGTGGCCATCACAAAGCCCTGACCTCAATCCTATAGAAACTTGTGTGGGCAGAACTGAAAAAGCGTGTGCGAGCAAGGAGGCCTACAAACCTGACTCAGTTAGACCAGCTCTGTCAGGAGGAATGGGCCAAAATTCACCCAACTTATTGTGGGAAGCTTGTGGAAGGCTACCCAAAACGTTTGAACCAAGTTAAACATTTTAAAAGGCAATGCTAAAAAATACTAATTGAGTGTATGCAAACTTCTGACCCACTGGGAATGTGACGAAAGCAATAAAATCTGAAATAAATCATTCTCTCTACTATTATTCTGACATTTCAGATTCTTAAAATAAAGTCATGATCCTGACTGACCGAAAACAGGGAATTCTTACTAGGATTAAAAGTCAGGAATTGTGAAAAACGGAGTTTAATTGTATTTGGCTAAGGTGTATGTAAACTTCCGACTTCAACTATATGTACGATAAGTCCACTCTCTTTCCCCATCTCCTTTCCATTGTGTAACAAGCCGTCATATCGGGTTAGTCCACGAGGGACTTTCCATTACATTAGTAATCAATACAACCAATACCGTGTTTATGTAATTCTGTGTGATTATTTAGTTAGTTAGTAAATAAATAATTAAGCCAATTTGTGTATCGCTGATTCATCCCTAAGGTTAGGGTTTACAACTGTTGTTTATTGCCGCACGTGACAAATACAATTTGATTTTCTACTTGATTCCAATGTTCCCTTTAAGACTTTTATTTTCTAAAGTGGTTTCTTGCATCAAACAACACAATACAAAAACATTTTTCAGTCACCACCTTGTTTGACAGGATAAACAGGTTGATCTTGCTGACCAAGAGTCTGATCAACTGCTTGGCGTAGCAGCTAGTCTAGCTGACATGGTTTTAAATGGAAGTAGTTCTGTCCTCGATCTGTTCTTGTCTAGTAATGTTCCGTATTATGTTTCATGTTAATGGGGATCCAAATAAAATTCCAAAATACTGTAGTCTGAATGATAGAACAGCTATTTCCATGTTAAAATGTTATGGGATGCATTTTCTCCATTGTTTCTGATGGTAGGCCACTCTGGTAGGCCTACATTATGATCAAATAGCCACAGTAGCCTACTTGGTCACTGCTAAAACTGTAACTTAAAGCGGGTACAGCCTCAGTGTTCACAGTAAAACTGTAACTTAGAGGGTACAGCCTCAGTGTTCACAGTAAACGCGAGCTGGAAGTTGCTCAGCAGACCTGAAGTTTGCTCATTGCCAAAGAAGATTAGAGGGAACATTGGAGGTGTCCATACCGTAGTTGGACAGTGCTTGGAGGTGTCCCTACCGTAGTTGGACAGTGCTTGGGGGTGTCCCTACCGTAGTTGGACAGAGCTTGGAGGTGTCCCTACCATAATTGGACAGAGCTTGGAGGTGTCCCTACCGTAGTTGGACAGAGCTTGGAGGTGTCCCTACCGTAGTTGGACAGAGCTTGGGGGTGTCCCTACCGTAGTTGGACAGTGCTTGGAGGTGTCCCTACCGTAGTTGGACAGTGCTTGGAGGTGTCCCTACCGTAGTTGGACAGAGCTTGGGGGTGTCCCTACCGTAGCTGGACAGAGCCTGGCGGTGAAGATGGTTCTGATGGTGGATATAAGTCCAGTGTGGAGGTCCTGGTTCAGATCCAGGAAGTGACTGAAGGACAGCAGAACCACCTCTCTGGAATGGATATCTAGCCATGATCTGATCTCCTGAAGAACGGTCTGGGGAGAACAGACATTGGTCCAACTGGTGTAACACAATCACAGTAACATCTGAAATCAATTATATATCCCACATCCTGTCTGTATATGTCGTAAGGTTGTCAGATAAGAACAGGAGTCTAGTAAATGGTACGGCCCCTCTCTGTCAGAATGTCTACTATACCTCCCTGCTAGTATAGAAGTACAGATTATACCTTTAACATTGAATGTAGTCTACCACTCTGTGGTAGTACAGAAGTATCATACCTCTACATTGAGCATAGTGTACACTCCATAGTATCAGTATCATACCTCTACATTGAGCATAGTGTACACTCCATAGTATCATACCTCTACATTGAGCATAGTGTACACTCCATAGTATCATACCTCTACATTGAGCATAGTGTACACTTCATAGTATCATACCTCTACATTGAGCATAGTGTACACTCCATAGTAACACACCTCTACATTGAGCATAGTGTACACTCCATAGTATCATACCTCTACATTGAGCATAGTGTACACTCCATAGTATCATACCTCTACAGTGAGCGTAGTGTACACTCCATAGTATCCTACCTCTACAGTGAGCATAGTGTACACTCCATAGTATCACACCTCTACATTGAGCATAGTGTACACTCCATAGTATCACACCTCTACATTGAGCGTAGTGTACACTCCATAGTATCATACCGCTACAATGAGCATAGTGTACACTCCATAGTATCCTACCTCTACAGTGAGTGTA
Source organism: Salmo salar (assembly GCF_965601325.2). Classification (NCBI taxonomy): domain Eukaryota; kingdom Metazoa; phylum Chordata; class Actinopteri; order Salmoniformes; family Salmonidae; genus Salmo; species Salmo salar. The sequence continues at coordinate 60,573,436 of NC_138306.1, read as the reverse complement.
GTGTACACTCTGTATTATCCTACCTCTACAGTGAGTGTAGTGTACACTCCGTAGTATCCTACCTCTACAGTGAGTGTAGTGTACACTCCATAGTATCATACCTCTACAGTGAGTGTAGTGTACACTCCATAGTATCATACCTCTACATTTAGCGTAGTGTACACTCCATAGTATCATACCTCTACATTTAGCGTAGTGTACACTCCATAGTATCATACCTCTACATTTAGCGTAGTGTACACTCCATAGTATCCTACCTCTACAGTGAGTGTAGTGTACACTCCATAGTATCCTACCTCTACAGTGAGTGTAGTGTACACTCCATAGTATCCTACCTCTACAGTGAGTGTAGTGTACACTCCATAGTATCCTACCTCTACAGTGAGTGTAGTGTACACTCCGTGGTAGAAGTACAGGTCAGTAGAGGTGTCGTTGGGTCGATGTGCAATCCTCAGGTCAAGATATCTGACCCCACAGTCTAGCTGCTCCTTCACTGTCGCCTCCTATAGGACATTATCAGATCGACATTATCATAACAACATTATCAGATCGACAACATTATCAGATCGACAACATTATCAGATCGACAACATTATCAGATCGACAACATTATCAGATCGACGACATTATCAGATCGACGACATTATCAGATCGACAATCAGATCGACAATCAGATCGACAATCAGATCGACAACATTATCAGATCGACAACATTATCAGATCGACAACATTATCAGATCGACAACTTTATTAACCCAACCAGCACTGAGGGCCAGATGTTCTGACACCAGGTGTAACGTCTGCACCAGAAGGGTTATGCCATCAGGGTGGTCAAACTCAATTCCTGGAGGGCTGTGTCTTCCTGGAGGGCTGTGTCTTCCTGGAGGGCTGTGTCTTCCTGGAGGGCTGTGTCTTCCTGGAGGGCTGTGTCTTCCTGGAGGGCTGTGTCTTCCTGGAGGGCTGTGTCTCGGCTGGGTTTTGTTATTTCCTTTCAATCAGTGTCCAATTAAGACCTAGCCAACCAGATGAGGGGAGTACCTAACTAATCAATGATCTTAATTGATCAATAAAGTGCAAGCGAGGAGTAAAAACCATACCTGTGTAACTGCCCATTTATAAACAAAAGGGCGTATCAGGGGCTTCATGTATTTGTCTAGCTTCTGCAGCAAATCAGGTTGGGTCAGGTCGACCGGGGAGCGATCACTCTTATCCAGACAGTAGGTTATGGCATTATGGCTTCCTAAACAGGGAATCAAGGACCAGACAGATAAGGGGGTACTATTACAAGTGTATGTTCAATGTCATGTGTCAGCCTAGTAGCCATATGATGCCCCTTAGTGTATGGTCAATGTCATATGGTCAGCCTAGTACCCATATGATGCCCCTAAGGATGCAGTTTACGACATACAGTAGGCGGCGGCCTATCATTCATTAAATCCCTGACTTGACACTTAGAGGCCTAAAATGTTGGCGTTGTGACATAATGCCATCTGATTAAAGTGTTGTGACATAATGCCATCTGATTAAAGTGTTGGTGATGACATAATGCCATCTGATTAAAGTGTTGGTGATGACATAATGCCATCTGATTAAAGTGTTGGTGATGACATAATGCCATCTGATTAAAGTGTTGTGACATAATGCCATCTGATTAAAGTGTTGTGACATAATGCCATCTGATTAAAGTGTTGTGACATAATGCCATCTGATTAAAGTGTTGGCGTTGTGACATAATGCCATCTGATTAAAGTGTTGGTGTTGTGACATAATGCCATCTGATTAAAGTGTTGGTGGTGACATAATGCCATCTGATTAAATGCAGCATAACAGCAGTATTATAATGTGTTTAAAAGCTATGGTGAAGTAATTAATAGTAGATACAGTAGACCAGTTCCTTAGTAGAACGTCTCAGAGCACAGGGCAGGTGGTCCATCCAGGTATCTTACCTGGTAGAGCTAGGTTCCTCAGGGGAACGTCCCATAGAGCACAGGGCAGGTGATTCATCCAGGTATCTTACCTGGTAGAGCTAGGTTCCTCAGGGGAACGTCCCATAGAGCACAGGGCAGGTGGTCCATCCAGGTATCTTACCTGGTATAGCTAGGTTCCTCAGGGGAACGTCCCATAGAGCACAGGGCAGGTGGTCCATCCAGCTGTCCATGGGAAGTTCCTTCAGAGACACCTGCGCTTCAGACACCGCCTCCGAGGACATTTGTGGGTGCTGAAGATGTACAGTCATATTTCATTAAACACTGTACTGAAATGAATGAATGACCGTCCTCTAATGCATGGACTGTCCTCTAATGCATGGACTGTCCTCTATTGCATGGACTGTCCTCTATTGCATGGACTGTCCTCTATTGCATGGACTGTCCTCTAATGCATGGACTGTCCTCTAATGCATGGACTGTCCTCTAATGCATGGACTGTCCTCTATTGCATGGACTGTCCTCTAATGCATGGACTGTCCTCTAATGGCTGAGGCCTCTATGTATTTTAAATAGTTCTAAGGTCTGTCGTCCATCTGTCACTTAAGCTAGGGCAGTCGCCCATCTGCCATTTAAACTAGGACTGCCGTCCATCTGCCATTTAAACTAGGTCAGCCGTCCATCTGCCATTTAAACTAGCCGTCCATCTGCCATTTAAACTAGGACAGCCGTCCATCTGCCATTTAAACTAGGACAGCCGTCCATCTGCCATTTAAACTAGGACAGCCGTCCATCTGCCATTTAAACTAGGACTGCCGTCCATCTGCCATTTAAACTAGGACTGCCGTCCATCTGCCATTTAGACTAGGACAGCCGTCCATCTGCCATTTAGACTAGGACAGCCGTCCATCTGCCATTTAGACTAGGACAGCCGTCCATCTGCCATTTAGACTAGGACAGCCGTCCATCTGCCATTTAGACTAGGACAGCCGTCCATCTGCCATTTAGACTAGGACAGCCGTCCATCTGCCATTTAAACTAGGACTGTCGTCCATCTGCCATTTAAACTAGGACAGCCGTCCATCTGCCATTTAGACTAGGACAGCCGTCCATCTGCCATTTAAAATAGGACAGCCGTCCATCTGCCATTTAAACTAGGACTGCCGTCCATCTGCCATTTAGACTAGGACAGCCGTCCATCTGCCATTTAAACTAGCCGTCCATCTGCCATTTAGACTAGGACTGCCGTCCATCTGCCATTTAGACTAGGACTGCCGTCCATCTGCCATTTAAACTAGGACAATGCAAAAGGCTGATTGAGGAGCCTTATACTGAAGAATGTGTTGGTTTTCTATGATTGTATATCGATGTGAATATTGATGTGTATATATATATAATTTCTTTGTTTCATAGCATAGTTTATTTTTATTTAGTTTATTCACATGATTTCTTCATTTGCAGTACGTTTGCCAATCAGTTGGGCAGCCAGACTTAATTGCCGTTACCTTTTTCCTTTATGGATGTGTAGTGTATATTGATGTGTACTAATGTGTATATTGCTGTGTATAATGTATATAGATGTGTAGTGTATATTGCTGTGTATAATGTATATGGATGTGTAGTGTATATTGATGTGTACTAATGTGTATATTGCTGTGTATAATGTATATGGATGTGTAGTGTATATTGATGTGTACTAATGTGTATATTGCTGTGTATAATGTATATGGATGTGTAGTGTATATTGATGTGTACTAATGTGTATATTGCTGTGTATAATGTATATGGATGTGTAGTGTATATTGATGTGTACTAATGTGTATATTGCTGTGTATAATGTATATGGATGTGTAGTGTATATTGCTGTGTATAATGTATATGGATGTGTAGTATATATTGATGTGTACTAATGTGTATATTGCTGTGTATAATGTATATGGATGTGTACTAATGTGTATATTGCTGTGTATAATGTATATGGATGTGTAGTGTATATTGATGTGTACTAATGTGTATATTGCTGTGTATAATGTATATGGATGTGTAGTGTATATTGATGTGTACTAATGTGTATATTGCTGTGTATAATGTATATGGATGTGTAGTGTATATTGATGTGTACTAATGTGTATATTGCTGTGTATAATGTATATGGATGTGTAGTGTATATTGATGTGTACTAATGTGTATATTGCTGTGTATAATGTATATGGATGTGTAGTGTATATTGCTGTGTATAATGTATATGGATGTGTAGTGTATATTGATGTGTACTAATGTGTATATTGCTGTGTATAATGTATATGGATGTGTACTAATGTGTATATTGCTGTGTATAATGTATATGGATGTGTAGTGTATATTGATGTGTACTAATGTGTATATTGCTGTGTATAATGTATATGGATGTGTACTAATGTGTATATTGCTGTGTATAATGTATATGGATGTGTAGTGTATATTGATGTGTACTAATGTGTATATTGCTGTGTATAATGTATATGGATGTGTAGTGTATATTGATGTGTACTAATGTGTATATTGCTGTGTATAATGTATATGGATGTGTAGTGTATATTGCTGTGTATAATGTATATGGATGTGTAGTGTATATTGATGTGTACTAATGTGTATATTGCTGTGTATAATGTATATGGATGTGTAGTGTATATTGATGTGTATATTGCTGTGTATAATGTATATGGATGTGTAGTGTATATTGATGTGTATAATGTATACGGATGTGTAGTGTGTGTTGATGTTTATAAACTGGGTGGTTCGAGCCCTGAATGCTGATTGGCTGAAAGCTGTAGTATATCAGACCGTATATCACGGGTATAACAAAACATTTATTTGTACTGCTCTAATAACGTTGGTAACCAGTTTATAATAGCAATAAGGCACCTCTGGGGTTTGTGATATTTGGCCAATATACCACGGCTAAGGGCTGTGTCCAGGCACTCAGTGTTGCCGTGGTATATTGTCCATTAGTGTATTGATGTGTATATTGCTGTGTATAATATATACTATTGTGTATATTGATGTGTATAGTGTATATTGATGTGTACAGTTTATATTGATGTACATATTGATGTGCATAGTGTATATTGATGTGTACTGATGGTATACTGTATATTGATGTTAATACTGATGTGTACTGATGTGTATAGTGTGTATATTGATGTGTATAGTGTATATTGATGTGTACAGTGTATATTGATGTGTATAGTGTGTATTGATGTTAATACTGATGTGTATAGTGTGTATATTGATGTGTATAGTGTGTATATTGATGTTAATACTGATGTGTATAGTGTGTATATTGATGTGTATAGTGTATAGATGTTAATACTGGTGTGTATATTGATGTGTATAGTGTGTATATTGATGTGTATAGTGTGTATATTGATGTGTATATTGATGTGTATAGTGTATATTGATGTGTATAGTGTATATTGATGTGTATATTGATGTTAATACTGATGTGTATAGTGTGTATATTGATGTGTATATTGATGTGTACAGTGTATATTGGTGTGTATAGTGTGTATATTGATGTGTATAGTGTGTATATTGATGTGTATAGTGTATATTGATGTTAATACTGGTGTATAGTGTGTATATTGATGTGTATAGTGTGTATATTGATGTGTATAGTGTATATTGATGTTAATACTGGTGTATAGTGTGTATATTGATGTGTATAGTGTGTATATTGATGTGTATAGTGTGTATATTGATGTGTACAGTGTATATTGATGTGTATAGTGTATATTGATGTTAATACTGATGTGTATAGTGTGTATATTGATGTGTACAGTGTATATTGATGTGTACAGTGTATATTGGTGTGTATAGTGTGTATTGATGTGTATAGTGTGTATTGATGTGTATATTGATGTGTATAGTGTGTATATTGATGTGTGTATTGATGTGTATAGTGTGTATATTGATGTGTATAGTGTGTATATTGATGTGTATAGTGTGTATATTGATGTTAATACTGATGTGTATAGTGTACATTGATGTGTATAGTTTAATTCATGTATATTGATGTGTATAGTGTATACTGATGTTTATAGTGAACTGTGTATTGATGTGTATATTGGTAAAATAGCGTATATTGGTGTATATAGAGTTCAGTGTGTCATATCGGAGGGCCTGTTGTCCGGACCTCTGGCAGTCTCTATGGAGGTGCCACAGGGTTCAATTCTCAGGCCGACTCTTTTCTCTGTGTACATCAATGATGTCGCTCTTGCTGCTGGTGATTCTCTGATCCACCTCTACGCAGACGACACCATTCTGTATACATCTGGCCCTTCTTTGGACACCGTGTTAACTAGCCTCCAGACGAGCAACAAAGCATCCTTCACTCATGCTGCCAAACATACCCTCGTAAAACTGACCATCCTACCGATCCTCGACTTTGGCGATGTAGTTTACAAAATAGCCTCCAGCAGTCTATCACAGTGCCATCCATTTTGTCACCAAAGCCCCATATACTACCCACCACTGCGACCTGTACACTCTCGTTGGCTGGCCCTCGCTTCATACTCGTTGCCAAACCCACTGGCTCCAGGTCATCTACAAGTCTTTGCTAGGTAAAGCCCCGCCTTATCTCAGCTCACTGGTCACCATAGCAGCACCCACCCGTAGCACGCGCTCCAGCAGGTATATCTCACTGGTCATCCCCAAAGCCAACAGAGAACTGCCTTTCCTTCCAGTTCTCTGCTGCCAATGACTGGAACGAACTGAAAAAAAATCACTGAAGCAGGAGACTCATATCTCCCTCACTAGCTTTAAGCATCAGCTGTCAGAGCAGCTCACAGATCACTGCACCTGTACATAGCCCATCTGTAAATAGCCCATCCAACTTCCTCATTCCCATACTGTTATTTATCTTGCTCCTTTGCACCCCAGTATCTCTACTTGCACATTCATCTTCTGCACATCTATCACTCCAGTGTTTAATTGCTATATTGTAATTACTTCGCCACCATGGCCTATTTATTACCTTAACTCCCTTATCTTACCTCATTTGCACACACTGTATATAGACTTTCTACTGTATTATTGACTGTATGTTTGTTTATTCCATGTGTAACTGTGTTGTTGTTTGTGTCGAACTGCTTTGCTTTATCTTGGCCAGGTCGCAGTTGTAAATGAGAACTTGTTCTCAACTAGTCTACCTGGTTAAACATGTTTTTAGCAGTTTTTGCATATTTATTGAAAATGTATTACAGAAATATCTAATTCACATAAATATTCACACCCCTGAGTCAATACATGTTAGAATCACCTTTGGCAGTGATTACAGCTGAGTATTTCTGGTTAAGTCTCCATGAGCTTTGCACACCTGGATTGTACAATATTTGAACATGATTCTTCAAGCTCTGTCAAGTTGGTTGTTGATCATTCCTAGACAGCCATTTTCAAGTCGATTTAATTCACAATTAACCTAGCCACTCAGGAACATTCAATGTCAATTCCAATGTATACTTGGCCTTGTGTTTTGGGTTATTGTCGTTCTGAAAAGCGAATTTGTCTCCCAGTGTCTTGGTGGAAAGCAGACTGAACCAGGTTGTCCCCTAGGATTTTGCCTGTGCTAAAATCTATTCTGATTATTTTTATCCTAAAAAACTCCCTAGTCCTTGCCGATGACAAGCATGCCCATAACAGGATGCAGCCACCACCATGCTTGAAAATATGAAGAGTGGTACTCAGTGATGTTGGCTTTGCCACAAACATAAAACTATGTATTCAGGAGATAAAGTTAATTTCTTTGCCACATATTTTGCAGTTTTACTTTAGTGCCTTATTGCAAACAGGATGCATGTTTTGGAATATGTTTTGTCTGTATAGGCTTCCTTCTTTTCACTGTCAATTAGGTTAGTATTGTGGAGTAACTACAATGTTGCTGATCCATCCTCAGTTTTCTCCAATCACAGCCATTTTGTATCAAGACCGCCCAAATGTGCCTAATTGGTTTCATTTCATACATTTTTTTTCTGTGCTGGCCCCCCGTGGGAATCGAACCCACAACCCTGGCGTTGCAAACACCATGCTCTACCAACTGAGCTACAGGGAAGATTGATTAGATTCGAAATCACAATAGCATACCATGGTATAATTTGAACATTTTGAATAACTGACAACTAAAAGAGTGCTTTCATTAATATATTGTTTTTCTTCTCTCAAATAACTAGGTCCATTGTTGAATTGTGGCATGGGAGTCACTGGAAGGTCGCATCAAACACAAAACATCTGTATTTAAAAATAATGTACCGTAAATTCCGGACTATAAGCCGCAACTTTTTTCCCAGGCTTTGAACCTCGCGGCTTAAACAATGTCACGGCTAATATATGGATTTTTCCCGCGTGCTCAGTTTTTGGGGCGGCATGAAGCTTTCATTAGACCAATGAAATTGCCGAACGGGTTTTAAGGTCAAACAACTTTTTTGTTTACTGTTTAGATTAAATCGAGCGTTCTCAAACTTCCCATCATTCTGATTACGGTAGTCATTTTGTCACCCTCATCATGGCAAAGACACGGAGAAATGCATATGATGCAGCTTTCAAGTTGAAGGCGATTGATCTGGCTGTTGGAAAAGGAAATAGAGCTGCTGCACGGGAGCTTGGTCTTAATGAGTCGATGATAAGACGTTGGAAACAGCAGCGTGAGGAATTGACTCAGTGCAAAAAGACAACTAAAGCTTACTGCTAATTTTTTATTTTTTGTTACAAGCCGTGTTTCGTTAAAGCCTGTGTAAAGTTAATTTGTTTCAATGTACCGGTAGGCACCTGCGGCTTATAGACATGTGCGGCTTATTTATGTTCAAAATAAAAATACAATTCAGTGGGTGCGGCTTATATTCAGGTGCGCTTAATAGTCCGGAAATTACGGTGTTTGAACATAAAATTGATACTTACAATGCAGATTATTTCACCTCCAGTGTCCATTGCAGACTCACAAATTGACAGTTACCCTGTGGATAATGTAGAGACAGCGTCAGTGAAACAATTCCACACAAAATGAAGAATAAGTAAGGGGTTCATGTTCATGAGTAAGGGGTTCATTGTCCTGTAGCCCATCCCAGCCTTATGCAGGTCTACAATTTTATCCCTGATGTCCTTACACAGCTCTCTGGTCTTGGCCATTGTGGAGAGGTTGGAGTCTGTTTGATTGAGTGTGTGGACAGGTGTCTTTTATACAGGTAACGAGTTCAAACAGGTGCAGTTAATACAGGTAATGCGTGGAGAACAGGAGGGCTTCTTAAAGAAAAACTAACAGGTCTGTGAGAGCCGGAATTCTTACTGGTTGGTAGGTGATCAAATACTTATGTCATGCAATAAAATGCTAATTACTTAAAAATCATACAATGTGATTTTCTGGATTTTTGTTTTAGATTCCGTCTCTCACAGTTGAAGTGTACCTATGATAAAAATTACAGACCTCTACATGCTTTGTAAGTAGGAAAACCTGCAAAATCGGCAGTGTATCAAATACTTGTTCTCCCCACTGTATGTGGTAGTAGAGTAGGGGCCTGAGGGAACACAGTGTATTGTAGATATGTGGTAGTGGTGGAGTAGGGGCCTGAGGGAACACAGTGTATTGTAGATATGTGGTAGTGGTGGAGTAGGGGCCTGAGGGAACACAGTGTATTGTAGATATGTGGTAGTAGAGTAGGGGCCTGAGGGAACACAGTGTATTGTAGATATGTGGTAGTAGAGTAGGGGCCTGAGGGAACAGTGTATTGTAGATATGTGGTAGTGGTGGAGTAGGGGCCTGAGGGAACAGTGTATTGTAGATATGTGGTAGAAGAGTAGGGGCCTGAGGGAACACAGTGAGTTGTGAAAAATGTTGTAAATGTATTGTAATGTTTTAAAAATGTATAACTGCCTTAATTTTGTTGGACCCCAGGAAGAGTAGGGATAAATACAAATACAAAACATTTGGACACTACTGGTCAAAAGTTTTAGAACACCGACTCAAGGGTTTTTCTTTATTTTTACTATTTTCTACATTGTAGATTAATAGGGACGACATCAAAACTATGAAATAACACACATGGAATCATGTAGTAATCAAAAAAGTGTTAAATAAATCAAAATATATTTTATATTTGAGATTCTTCAAATCGCCACCCTTTGCCTTGATGACAGATTTGCACATGCTTAGCATTCTCTCAACCAGCTTCATGAGGTAGTCACCTGGAATGCATTTGAATTAACAGGCGTGTCTTCTTAAAAGTTAATTTGTCTGAATTTCTTTCCTTCTTAATTCGTTTGAGCCAATCAGTTATGTTGTGACAAGGTAGGGGTGGTATACAGAAGATAGCCCTATTTGGTAAAAGACCAAGTCCATATTATCATTAGTGATTGGAGCCACCTGGGCTCAGGGTATCAATCTCTCAATATATTTCTCAATATATCTCTCTCTCCCTGCTCCTCCAGGTATGATCCTGTTTTGTTTGTTCCTTTGTAGGTTTATTTAGTTTCCACTCAGTCATGTTCACACACACATATTCACGCATCCATACAACCTACATTATGACATTTCCACACCTCATTCCTTTTTCTTTGTTTAGAGTTAATAGTTTTGGTTTACAATAAAGAACGTTTTGAATTGGCCTATACCAGTTGTTGATGTCCCCTCATTTTTGCCACAGGCTATGAGCCGGCCTGTGACATTAGTCATAGACGCATGCTGCAACACTAATGAGCAAGCCTTCCTTCAAGAACTGGCCTCTGTAAAATGGTATAGAATCAGCTCTGTCGAAGACGCTGGGACCTTCTTTTTTGATATTTCCAGTGGTATTGTTAACAAACACGCCCCCATAAAGAAAATGAGAATTAAAAAACTGGTTCAGCCACTGGTTCGACCGTGATCTTGCAGAGTTACTCCACCTCATGAATTGCATTTGGCGAAAGGCTCGGCACACACACACACTCAGGCTGACTGGCTATCGTTCAGGCAAATGAGAAATAAGTGTGGGTCTAACCCCAAGAAGTTCTGGAAAAAGGTTAAAGACCTGGAGAATAAACCCTCCTCCTCCCCATAGCCGCCCTTAACCTCTCTAGGGCCACCCACGGTTCACACTATTCAACAGCCAGTGAAAAATCAGAGCGCCAAATTCAAAACCACAAAATGTCATAATTCAAAGTTCTCAAACATACGACTATTTTACACCATTTTAAAGATGCACGTCTCCTTAATGTAACCACGTGGTCCGATTTCAAAAAGGCTTTACGGCGAAAGCATAAAGTTAGATTATGTTAGATTATGTTAGGAGAGTTCCAACAAGAAAAACCACACAGCCATTTTCCTAGCAAGGACAGGCGTCACAAATACCAGAAATTCAGCAAAAATGATGCACTAACCTTTGACGATCTTCATCAGATGACACTCCTAGGACATCATGTTACACAATACATGCATTTTTTGTTCCATCAAGTTGATATTTATATCCAAAAACAGCCTTTAACATTGGCGCGTGATGTTCAGAAAATATTTTGCCTCCAATACTGCCTGTGAATCAGCACAACAATTTACAAAAATACTCATCATAAACGTTGATAAAATATTAAACTGTTATTCAAAGAATTATAGATGAACATCTCCTTAATGCAACCGCTGTGACAGATTTCAAATAAGCTTCACGGGGAAAGCACACTTTGCGCTCAGAAAAATACACTAGGCAATACAGATACCCGCCATTTTGGAGTCATCTAAAATCATAAATAGCATTAGAAATATTCACTTACCTTTGATCTTCATCAGAAGGCACTTCCAGGAACCCCAGGTCCACAATAAATTTTGTTTTGTTCGATAAAGTCCATAATTTATGTCCAAATAACTCCTTGTTTCCGCTACTCCAAGTGTAGGAAGCGCGGCCAAAATGTCACGACGAAAAGTCAAAAAAAGTTATATTTACGTTCGTTCAAACATGTCAAATGTTTTGTATAGCATCAATATTTAGGGCCTTTTTAACTTAGAACTTCAGTAATATTCCAACCGGATGATTCCAGTGTCTTCAAAAACGTTTTGGAACACAGCTAACTCTCACGTGAATGCGCGCCAATGAACTCATTTGCTTTCCTGAGTCACCAACTTCCTCTGTTCGCTCTCTGTTCATCATAGACGCCTCAAACAACTTTCTAAAGACTGTTGACATCTAGTGGAAGCCTTAGGAAGTGCAAAATGAACCCTAAGTCACTGTGTGTTCGATAGGCAATGACTTGAAAGGACTACAAGCACCAGACTTCCCACTTCCTGGTTAGATTTTTCTCAGGTTTTTGCTTGCCATATGAGTTCTGTTATACTCACAGACACCATTCAAACAGTTTCAGAAACTTCAGAGTGTTTTTAATCCAAATCTACTAATAATATGCATATTCTAGTTCCTGGGCCCAAGTAGTAGGCTGTTTAATTTGGGTACATTTTTCATCCAGCCGTGAAAATACTGCCCCCTACCCAAGAGAAGTTAATGTTGATGATGTGGTTGTTACTGACAAGAAGCACATGGCTGAGCTCTTTAATCACCACTTCATTAAGTCAGGATTCTCAGCCACGCCTCCTTGCCCGTCCAACATTTCCTCATCTCCCACCCCTTCGAATGTGACTATCCCCGATGTTTCTCCCTCTTTTTCCCCCCTGCCCCGCTACAAAGTTTATCCCTGCAGGCGGTCACTGAGTCCGAGGTGCTAAAGGAGCTCCTTAAACTTGACCCCCAAAAAAATCATCTGGGTCAGACCCTTTCTCCGACTTTTTTAACCTGTCTCTACTTTCTGGGGAGATTCCCATTGCTTGGAAGGCAGCCACGGTTCATCCTTTATTTAAAGGAGGAGATCAAGCTGATTCTAACTGTTATAGGCCTATGATGTCACCAGTGCCCTTGATTCTAAGCAATATTGTGCTGCTATTTTTATTGACTTGGCCAAAGCTTTTGATACGGTAGACCATTCCATTCTTGTGGGCCGGCTAAGGAGTATTGGTGTGTCTGAGGGGTCTTTGGCCTGGTTTGCTAACTACCTCTCTCAAAGAGTGCAGTGTATAAAAGTGAGAAAATCCGCTGTCTCAGCCACTGCCTGTCACCAAGGGAGTTCCCCAAGGATCGATCCTAGGCCCCACGCTCTTCTTAATGCACATCAACAACATAGCTCAGGCAGTAGGAAGCTCTCTCATCCATATATATGCAGATGATACAGTCTTATACTCAGCTGGCCCCTCCCCGGATTTTGTGTTAAATGCTCTACAACAAAGCATTCTTAGTGTACAACAAGCTTTCTCTACCCTTAACCTTGTTCTGAACACCTCCAAAACAAAGGTCATGTGGTTTGGTAAGAAGAATGCCCCTCTCCCCACAGGTGTGATTACTACCTCTGAAGGTTTAGAGCTTGAGGTAGTCACCTCATACAAGTACTTGGGAGTATGGCTAGACGGTACACTGTCCTTCTCTCAGCACATATCAAAGCTGCAGGCTAAAATTAAATCTACTCGGTTTCCTCTATCGTAATCGCTCCTCTTTCACCCCAGCTGCCAAACTAACCCCGATTCAGATGACCATCCTACCCATGCTAGATTACGGAGACATAATTTATAGATTGGCAGGTAAGGGTCCTCTCAAGATTAGCACAATCTATTGGAGGTTGTTAGTATATCATGGAATTTTAGGCCAAAAATCATAACTAAAATATACTGCTCAAAAAAATAAAGGGAACACTTAAACAACACATCCTAGATCTGAATGAAAGAAATAATCTTATTGAATACTTTTTTCTTTACATAGTTGAATGTGCTGACAACAAAATCACACAAAAATAATCAATGGAAGTCCAGTTTATCAACCCATGGAGGTCTGGATTTGGAGTCACACTCAAAATTTAAGTGGAAAAAAACACTACAGGCTGATCCAACTTTGATGTAATGTCCTTAAAACAAGTCAAAATGAGGCTCAGTAGTGTGTGTGGCCTCCACGTGCCTGTATGACCTCCCTACAACGCCTGGGCATGCTCCTGATGAGGTGGCGGATGGTCTCCTGAGGGATCTCCTCCCAGACCTGGACTAAAGCATCTGCCAACTCCTGGACAGTCTGTGGTGCAACATGGCGTTGGTGGATGGAGCGAGACATGATGTCCCAGATGTGCTCAATTGGATTCTGGTCTGGGGAGCGTGCGGGCCAGTCCATAGCATCAATGCCTTCCTCTTGCAGGAACTGCTGACACACTCCAGCCACATGAGGTCTAGCATTGTCTTGCATTAGGAGGAACCCAGGGCCAACCGCACCAGCATATGGTCTTACAAGGGGTCTGAGGATCTCATCTCGGTACCTAATGGCAGTCAGGCTACCTCTGGCGAGCACATGGAGGGCTGTGCGGCCCCCCAAAGAAATGCCACCCCACACCATGACTGACCCACCGCCAAACCGGTCATGCTGGAGGATGTTACAGGCAGCAGAACGTTCTCCACGGCGTCTCCAGACTCTGTCACGTCTGTCACGTGCTCAGTGTGAACCTGCATTCATCTGTGAAGAGCACAGGGTGGCAGTGGCGAATTTGCCACTCTTGGTGTTCTCTGGCAAATGCCAAACGTCCTGCACGGTGTTGAGCTGTAAGCACAACACCCACCTGTGGACGTCGGGCCCTCATACCACCCTCATGGAGTCTGTTTCTGACCGTTTGAGCAGACACATGCACATTTGTGGCCTGCTGGAGGTCATTTTTCAGGGCTCTGGCAGTGCTTCTCCTGCTCCTCCTTGCACAAAGGCGGAGGTAGCGGTCCTGCTGCTGGGTTGTTGCCCTCCTACGGCCTCCTCCATGTCTCCTGATGTACTGGCCTGTCTCCTGGTAGCGCCTCCATGCTCTGGACACTAAGCTGACAGTCACAGCAAACCTTCTTGCCACAGCTCGCATTGATGTGCCATCCTGGATGAGCTGCACTACCTGAGCCACTTGTGTGGGTTGTAGACTCCGTCTCATGCTACCACTAGAGTGAAAGCACCGCCAGCATTCAAAAGTGACCAAAACATCAGCCAGGAAGCATAGAAACTGAGAAGTGGTCTGTGGTCCCCACCTGCAGAACCACTCCTTTATTGGGGGTGTCTTGCTAATTGCCTATTATTTCCACCTGTTGTCTATTCCATTTGCACAACAGCATGTTACATTTATTGTCAATCAGTGTTGCTTCCTAAGTGGACAGTTTGATTTCACAGAAGTGTGATTGACTTGGAGTTACATTGTGTTGTTTAAGTGTTGCCTTTATTTTTTTGAGCAGGGAATAATAATATTTCACACATTTAAAAAATGTCTAGCGGGCCGGATTGAAGTGCCTGGCAGGCCGTATACGGGCCACACTTTTCCCCCACCCTTTCCCTAGATCCACTTTGATTCACCTACAGCCCCAACAGATCCATAGATGACTCAATCCCAATCTCAATCCAAAAAACTAAACACCTCCCTCTGCAACTGGACTTCCTGACAGGCCGCCTCCAGGTGGTAAAAAAAGAGTACGATCTTTGTCCCCATGTGCAGTTGCAAACCGTAGTCTGGCTTTTTTATGGCGGTTTTGGAGCAGTGGCTTCTTCCTTGCTGCGCGGCCTTTCAGGTTATGTCGATATAGGACTCGTTTTACTGTGGATATAGATACTTTTGTACCCGTTTCCTCCAGCATCTTCACAAGGTCCTTTGTTGTTGTTCTGGGATTGATTTGCACTTTTCGCACCAAAGTACGTTCATCTCTAGGAGACAGAACGCGTCTCCTTCCTGAGCGGTATGACGGCTGCGTGGTCCCATGGTGTTTATACTTGCGTACTATTGTTTGTACAGATGAACGTGGTACCTTCAGGCGTTTGGAAATTGCTCCCAAGGATGAACCAGACTTGTGGAGGTCTACTATTTTTTTTCTGAGGTCTTGGCTGATTTCATTTCATTTTCCCATGACGTCAAACAAAGAGGCACTGAGTTTGAAGGTAGGCCTTGAAATACATCCACAGGTACACCTCCAATTGACTCAAATTATGTCAATTAGCCTATCAGAAGCTTCTAAAGCCATGACATAATTTTCTGGAATTTTCCAAGCTGTTTAAAGGCACAGTCAACTTAGTGTATGTAAACTTCTGATCCACTGGAATTGTGATACAGTGAATTATAAGTGAAATAATCTGTCTGTAAACAACTGTTGGAAAAATGACTTGTGTCATGCACAAAGTAAATGTCCTAACTGACTTGCCAAAACTATAGTTTGTTAACAAGAAATTTGTGGAGGGGTTGAAAAACGAGTTTTAATGACTCCAACCTAAGAGTATGTAAACTTCCGACTTAAACTGTACATAAAAGTATGTGGACACCCCTTCACATTAGTGGATTCAGGCCATTTCAGCCACACCCATTGCTCAACAGTGTATAAAATCGAGCACACAGCCATGTAATCTCCATAGACAAACATTGGCAGTAGAATGGCTTTACTGAAGAGCTCAGTGACTTTGAACGTGGCACCGTCATAGGATGCCACCTTTCCAACAAGTCAGTTTGTCAAATTTCTGCCCTGCTAGAGCTGGCCCGGTCAACTCTAAGCGCTGTTATTGTGAAGTGGAAACATCTAGGAGCAACAACGGCTCAGCAGCGAAGTGGTAGGCCACACAAGCTCACAGAACGGGACCGCTGAAGCGTGTCACGCGTAAAAATAGTCTGTCCTCGGTTGCAACACTCACTACCGAGTTCCAAACTGCCTCTGGAAGCAACATCAGCACAAGAACTGTTCGTCGGAAGCTTCATAAAATGGGTTTCCATGGCCGAGCAGCAGCACACAAGCCTAAGATCACCATGCGCAATGCTAAGTGTCGGCTGGTGGTGTAAAGCTCGTCGCAATTGGACTCTGGACCAGTGGAAACGCATTCTCTGGAGTGATGAATCACGCTTCACCATCTGGCAGTCCAAAGGACAAATCTGGGTTTGCCGGATGCCAGGAGAACGCCACCTGCCCCAATGCATAGTGATAACTGTAAAGTTTGGTGGAGGATGAATAATGGTCTGGGGCTGTTTTTCATGGTTCGTGCAAGACCCCTTAGTTCCAGTGAAGGGAAATCTTAACGCTACAGCGTACAATAACATTCTAGACAATTCTGTGCATCCAACTTTGTGCTGTGGAAGAACTTGACTGGCCTGCACAGAGCCCTGACCTCAACCCCATCGAACACCTTTGGGATGAATTGGAATGACGACTGCGAGCCAGGCCTAATCACCCAACATCAGTGCCCGACCTCACTAATGCTTGTGGCTGAATGGAAGCAAGTCCCCTACAGCAATGTTCCAACATCTAGTGGAAAGCCTTCCCAGAAGAGTGGAGGCTGTTATAGCAGCAAAGGGGGGGACCAACTCCATATTAAATGCCCATAATTGAATGAGATGTTTGACGAGCAGGTGTCCACATAGTTTTGGTCATGTAGTGTGTATATACATATCCTTTTTTTGTTATATTTTCATTACAATGATGAAACAACCTACATACTTACGTTTCAAATTACGCAGCAGTAGCTGCCAGCTGCTGACCAATCAAGTTTAAAAAGAAACCGTGGTATGGGTGACTGAAAAAAAAAGCCAAAAGGGTGTCCCACAAGAAGCCGTCTATTCCAAAAATCCACAAAACACGGAAGGTGGGAACAGAGAAAAGAAAACTAGTGTCTATAGTCCGTGGTGTCAAATCAGGTGCACTTTGCGAGTACATGTCCAATGCTTGCCTGTAATATGCGCTGGTATCATACGGAATCCGGCCCAGTCTGCTCCTTCCCGAGACCTTTCCATCACCGGTGTCTTTATGGGTCTATCGTTTTCGCCAAATATGAAACTGTACATACATGATTATATTAGAGGAGACCTTTTTCTTTTTTTTCCAGAATAGTAATTTTCTTCCGGACCTACCGGTCCCCGGGCTACGCTGGTTTAGTGAAGGCACCACTAGTATTCTGCCAGCAACACAAATTATGACGTCGAGCCTCGTATGGTAATGAGAAAACCTTCAAAATAAAAGCCCGCATTTCAAATCATTGCAATGTGGTTAACTCATTCAAAAAAGACATTACATTTTTCATCAATGGCCGTTTTTTATAGTGCCAACAAGAAAAAGCATTAAGTAATTTATTTTAAACAAATTTGAAAAAAATATGGTTTTAAAACCTTTAAGACCAATAATTTAAAAAATACAATGTTTACGCTAGTATGTTGAGAATATTAGTTTGTAGAGAGAACTTTTCTGTCTCAGCTAAAGTGGGGTGGTAAATACTCAGTGGGGTCTCTACTAACCAAATATGATTATAGCGCGTCTCAGCTAAAGACACGGTCCCCCTATTTCTACCTCCGAGCCAACATGGCAGTTTTTTGGGGGGTTCATTATTGTATTATTACCTACAGCTGAAAATTACTTTTGGACATTAGATCAGAGGTCACTCACCAGAAATTTGAGCAGATATTCGACTTCCCTGACCTGGATCCTCTGTTTGAACTTACAGAGACAGCTCTATTCATCACAGGTGCTGCACCAAAAACACTGACACCAGTGGAGGGGAACAAGAAGTGGGCCCGAGTCAGACTCAGGAGAAGAGGAACAAGAAGTGGGCCCGAGTCAGACTCAGGAGAAGAGGAAGAAGTGGGCCCTAGTCAGACTCAGGTGGCTGCACACCATCCACCACTTCAGAGTATATTACTCGCTAACATTTAGTCCTTGTACAATAAAGCAGACGAACTCAGGGCGAGGATCTTATTCCAGAGAACCATCAGGGACTGTAACATAATGTTTACAGAATCATGGTTCTCTCCGGATATTGTCTACGTTCATTCAGCCAACAGGGCTCTCCGTCCATCGTGCAGGCCCGGAAGAAGGAACTTCCCGGGGAAAAGAAAGTAGGAAAGGGTTTGTTTCATGATTAACTCATGGTGTGATTGTGGTAACATACAGGAACTAAATGAAATAAAAATTCCCAGTCTGAAATACCTCACCATCGAATGTCGACCTCCATAGCTAATTTTATTAGGTCATCGCCACTGCCGTGTATGTTCTCCCCACGCCGACAGCTGTCAAGGAACTACAATGGATTATGTGCAAACTGGAAATGGCATATCTTGGACTCAGTATTTCACAATTCCTGACATTTAATCCTAGTAAAAATTCCCTGTTTTAGGTCAGTTAGGATCACCACTTTATTTTAAGAATGTGAAATGTCAAGAATAATAGCAGAGGGAATGATTTATTTCAGCTTTTATTTCTTTCATCACATTCCCAGTGGGACAGAAGTTTACATACACTCAATTAGTATTTGGTAGCATTGCCTTCAAATTGTTTAACTAGGGTCAAACGTTGCGGGTAGCCTTCCACAAGCTTCCCACAATAAGTTGGGTGAATTTTGGCCCCTTCCTCCTGACAGAGCTGGTGTAACTTAGTCAGGTTTGTAGGCCTCCTTGCTCACACATGCTTTTTCAGTTCTGCCCCCACAAGTTTCTATAGGATTGAGGTCAGGGCTTTTTTATTTCACCTATATTTAACCAGGTATTTATATATTATATATATAACCCTTTATTTAACCAGGTATTTATATATTATATATATAACCCTTTATTTAACCAGGTATTTATATATTATATATATAACCCTTTATTTAACCAGGTAGGCTAGTTGAGAACAAGTTCTCATTTACAACTGCGACCTGGCCAAGATAAAGCAAAGCAGTTCGACACATACAACACAGAATTACACGTGGAATAAACAAAACATACAGTCAATAATACAGTAGAAAAAAGCAAACAAAAAGTCTATATACTGTGATGGCCACTCCAATACCTTGACTTTGTTGTCCTTAAGCCCTTTTGCCACAACATTGGAAGTATGCTTGGGGTCATTGTCCATTTGGAAGATGCATTTGTGACCAACCTTTAACTTCCTGACGATATCTTGAGATGTTGCTTCAATATATCCACATCATTTTCGTTCCTCATGATGCCATCTATTTTGTGAAGTGCACCAGTCCCTCCTGCAGCAAAGCACCCCCACAACATGATGCTGCCACCCCCATGCTTCACGGTTGGGATGGTGTTCTTCGGGCTTGCAAGCCTCCCCCTTTTTCCTCCAAACATAACGATGGTCATTATGGCCAAACAGTTCTATTTTTGTTTCATCAGACCAGAGGACATTTCTCCAAAAAGTACTATCTTTGTACCCATGTTTAGTTGCAAACTGTAGTAGGGCTTTTTTATGGCGGTGTTGGAGCAGTGGCTTCTTCCTTGCTGAGCGGCCTTTCAGGTTATGTCGATATAGGACTTGTTTTACTGTGGATATAGATACTTTTGTACCTGTTTCCTCCAGCATCTTCACAAGGTCCTTTGCTGTTGTTCTGGGATTGATTTGCACTTTTCGCACCAAAGTACGTTCATCTCTAGGAGACAGAACGCATCTCCTTCCTGAGCGGTATGACGGCTGTGTGGTCCCATGGTGTTTATACTTGCGTACTGTTGTTTGTACAGAATAACGTGGTACCTTCAGGCGTTTGGAAATTGCTCCCAAGAATGAACCAATTATTTTTCTAAGGTCTTGGCTGATTTCTTTTGATTTTCCCATGATGTCAAGCAAAGAGGCACTGAGTTTGAAGGTAGGCCTTAAAATATACTGCTCAAAAAAATAAAGGGAACACTTAAACAACACATCCTAGATCTGAATGAAAGAAATAATCTTATTAAATACTTTTTTCTTTACATAGTTGAATGTGCTGACAACAAAATCACACAAAAATACACCATTATATACTGTCTATACACACCATTATATATACTGTCTATACACACCATTACATACTGTCTATACACACCATTACATACTGTCTATACACACCATTACATACTGTCTATACACACCATTATATACTGTCCATACACACCAGTACATACATTGTGTTTTCACTGTCAATGACTATGTCCAAAATGGCACCCCATTCCCTATATAGTGCACTACTATAGACCCAGAGCCCTATTCCCTATATAGTGCACTACTTTAGACCAGAGCCCTATTCCCTATATAGTGCACTACTTTAGACCAGAGCCCTATTCCCTATATAGTGCACTACTTTAGACCAGAGCCCTATTCCCTATATAGTGCACTACTATAGAGTAGTGTCTTATGGGCTCTGGTCTAAAGTAGTGCACTATATAGGGAATAGGGCTCTGGTCTATAGTAGTGCACTATATAGGGAATAGGGCTCTGGTCTAAAGTAGTGCACTATATAGGGAATAGGGCTCTGGTCTATAGTAGTGCACTATATAGGGAATAGGGCTCTGGTCTATAGTAGTGCACTACATAGGGAATAGGGCTCTGGTCTAAAGTAGTGCACTACATAGGGAATAGGGCTCTGGTCTATAGTAGTGTGGGAATAGGGCCCTGGTCTATAGTAGTGCACTACATAGGGAATAGGGCTCTGGTCTATAGTAGTGCACTACATAGGGAATAGGGCTCTGGTCTAAAGTAGTGCACTACATAGGGAATAGGGCTCTGGTCTAAAGTAGTGCACTACATAGGGAATAGGGCTCTGGTCTATAGTAGTGTGGGAATAGGGCCCTGGTCTATAGTAGTGCACTACATAGGGAATAGGGCTCTGGTCTATAGTAGTGCACTACATAGGGAATAGGGCTCTGGTCTATAGTAGTGCACTACATAGGGAATAGGGCTCTGGTCTATAGTAGTGCACTACATAGGGAATAGGGCTCTGGTCTAAAGTAGTGCACTACATAGGGAATAGGGCTCTGGTCTAAAGTAGTGTGGGAATAGGCTGTTGTCCCCAGATATGGCAGGTTACTACTCCGTCTATATTTTACATCAAACTAAAAACATTAAAACACAGCCTTTTGCTCGTTCGCATTTCTACTGGGATCCTTGTTGCACAAGTGCTTGCCTTGCAAGTGTGTGATGTACAACACGACGTAGTCCTCCATTGTCCCAAATGGCTTCCTATATAGTGTATTGAACTGACCAAAGCCCTGTGGGGAACGGATGCCATTTGGACGACGTCTCCATGATAAATGAGGGAGAGATCGTAAATCTCAGTTTGAGGAAGACTGTTCGCGTAATGGTTTTTCTTATTGGAAAGGGGCAAAGGTTGCCGTTTTGGGATAAAACTGGCGACTAATGCAAGTCAGTTAGGTTTGAATCAGCTGCTTTCATGCTGTTGATCGATACACCCTGGCTGAGGCAGCAGTAATCGTACCACTGGATTGACTCTTCCCCCATAGTCCTTGTTTATATAGGGCATTACATTTGACCAGGGCCTGGTAGTAGTGCAGTATATATGGAATAGGGTGCCATTTGGGATACAGACAAGCACCCAAGAGTTGAGAAATAGAAGCGTCCCAATTCCACCTCAGACACTTGCCCTCAGCTCAGATCAGAAGGAAGTAGGGAGATGTAAGCCATACGTTAGAGGGTCTCACCTCGCCCTGCCACAGGCAAACTGCAGCTTCCCACAGATTACTTTCACCTATACATTATTTTCAGATTCGTTCTCTGCAGGTAAAAGTCAACCCACTACGTTTTAGCCTTGGAAAAAGGGGAAGTAGTGAGGTGGAATACAAAAAATTGAAAAATATTCCCTGCTTTGAGTGCTTTCTCACAGTTCTTTAAAAAAAGAAAGCTTCCTCTATCATAGTGAGTAGACCTAAATGTTCTCTCTGCAGATGGGCCCAATATTTTCGTGACCTTGTTAAAAGCTTTTATCACTGACAAAGGAAATAGGTGGCAGGCTGTGTAAAGCCATGGCGGTCAGAGGCCTGGCAGTAGGCTATAAACGGGTGAGGTAGACCTACCTCAGCCTACAATCTGAGATACAAGGCAAGAGGGGCCTTCTACGTCATCAAAATGTGACATCCCAATTAGGATCTGGATAAAGATATTGAATCAGTTATAGAACCCATTGCCCTTTATGGTTGTGAGGTCTGGGGTCCGCTCACCAACCAAGAACTCACAAAATGGGACAAACGCCACATTGCAGAATTCTGCAACATCCTCCGTGTGAAACGCCAAATAATGCATGCAGAGCAGAATTGGGATGATACCCGCTAATTATAAAATCCAGAAAAAGAGACGTTAAATTCTACAACCACCTAAAAGGAAGTGATTCCCAAACCTTCCTTAACAAAGCCATCACCTACAGAGAGATGAACCTGGAGAAGAGTCCCCTAAGCAAGTTGGTCCTGGGGCTCTGTTCACAAACAGACCCCACAGAGCCCCAGGACAGCAACACAATTAGACCCAACCAATCTATTGAGAAAGCAAAAAGATAAACTTAGCAAAAATATAAAAACGCAACATGCAACAATTTCAAAGATTTTACTGAATTAAAGTTCATATAAGGAAATCAGTCAATTGAAATACATTTGTTAAGCCCTAATCTATGGATTTCACATGACTGGGAATACAGATATGCATCTGTTGGTCACAGATACCTTTATAAAAGGTAGGGGTGTGGATCAGAAAACCAGTCAGTATCTGGTGTGACCACCATTTGCCTCATGCAGCGCGACACATCTCCTTCACATAGAGTTGATCAGGCTGTTGATTGTGGCCTGTGGAATGAAAGTCCCACCTCCTCTTCAATGGCTGTGTGAAGTTGCTGGATATTGGCGGGAACTGGAACACGCTGTCGTACACATCAATCCAGAGCATCCCAAACATGCTCAATGGGTGACATGTCTGGTGAGTGTGCACGGGTCCATGTCACAAGGATTTGTACACAAAATCTGTTTTTGCTTTGTCTTTATGGGGTATTGTGTGTAGATTGATCAGGGAAAAAAACAGCTTAATCAATTTTAGAATAAGGCTGTAACAACAAAATGTGGAAAAAGTCAAGGGGTCTGAATACATTTCAAATGCACTGATATGTTGAACCTAATAAACGGCTCGCTACACTCCAGGTGTGTTCTGTTTCAGGACGACTATTGTTTTCGCTCTACATTCTACCTCTTGGTGATGCCATTCGTAAACACAATGTCAACTTTCACTGCTATGCGGACGATACACAGCTGTACATTTCGATGAAACATGGTGAAGCCCCAAAATTGCCCTCCCTGGAAGCCTGTGTTTCAGACATAAGGAAATGGAATGGCGGCAAAGGTTTTCTTTTTAAACTCGGACAAAACAGATATGCTAGTTCTAGGTCCGAAGAAAATAAGAGATGAAATCCATTTTTTCTCCCCAATTTCCTGGCATCAAATTGGTAGTTACAGTCTTGTCTCATCGCTGCAACTCCCGTACGGACTCGGGAGAGGCGAAGGTCGAGAGCCATGCGTCCTCCGAAACACATTTTTACATTTTAGTCATTTAGCAGACGCTCTTATCCAGAGCGACTTAGCGACAGAGTGAATGCATAGATTTTTAATTTTTGTATCAATTTTTTTGTACTGGCCCCCCGTGGGAATCGAACCCACAACCCTGGCGTTGCACACACCATGCTGGCGTTGCAAACACCATGCTCTACCAACTGAGCCACAAGCCACACTGCTTCTTGACACAACGCCCATCCAACCCGGAAGCCAGCCGCACCAATGTGTCGGAGGAAACACCGTACACCTGGCGACCTAGTCAGCGTGCACTGCGCCCGGCCCGCCACAGGAGTCGCTAGTGCACGATGGGACAAGGATATCCCTGGTTTAAATGGAGATATGGATTTACAAACTACAGGCCACTAAATACCCTGGTTTAAATGAAGATATGGATTTACAAACTACAGGCCACTAAATACCCTGGTTTAAATGAAGATATGGATTTACAAACTACAGGTCACTAAATACCCTGGTTTAAATGGAGATATGGATTTACAAACTACAGGTCACTAAACACCCTGGTTTAAATGGAGATATGGATTCACAAACTACAGGTCACTAAATACCCTGGTTTAAATGGAGATATGGATTTACAAACTACAGGTCACTAAATACCCTGGTTTAAATGGAGATATGGATCTCCTTTCCTGTAGGAGGTGTCCCTTTGCTGACATCTAGTTGACATTTTGCTCTATTGCCCTCAGCTGTGTTTAGACCGTTGTTGTCCTTGTTTGCTGTGTTCTAGTGTACTATGGAATAGAGGTCGATCAATTAAATCGGAATGGCCGATTAATTAGGGCCGATTTCAAGTTTTCATAACAAATCGGTAATCGGCATTTTTGGACACCGATTATGGCCGATTACATTGCACTCCACGAGGAGACTGCGTGGCAGGCTGACTACCTGTTATGCGAGTGCAGCAAGGAGCCAAGGTAAGGTGCTAGCTAGCATTAAACGTATCTTATAAAAAACAATCAATCTTAACATAATCACTAGTTAACTACACATGGTTGATGATATTACTAGTTTATCTAGCTTGTCCTGTGTTGCATATAATCGATGCGGTGCCTGTTAATTTCTCATCGAATCACAGCCTACTTCGCCAAACGGGTGATTTAACGAGCGCATTCGCGAAAAAAGCGTTGTCGTTGCACAAATGTTTACCTAACCATAAATATCAACACCTTTCTTAAAATCAATACACAAGTATATATATTTTTAAACCTACATATTTAGTTAATATTGCCTGCTAACATGAATTTCTTTTAACTAGGGAAATTGTGTCACTTCTCTTGCGTTCTGTGCAACAGAGTCAGGGTATATGCAGCAGTTTGGGCTGCCTGGCTCGCTGCGAACTGTGTGAAGACCATTTCTTCCTAACAAAGACAGCCAACTTCCCCAAAACGGGGGATGATTTAACAAGCGCATTTGCAAAAAAAGCATAATCGTTGCACCAATGTACCTAACCATAAACATCAATGCCGTTCTTAAAATCAATACACAGAAGTATATATTTTTAAACCTGCATATTTAGTTAAAAGAAATGAATGTTTGCGGGCAACATTAAACGAGGGAAATTGTGTCACTTCTCTTGTGTTTATTGCACGCAGAGTCAGGGTATATGCAACAGTTTTGGCCGCCTGGCTCGTTGTGAACTAATTTGCCAGAATTTTACATAATTATGACATAACATTGAAGGTTGTGCAATATAACAGGAATATTTAGACTTGGGGATGCCACCAGTTAGATAAAATACGGAACGGTTCCGTATTTCACTGAAAGAAAAAAACGTTTTATTTTCGAAATGATAGTTTCCGGATTTGACCATATTAATGACCAAAGGCTCGTATTTCTGTGTTTATTATAATTAAGTCTATGATTTGATATTTAACAGAGCAGTCTGACTGAGCGGTGGTAGGCAGCAGCAGGCTGCCGAGCATTCATACCCCCCCCATATATATATATAGCCTCGTTATCGTGTTACTTTTTACTTTAGTTTATTTGGTAAATATTTTCTTAACTCTTCTTGAACTGCATTGTTGGTTAAGGGCTTGTAAGTCAGCATTTCACGGTAAGTTCTACACTTGTTGTATTTGGCGCATGTGACTAATAAAGTTTGATTTGTTCAGACTAAGATAGCAGACGTTGCCACCATTGTCTGTTCCTCTCTGCATGTTTCCACATATCTAAGATACCAGTA
This sequence comes from Salmo salar, assembly GCF_965601325.2. Classification (NCBI taxonomy): domain Eukaryota; kingdom Metazoa; phylum Chordata; class Actinopteri; order Salmoniformes; family Salmonidae; genus Salmo; species Salmo salar. The sequence goes on along the minus strand of NC_138306.1, from coordinate 60,546,964 downwards.
GATTGTGAAAACAGGATGTCACATACTGCGGTCGCACCCAAACAGCTCACATCTGTATGCCCAGACTTAGGACTATGTCACACAAGACAAGCCTGTATCAGTAAAAATACCACGGAGTGAGGAGGAGTGAGGAGACGAGGAAACAGCCATTGGTCCCAGCAGTGGAGTGAGGAGACGAGGAAACAGCCATCGGTCCGCAGCAGGGGGGGGCGAGCGCCTCGGCCCAGCGCGGGTGAGGAGACGAGGAAACAGCCATCGGTCCCAGCAGCAGCGGAGTGAGGAGACGAGGAAACAGCCATCGGTCCCAGCAGCAGCGGAGTGAGGAGACGAGGAAACAGCCATCGGTCCCAGCAGCAGCGGAGTGAGGAGACGAGGAAACAGCCATCGGTCCCAGCAGCAGCGGAGTGAGGAGACGAGGAAACAGCCATCGGTCCCAGCAGCAGCGGAGTGAGGAGACGAGGAAACAGCCATCGGTCCCAGCAGCAGCGGAGTGAGGAGACGAGGAAACAGCCATCGGTCCCAGCAGCAGCGGAGTGAGGAGACGAGGAAACAGCCATCGGTCCCAGCAGCAGCGGAGTGAGGAGACGAGGAAACAGCCATCGGTCCCAGCAGCAGCGGAGTGAGGAGACGAGGAAACAGCCATCGGTCCCAGCAGCAGCGGAGTGAGGAGACGAGGAAACAGCCATCGGTCCCAGCAGCAGCGGAGTGAGGAGACGAGGAAACAGCCATCGGTCCCAGCAGCAGCGGAGTGAGGAGACGAGGAAACAGCCATCGGTCCCAGCAGCAGCGGAGTGAGGAGACGAGGAAACAGCCATCGGTCCCAGCAGCAGCGGAGTGAGGAGACGAGGAAACAGCCATCGGTCCCAGCAGCAGCGGAGTGAGGAGACGAGGAAACAGCCATCGGTCCCAGCAGCAGCGGAGTGAGGAGACGAGGAAACAGCCATCGGTCCCAGCAGCAGCGGAGTGAGGAGACGAGGAAACAGCCATCGGTCCCAGCAGCAGCGGAGTGAGGAGACGAGGAAACAGCCATCGGTCCCAGCAGCAGCGGAGTGAGGAGACGAGGAAACAGCCATCGGTCCCAGCAGCAGCGGAGTGAGGAGACGAGGAAACAGCCATCGGTCCCAGCAGCAGCGGAGTGAGGAGACGAGGAAACAGCCATCGGTCCCAGCAGCAGCGGAGTGAGGAGACGAGGAAACAGCCATCGGTCCCAGCAGCAGCGGAGTGAGGAGACGAGGAAACAGCCATCGGTCCCAGCAGCAGCGGAGTGAGGAGACGAGGAAACAGCCATCGGTCCCAGCAGCAGCGGAGTGAGGAGACGAGGAAACAGCCATCGGTCCCAGCAGCAGCGGAGTGAGGAGACGAGGAAACAGCCATCGGTCCCAGCAGCAGCGGAGTGAGGAGACGAGGAAACAGCCATCGGTCCCAGCAGCAGTGGAGTGAGGAGACGAGGAAACAGCCATCGGTTCCCAGCAGCAGTGGAGTGAGGAGACGAGGAAACAGCCATTTGTCCTAGGGAAAAAAAGCGCAGAGAGAAAAACTCACCTTAGTTCTGATCAACTGAAGGATTAACATGTTGGAGTAAAGTAGGCTAATGCAATTGAAGGCATGACTCAAACTCTTACTCAAACTGAAACTCTCAAAGTCATATCCAACCGTTATACTAATTTAGAGCAACAGTAGTGTGTGGTCACCTAGCTGATAATGTCAGCACCTTTCTGATAGGGAGCGCTGCTTTGAGACAAAGCGTGGGGGATTCGTCTAGATAAATCAATCCATGTCAGATTTTGGTTTTCAGGGAATCTCCGTTTCGATTTTTGGTAACAATTAGGCTGCTGGGAAATCCGCTGATGTAAAAAAGGACTTTATAAATCAATTTGGTTGATTTGATAGCTAAACTGAAAGCCAAAATTCCTGACTCGCATGACAATTACTAACTATATTTAAAGCACGTCTTGCCAATGCATGTCAAAATACCTCCAGTAGGAAGGAGGAGGACTGGGCTGTGACTGGTTATAGTGGAGGCCAGTAGGAAGGAGGAGGACTGGGCTGTGACTGGTTATAGTGGAGGCCAGTAGGAAGGAGGAGGACTGGGCTGTGACTGGTTATAGTGGAGGCCAGTAGGAAGGAGGAGGACTGGGCTGTGACTGGTTATAGTGGAGGCCAGTAGGAAGGAGGAGGACTGGGCTGTGACTGGTTATAGTGGAGGCCAGTAGGAAGGAGGAGGACTGGGCTGTGACTGGTTATAGTAGAGGCCAGTAGGAAGGAGGACTGGGCTGTGACTGGTTACCAGTCAGAACATACACCCCCCACCAGACATACAGTCCCACCAGACATACACCCCCACCAGTCATAACATACACCCCCACCAGTCATAATACACCCCCACCACCAGTCATAACATACACCCCCACCAGACATACACCCCCACCAGTCAGACCATCCACCACCCCCCCACCAGAGATACACCCCCACCAGTCATACATACACCCCCACCAGTCATAACATACACCCCCACCAGACATACACCCCCACCAGACATAACATACACCCCCACCAGACATACACCCCCACCACCAGTCCGAACATACACCCCCACCATACATACACCCCCACCAGTCAGAACATACACCCCACCATACACCCCCCACCAGACTACACCCCCACCAGTCATACCCCCCCACCAGTCATACCCCCCCACCAGACTACACCCCCCACCAGTCATACACCCCCACCACCAGTCATACACCCCCACCAATCAAACATACACCCCCAGTCAGAACATACACCCCCACCACCAGTCAGAACATACACCCCCACCACCAGTCAGAACATACACCCCCACCACCAGACATACACCCCCACCCCCACCAGACATACACCCCCACCCCCACCAGACATACACCCCCACCCCCACCAGACATACACCCCCACCCCCACCAGACATACACCCCACCCCACCAGACATACACCCCCACCAGACATACACCCCCACCAGACATACACCCCCACCAGACATACACCCCCACCAGACATACACCCCCACCCCCACCAGACATACACCCCCACCCCCACCAGACATACACCCCCCCACCAGACATACACCCCCCCACCAGACATACACCAGAGCATCAGGTTCCATAACCCTGCAGCTCTTCTGTTCCAGGGGTCAAAAATGTCACCAAATATCCAATTTGATTAAATATACTATTTATTCCCTAGTAAAAAGGATACAAAATCATACCAATACACAGTCAGTGAATTTCATATTCATACATATCAAAAACAATAATTCTCTTAGAAAGAGATTCCAACACTCCCTCTGGAAATAGGAGACTAATGGAAGAACTGAGTTCATCGACCAGTTTCCTCATCTGAAATGATGTGAAAGGACAGGTGGCAGTTCAAGAGATCGCAAAAGAAACAGAGAGGGAGGTTGAGTAGATTCACCTATTATGTAGACGTAAACCTAGATGGGGAGGTTGAGTAGATTCACCTATTATGTAGACGTAAACCTAGATGGGGAGGTTGAGTAGATTCACCTATTATGTAGATGTAAACCTAGATGGGGAACAGAAAATCATTTATAGAGCGCGACCGATAAGATGAAAAAAATAAAATAATTATAATTAAAAAGAAAATTAAAAATTAAAATAAAATTAGACATTTCAAGCATATTTATTGGACAATTGCTATTTTGGATGGCAATTTACGAGTCTTCAGTGTGGAAAAATTACACTTTAATTTCTCCGATGCAAATCACTAAATCGACATCAGTAAGTTGTCCCTCCCCCCCCAAAAAAAGAAACCCCCATCAGTCAGGATCTAATCATTTCTATCGAGAGCAGAGAGAAATTAAAAAAGACAAGTAGTTTAAATCAGAAGACAGTCCAAGGGCGTTCCGTTCCCACCGAGCATGAAGGAAGAGAGAACAAAAAATCCATTCGAGAAGACATGTGGCTTAGAGTCCCACTGAGGCGATGATCTGGTTCAGGACGCCTGTCATGCATCAGTCCTGTGCTGCTGTCCCTGTGTCCCTGTGTACAATAGATAGATGGCCCAGCCATTGTAGGGGCTCTGGCTCTGCCCCGTGACCAGAGAGCTGCTCGTTCTGACAGAGCCGGGGCAAAGGTCATGTCATGGCTGTCACCTCTGTACTGAGGTCCTACTGGACCCCCCCAGGCACTGCTTTACCCTACCCTGCCTCGACCTCTGACCTTTAGCCTCTGGCTCCGAGTCACTGAGTTCCAGGTCAGGGCAGTATCCATCCGTCTCCTGGTAGGGTGGTGATCTGGTACCACCGAGTCCCAGGGGGACTCCAGGAACTGGTTTGGCCCAGGGTCGGTCCTTGGCTGATCTGGTGCCTTTACCCCCCTGGGAGAGCTTGTCCCCCCGCAGGTCCTCCGTGGTCCGCACCAAGCTGACCGTCGCCTCCTTGAACGACCGGCTGAAGTGCTCCATGGTGGAATCACTGAAACTGACTGATTGGCTGGCCTTGACCCCTGAACCCTCGCTGGTTTCCTGTTCGCTGGGGGTCTGACAAGAGCTGTCCTTCTGGGCCACGGCCACCATCTTCTCCATCACGCCGTTGGACCTAGGGACGGGCCCCGTCTGCTCTTGGTCCAGTTTGCCGTTTCCATTGGAAGGGTGGCCATGTGGAGCGGCGTGGAGGGTTAACGGCTTACCCATTAGAGGCTTGCCAGTCTGTTTAATGGTCAGGGCTGAGCCCCTGGCACGGTTAGTCAGTGTTGGTCCAGCGGCATTACTCCCCTCCCTACGCGACTGACCTGAAGCAGACAGCAGACTGCCATTGGAGCACTCCTCTCTCTTGCCTCGTCCATGGAGCTGAGGCTTCCCTCCTCCTTTACCCTTCCCCAGCCCCCCTCCCTTCCCTAGCCCCTTCCCTCCCCCACTGCGTTGGTGAACGTTCCCGCTGTTATCTGGACACAGGGGGCCGTTGCCTGACTTGGGGCCAGTCTTCCCGTTACCCAGCGACACTTTGGGCATCTTCAGCTTCAGGGTGATTCTGGGAGGAGGCCGGAACAACATGCTGTCCACCGGCAGACCTGGAGAGACAAAAGACCATGAGAGCCAATCAGAATGATGGGTTAGTCCCCATCTCCTCCCACACCATGAGGGCCAATCAGAATGATGGGTGTCACGAGAATTTTCAATCCCAATGATATTAACTAACACTTATTTAAGCTTTGACCAATCCCCGAGGTTTGTAAGACCCTGGGTTTAATAATAATTAGGCAAAGTCTCAGCTTCTGCAAAAGGTCCGTACAGTTTATTCAGAGAACGTTCTAAAGTCCATAATACAAAGACATGCCATTTCATAACTCCCTCCCTCCCTACCTAATACACGCACATACATACACACAAACAGTAGGTGGGATGTATCTTTTCCCCATAGTTCTCACCACTCGTTTATCCCTTCCGAGATTAGATGAACCTTGACAGAACTCACTGTCCTGTCGTAAGTTTCTCAGAATTCTAATCAGGTCAGGTCATGAATAGTTTAATTGTTCTCTGCATTTTCTTAGTCACACACATTTCTACTTGTCTCGACCAAACCTTATTGGACTGAAGTTTATCATTCTAATTATTTATTATATATGTTACAACTAACAATTATGCTTCAGGGTGGAGTTCTTTAGTCATTACCTTAAACATATAAATTCCCTTATCAATGGGTTGGCCCCCATCTCCTCCCACAACAGCATGACAGTCAATCAGAATTATGGGTTAGTCCCCCATCTCCTCCCATAGAAACTTTTAACTTCTTATGGATGGTGGCAGTATTGAGTAGCTTGGATGACTGACGTGCCCAGAGTAAACGGCCTGCTACTCACTCCTAGAAACTAAGATATGCATATTATTAGTATATTTGGATAGAAAACACTCTGAAGTTTCTAAAACTGTTTGAATGATGTCTGTGAGTATAACATAACTCATATGGCAGGCAAAAACCTGAGAAGAAAAACTACAACCACTTCCTGTTTGGATTTTAAGTGATTGCCTATCCAAACTACAGTGTCTGTGGGGTCATTTTGCACTTCCTAAGGCTTCCACTAGATGTCAACAGTCTTTAGAACCTTGTTTGAGGCTTCTACTGTGAAGTGGGGGAGAATAAGAGCTCATTGAGTGAGAGGACTGCCAGCAGGGCATGAGCCTCAGCCATGCGCGGGTTCACCTGAGAGGTAGCTCAGTTCCATTGCATTTCTGAAGACAAAGGATTTCTCCGGTTGAAACTTTATTGCAGATTTATGATAAAAACATCCTAAAGATTGATTCTATACATCGTTTGACGTTTCTACGAACTGTAATGGGATTTTTTTAGTTTGTCTGACCTGCGCGTCGAGAATTTGGATTTGTGAACTGAAGGCGCGAACAAAAAGGAGGTATTTGGACATAAAGGATGGACTTTATCGAACAAAACAAAAATGTATTGTTGAACTGGGATTCCTGGGAGTGCATTCTGATGAAGATCATCAAAGGTAAGTGAATATTTATAATGCTATTTCTGACTATTGTTGACTCCAACTTGGCGAATATATTGTATGGCATGTTTTTGTGTCTGAGCGCCGTACTCAGATTATTGCTTTTTTGAAATCTGACACAGCGGTTGCATTAAGGAGAGGTTTATCTAAAGTTCCATGCATAACACCTTGTATTTTCATCAACATTTATGATGAGTATTTCTGTAAATTGATGTGGCTCTCTGCAAAATCACCGGGTGTTTTGGAGGCAAAACATTACTGAACATAATGCGCCAATGTAAACTGAGATTTTTGGATATAAATATGAACTTCATCAAACAAAACATACATGTATTGTGTAACATGAAGTCCTATTAGTGCCATCTGATGAAGATCATCAAAGGTTAGTGATTCATTTTCTCTATTTCTGCTTTTTGTGACTCCTCTCTTTGGCTGGAAAATGGCATTTTTTTATTGTGTATAGGCACTGACCTAAGATAATCATATGGTTTGCTTTCGCCGTAAAGCCTTTTTGAAATCAGACACTGTGGCTGGATTAACAAGAAGTAAAGCCTTAAAATGGTGTATAATACTTGTATGTTTGAGGAATTTTAATTATGAGATTTTTGTTGTTTTAAATTTGGCGCCCTGCACTTTCACTGGCTGTTGTCATATCGATTCCGCTAACGGGATTCAAGCCATAAGAAGTTTTAAAGGGGGTACTGAACTTCTGATTTGGCCTCGTTTTGTGGCTTGGTCATAAAAAAATGCAGTGGCCTTGACTGACACCAAACGAGAGTGGCTTTGAGGAGCTCTGTCGCTAGTTAGGGGCCGTCAATAAATTGCACAATGGGAAGATATTTTCATGTTGCACATCTTTTAGTTGTCTTGTAAATATGATTTTTTTTTACAATTTATAGTTGGTTTGAGGTTAAGTCGTTGAAATTTGGAGCTCTTGACATTTTATAATATTGTCCCATGTACTTTAATTTACTGATGGTCCCTAACTAATTAGCCCCATAAGGATATCGCTCCCGAGTGGCGCAGCGGTCCAAGGCACTGCATCTCAGTGCAAGCGGCGTCACTACAGTCCCTGGTTCGAATCCAGGCTGTGTCCAATAGGGTGGCGCTCAATTGCCCCAGGTTTGGCCGGGGTAGGCCGTCATTGTAAATAAGAATTTGTTCTGAACTGATTTGCCTAGTTTTAAATAAAAATATATAATTTTTAAAAATGCATAAATGATTATGACAACCTGGCATTTAAAGCGTACTAATTTCACATACTATAAAACGTTATTTTTTTCACATATCCAAAATGCCTATTATTTAGAATGCAAGTACAGGTATTCGGATACGGCCACACACACAATCTTACCAGCGGAGATCTCCTGGCTGAGCAGTTTGACGTGGAGGTTGAAGATCTGTTCCTGGGCTTTGCTCTGAGACAGTTTCAGCTTCTCCCGCCGACTCACCATGTAACACAGGTTCCTCACCTGTAGGGGACACAACACTGCCGTCAGGTCAACTAACAAAACACTCACCCTAAGCCACCCAGCAATTTGTCTCCATCTGGTGGCTGTTTTATAGTTTGCATCTCCCCCTTGGTAATATGAATTGATTTAGAGGTAAAGCTACAGATCTATTGTACTTGTCATGATGATGATGATTATTATTATGATTATTATTATGATTAGGTTGGATCCTTGTATAATTATTTTTACATTTGACTACTTGTGTGTGGATTTAGTAAAACTTGTGTGTTGGAAACAATTCTTCATAAGCCTATTTTAGCTTAAATTTGAGGGAATATCTACAGGAATTGAATTAGTTTTCTTCCCTCAAGAGATTTGAGCTCTTCTGATTTGCACTCATTCCCCACCCCCAATATTCCCGCTTTTTGAAGCACTTTTATATACCCTAACCTCTTTGGCCCCCAGGCCTGACCCCTAACCTCTTTGGCCCCCAGGCCTGACCCCTAACCTCCCACTCCTCTTTCTATTCCAGTTAGAGACAGTTTGCGCTATTCTGTGAAGGGAGTAGTACACAGCGTTGTACGAGATCTTCAGGTTCTTGGCAATTTCTCGCATGGAATAGCCTTTGTTTCTCAGAACCAGAATAGACTGACGAGTTTCAGGAGAAAGGTCTTTGTTTCTGGCCATTTTGAGCCTGTAATCAAACCCACAAATGCTGATGCTCCAGATACTCAACTAGTCTAAAGAAGGCCAGTTGTATTGCTTCTTTAAATCAGAACAACAGTTTTCAGTAGTGCTAACATAATTGCAAAAGGGTTTTCTAATGATCAATTAGCCTTTTAAAATGATAAACTTGGATTAGCTAACACAACGTGCCATTGGAACACAGGAGTGATGGTTGCTGATAATGGGCCTCTGTACGCCTATGTAGATATTCCATTAAAAATCTGCCGTTTCCAGCTACAATAGTCATTTACATTGTTAATGTCTACACTGTATTTCTGACCAATTTGATGTTATTTTAATGGACAAACAATGTGCTTTTCTTTCAAAAACAAGGACATTTCTAAGTGACCAAACTTTTCAACGGTAGTGTACACAAACAATGTCTCAATTGTCACAAAGCTAATAAAATCCTTCTTTAACCCGTCTCCTCCCCTTCATCTAAACTGATTGAAGTGGATTAAACAGGTGACATCAATAAGGGATCATAACTTTAACCTGGACTCACCTGGTCAGTCTGTCATGGAAAGAACAGGTGTTCTTAATGTTTTGTATACTGAGTGTATATCTATTTTAAATGTAATACTAACCCTCTCTAAGTCCTGTCGGAGATGCATGAACATCCTCATTCGTGTGTGGATGCTGTCTTCATGAGGCAACAGCAGCAAGTTATCCTCCTCCTCACCAGGGGGCAGCAGAGCACGGTTGAAGTTGCTCTTCCTCTTCAGTTTCCAGTACTGGTAGATGAAGTCCAGCAAGGTGGGAGGGAGGCCCAGGTTCAGGGCCAGCTCCTCCGGGTGAATCAGAGTAGAAAACTCCTCCTCCAGCTCTAGTAACCTCTGGGCCCTCAGGCCCCCCCTCTCTGGGTCTACGGGGGGTTTGGGCCGGGCCGGACTGAGACCGGAGCCTGGCTCCCCTGCCTTGGGCTGCTTGTTATGGGCTGGCTCAGAGGGGCTGAGACCGGAGCCTGGCTCCCCTGCCTTGGCCTGCTTGTTGTGGGCTGGTTGACAGGGGCTGAGGCCGGGGGCTGGTGGGTCGGAGGAGGCCTGGTTCTTGGGCTTGCTGTGCTTCAGGCAGTAGGACCTGAACTTCACCTCGTCTCCTTCATCCAGGATGGTCTTCATCTCCAAGCTGTGCTCGAAGGCACATGTCACATGGAACGGGATGGTGCAGTTCTTCACTGAGCACTGAGAGGGATGAGGAGAAGGTATGGGTTCATTAACTCAGGGGTTGTCAAAGTGAGGTCTGCAGCCAGATTTAAAAATATATATTACATTTAAAAAAAATTTTAACATGTCATTTTTTAATGACTATTACTAACAAATTAAACTCATTTTGGCCGAGGTAACCGGTTAGAGATTGTGATACGTCTGTTCTTACCCCAGAGCATCATGGGCCTGGGAGGCTCACACGGATACCGATATGCACAGTACTCCCACCAATTATATGTTCTTACCCCAGAGCATCATGGGCCTGGGAGGCTCACACGGATACCGATATGCACAGTACCCCCACCAATTATATGTTCTTACCCCAGAGCATCATGGGCCTTGGAGGCTCACACGGATACCGATATCCACAGTACCCCCACCAATTATATGTTCTTACCCCAGAGCATCATGGGCCTGGGAGGCTCACACGGATACCGATATCCACAGTACCCCCACCAATTATACTTTTCTCAACTCAATACTTCTCGTACCCCCCCCCCCCCGCCCCAAAACATAAATGCTCTGTAATTGAAGCTTTAACCTCTATGGGCTAGGTGGGACGCTAGCGTGCCACCCGTGGTGCACTCCATCAACAGCAGGTGCATTTCAAGAGCGGCAAATTTGAATCCAAATAAATGTCAAAATTCAAATTTTTCAAAAATACAACTATTTTACATCATTTGAAAGATAAACATCTCCTTAATCTAACCACGTTTTACGATTTCAAAAAGGTTTTACGGCGAAAGCATAAATTTAGAGTATGTTAGGACAGTACATTTACAAGAGTTGTGTGTAATGTTTTGTCAAGTCAAAGACAGGGTCACCAAAACCATAAAACCAGCTAAAATGATGCACTAACCTTTTACAATCTCCATCAGATGACACTCCTAGGACATTATGTTAGACAATGCATGCATTTTTAGTTCTATCAAGTTCATATTTATATCCAAAAACAGCGTTTTACTATGGCATTGATGTTGAGGAAATCGTTTCCCTCCAATAACCGGCAGTCAAGTCAGCGTCACAAATTAAATAATTAAAATTAGAAAACATTGGTAAAATATTATATTGTCATTTAAAGAATTATAGATTTACATCTCTTGAACGCAATCAACTTGCCAGATTTAAAAAGAACCTTACTGGGAAATCACACTTTGCAATAATCTGAGCACTTTTTTAACCAGAACATGAATAATATTCAAGGTGGACGAATGCATACTCTTTTATAACGTATTGGAACGAGGGTACCCAACATGAACTCGCGCGCCAGGTGTCTAATGGGACATCATCGTTCCATGGCTCTTGTTCGGTCAGATCTCCCTCCAGAAGACTCAAAACACTTTGTAAAGGCTGGTGACATCTAGTGGAAGCAATAGGAAGTGCCAAAATATTCCTAAGCCCCTGTGTTTTTCAATGGGATAGGTTTAAAGTCAATACAACACATCAGGTATCCACTTCCTGTCAGAAAATGTCTCAGGGTTTTGCCTGCCAAATGAGTTCTGTTATACTCACAGACACCATTCAAACAGTTTTAGAAACTTTAGAGTGTTTTCTATCCATATATAATAAGTATATGCATATTCTAGTTACTGGGTAGGATTAGTAACCAGATTAAATCGGGTACATTTTTTTTATCCAGACGTGCAAATGCTGCCCCCTAGCCCTAACAGGTTAAACTGCAACGTTCTCTCTGCCTCATGGCAAAATGTGTAGAATTGCAGGAAACGTGCTTGAAAAAAACTGCTAAATGTTCTCTTTGATGCTAGATGGGCCTATAAAACGTTTCTTCCCAGGCCCTGAGACCTGGTTCATACGGCCACACACTGCCAGTCACAGTGACATTCCTTATACTCCATCTCTCTCTGTCTCTCACTGCAGTCCTGTTCTGATTATGAGGGAGGGGGGGGGGGGGGGGGGGGTCCCTGATGAATGTACTATCACAGAAGGGATCTCTAAAAGTTTGAGAAGCCCTTACTTAATACACACTTCACGAGCCAAAACAAGAGACGTTTGATATCTAGTCACGTAAATATGTCCAGACATAAACAGTCCAACCTCCTCGCTCACCTGTATACAGGCTCCAGTCTTCAGTTTACAGAGGCTGCAGATGAGAGACCAGCGGGACGGAGGGATGTGGGAAACCTTGGTGATGGGCTCCATCCTCTCTGGACACGCTATGCTCACCTAGAAATACAGGAAGAAGACACTGTTAGCACGCTATTGGTCAGATTTACTGTTGGAGATATACAGGACCGTACCGTCAGTCAGCTAGAGATATACAGGACCGTCAGTCAGCTAGAGATATACAGGACCGTCAGTCAGCTAGAGATATACAGGACCAGTCAGCCAGCTAGAGATATACAGGACCGTCAGTCAGTCAGCTAGAGATATACAGGACCGTCAGTCAGCCAGCTAGAGATATACAGGACCGTCAGTCAGCCAGCTAGAGATATACAGGACCGTCAGTCAGCCAGCTAGAGATATACAGGACCGTCAGTCAGCCAGCTAGAGATATACAGGACCGTCAGTCAGCCAGCTAGAGATATACAGGACCGTCAGTCAGCCAGCTAGAGATATACAGGACCGTCAGTCAGCCAGCTAGAGATATACAGGACGGTCAGTCAGCCAGCTAGAGATATACAGGACGGTCAGTCAGCCAGCTAGAGATATACAGGACGGTCAGTCAGCCAGCTAGAGATATACAGGACCGTCAGTCAGCCAGCTAGAGATATACAGGACCGTCAGTCAGCCAGCTAGAGATATACAGGACCGTCAGTCAGCCAGCTAGAGATATACAGGACCGTCAGTCAGCCAGCTAGAGATATACAGGACCGTCAGTCAGCCAGCTAGAGATATACAGGACCGTCAGTCAGCCAGCTAGAGATATACAGGACCGTCAGTCAGCCAGCTAGAGATATACAGGACCGTCAGTCAGCCAGCTAGAGATATACAGGACCGTCAGTCAGCCAGCTAGAGATATACAGGACCGTCAGTCAGTCAGCTAGAGATATACAGGACCGTCAGTCAGCCAGCTAGAGATATACAGGACCGTCAGTCAGCCAGCTAGAGATATACAGGACCGTCAGTCAGCCAGCTAGAGATATACAGGACCGTCAGTCAGCCAGCTAGAGATATACAGGACCGTCAGTCAGCCAGCTAGAGATATACAGGACCGTCAGTCAGCCAGCTAGAGATATACAGGACCGTCAGTCAGTCAGCTAGAGATATACAGGACCGTCAGTCAGTCAGCTAGAGATATACAGGACCGTCAGTCAGTCAGCTAGAGATATACAGGACCGTCAGTCAGTCAGCTAGAGATATACAGGACCGTCAGTCAGTCAGCTAGAGATATACAGGACCGTCAGTCAGTCAGCTAGAGATATACAGGACCGTCAGTCAGTCAGCTAGTGATATACAGGACCGTCAGTCAGTCAGCTAGAGATATACAGGACCGTCAGTCAGCCAGCTAGAGATATACAGGACCGTCAGTCAGCCAGCTAGAGATATACAGGACCGTCAGTCAGCCAGCTAGAGATATACAGGACCGTCAGTCAGCCAGCTAGAGATATACAGGACCGTCAGTCAGCCAGCTAGAGATATACAGGACCGTCAGTCAGCCAGCTAGAGATATACAGGACCGTCAGTCAGTCAGCTAGAGATATACAGGACCGTCAGTCAGTCAGCTAGAGATATACAGGACCGTCAGTCAGTCAGCTAGAGATATACAGGACCGTCAGTCAGCTAGAGATATACAGGACCGTCAGTCAGCCAGCTAGAGATATACAGGACCGTCAGTCAGCTAAAGATATACAGGACCGTCAGTCAGCTAGAGATATACAGGACCGTCAGTCAGCTTCACTGTTTTAACAGCACATTCTGACAGACAGATGAATGCATAAAAAGGAACAAGGTGTTGATTTTTACCTCAGGGATCCACAGGGCACAGCTGACGTGTGCCCACTTGGTGCCCGCCCTCGTAGCCTTCATCGCCCCTCCCTTTGTAGGACACAGCTGGCACTGGGGGTCGATGCCAAGCACACACGTCCTGCACAGCCAGTTACCATCTGGTACCTTCACTATACCGTAACACGCCTGGGCAGGGGAGGGAGAGAGAGGGAGGGAGGGAGAGAGGGAGAGGGAGGGAGAGAGGGAGGGAGAGAGGGAGAGGGAGGGAGAGAGGGAGAAGGTTAACAGGGAGAAGAGACAAATTCAGAAACATATCCGACCAATAACAGAGATCCAGACAACCTGAGGATGGGGAAAATCACTAAAACAATACAGAAATACACTACAGGTGGGGAGGAACAGCAGGTCAGAAATCAGCTCAATGTGATGGAAGAACCCATCGACTCTAACCACTTCTGGGAACACTGGGAAACTCTAAACACGAAGAGTTATCTATCCAAAACGGAGATGTTTGGATAAACCACTTCTCCAATCTTTTTGGCTCTATAACATAGAACAAACAGCAAAAACATATACATGATCAAATACAAATCTTAGAATCAACTATTAAAGACGACCAGAACCCACTGGATTCTCCAATTACATTGAATGAACTACAGGACCAAATACAAACCCTCCAACCCAAAAAGGCCTGAGGTGTTGATGGTATCCTCAACGAAACGATCAAATATACAGACCACAAATTCCAATTGGCTAAACTCTTAAACATCATCCTCAGCTCTGGCATCTTCCCCAATATTTGCAACCAATGAATGATCACCTCAATCCACAAAAGTAGAGACAAATTTGACCCCAATAACTACCGCGGGATATGCGTCAACAGCAACCTTGGGGAAATCCTCTGCATCATCATTAACAGCAGACTAGTTCATTTACTCAGTGAAAACAATGTACTGAGCAAATGTCAAATCAAACAAACAAACCAAAACAAAAGGCAAAGTCTTCACATGCATTGTTGATCTGAAAAAAGCCTTTGACTCAGTTTGGTCTGAGGGTCTGAGGGTCTGAGGGTCTGCTATACAAATGGATGGAAAGTAGTGTTGTAGGGAAAAACATACAACATTATAAAATCTATGTACACAAACAAGTGTGGGGTTAAAATTGGGAAAAACACACAAACTTCTTTCCACAGGGCCGTGGGGTGAGACAGGGATGCAGCTTAAGCCCCACCCTCTTCAACAGATAAATCAACGATTTTGGCGAGGGCACCAGAACAGTCTGCAGCACCCGGCCCTCACCCTACTAGAATCTGAAGTCAAATGTCTACTGTTTGCTGATGATCTGGTGCTTCTGTCACCAACCAAGGAGGGCCTACAGCAGCACCTAGATCTTCTGCACAGATTCTGACAGACCTCGGGCCCTGACAGACCTCGGGCCCTGACAGACCTCGGGCCCTGACAGACCTCGGGCCCTGACAGACCTCGGGCCCTGACAGACCTGGGCCCTGACAGACCTGGGCCCTGACAGTAAATCTCTAAGACAAAAATAATAATGGTGTTCCAAAAAAGGGTAGCTGCCAAGACAAACACAAATTCCATCTAGACACCGTTGCCCTACAGCACACAACAACCTACACCTACCCCGGCCTAAACATCAGCACACAACAACCTACACCTACCCCGGCCTAAACATCAGCACACAACAACCTACACCTACCCCGGCCTAAACATCAGCACACAACAACCTACACCTACCCCGGCCTAAACATCAGCGCCACAGGTAACTTCCACAAAGCTGTGAACGATCTGAGAGACAAGGCAAGAAGGGCCTTCTATGCCATCAAAAGGAACAAAATTCGACATACCAATTAGGGATCTGGCTAAAAATACTTGCCCTTTATGGTTGTGAAGTCTGGGGTCCGCTCACCAACCGAGAATTCACAAAATTGAGATTCTGCAAAAATATCCTCCGTGTACAACGTAAAACACCAAATAATGCAGAGCAGAATTAGGCCAATACCCACTAGAGATGTTAAATTCTACAACCACCTAAAAGGAAGCGATTCCCAAACCTTCTATAACAAAGCCATCACCTACAGAGAGATGAACCTGGAGAAGAGTCCCCTCAGCAAGCTGGTCCTGGGGCTCTGTTCACAAACAGACCCCACAGAGCCCCAGGACAGCAACACAATTAGACCCAACCAATCTATTGAGAAAACAATAAGATGACACATTGGAAAGAATTAAGTAATTAACAAACAAAAAAATGAGCAAGCTAGAATGCTATTTGGCCCTAAACAGAGAGAACACAGTGGCAGAATACCTGACCACTGTGACTGACCCAACATGAAGGAAAGCATTGACTATGTACAGACTCAGTGAGCATAGCCTTGCTATTGAGAAAGGCTGCTGTAGGCAGACCTGGCTCTCAAGAGAAGACAGGCTATGTGCAACACTGACCACAAAATGAGGTGGAAACTGAGCTGCACTTCCTAACTTCCTACCAAATGTATGACCATATTAGAGACAAATATTTCCCTCAGATTACACAGACCCACAAAGAATTAGATAACAAACCAAATTTTGATAAACTCCCATATCTACTGGGTGAAATACCACAGTGTTCCATCACAGCAGCAAGATTTGTGACCTGTTGCCACAAGAAAAGGTCAACCAGTGAAGAACAAACACCATTATAAATACAACCCATATTTATGTTTATTTATTTTCCCTTTTGTACTTTAACTATTTACACATCGTTACAACACTGTATACATACACATAATATGACATTTGTAATGTCTTTATTCTTTTGGATCTTGTGTGAGTGTAATGTTTACTGTTCATTTTTATAGTTTATTATCTACTTCACTTGCTGTGGCAATGTAAACATAAGTTTCCCACGCCAATAAAGCCCTTAAATTGACAGCGGGTCAACACCGCGGGTCAACACCGCGGGGCCCCGCGGGGCAACACCGCGGGGCAACACCGCGGGTTAGATGTATTTATGATGACGAAGGGTTTAACTGAGGGATGAGAGATTGTCATAACGCTAAAGCCAGAGAACTGGGTATGTGTAGAAAAAAATATATATAATTTTCACATTTTAGTTAATTAGCACTTATCAAGAGCGACTTATAACCAGTGCATTTAACTAATGTATATAAACCAACACTCATTGCAAGTAAAGCCTTCTTCAATACAGCCACTATGCGCAAAATCAGTGCTTGTAGGTTCCTACCTGGTGAACACAGATGTTACATTTGTCACAGAAGACCATGTCGTTGCCCTCCTCGCTGTCTGGGGAGCGACACACGTCACAGATGACGTCCTCGTCGTACTCGATGCCCAGCCCTTCTACCGTGTCGATGGCGTGGTTCATGTTGTCATGGCACTGACGCTCCAACGCCTCCATGGCGCGCTCCAGCGTCAGCTCGTCTACAGGCCCCTCCCCTGGGAGACAGAATAACACACCAATCAGAACACAGCTCCTGTACAGGCCCCTCCCCCTGGGAGACAGAATAATACACCAATCAGAACACAGCTCCTGTACAGGCCCCTCCCCCTGGGAGACAGAATAATACACCAATCAGAACACAGCTCCTGTACAGGTCCCTCCCCCTGGGAGACAGAATAACACACCAATCAGAACACAGCTCCTGTACAGGTCCCTCCTCCTGGGAGACAGAATAACACACCAATCAGAACACAGCTCCTGTACAGGTCCCTCCTCCTGGGAGACAGAATAACACACCAATCAGAACACAGCTCCTGTACAGGTCCCTCCTCCTGGGAGACAGAATAACACACCAATCAGAACACAGCTCCTGTACAGGTCCCTCCTCCTGGGAGACAGAATAACACACCAATCAGAACACAGCTCCTGTACAGGTCCCTCCTCCTGGGAGACAGAATAATACACCAATCAGAACACAGCTCCTGTACAGGTCCCTCCCCCTGGGAGACAGAATAATACACCAATCAGAACACAGCTCCTGTACAGGTCCCTCCCCCTGGGAGACAGAATAATACACCAATCAGAACACAGCTCCTGTACAGGTCCCTCCTCCTGGGAGACAGAATAACACACCAATCAGAACACAGCTCCTGTACAGGTCCCTCCTCCTGGGAGACAGAATAACACACCAATCAGAACACAGCTCCTGTACAGGTCCCTCCTCCTGGGAGACAGAATAACACACCAATCAGAACACAGCTCCTGTACAGGTCCCTCCTCCTGGGAGACAGAATAATACACCAATCAGAACACAGCTCCTGTACAGGCCCCTCCGTTGGGAACAAACCCAGTCAGAACGCTGTTGCTACAGGCCATACAGGGCACTCAGAAAGTATTCAGACCCCTTGACTTTACAGCCTTATATAGACAGGCCTTATTCTAACATGGATTCACTGTTTTCCGGCAATCTACACACAACACCCCATAATGACAAAGCCAAAACAGCTTATTAGAAAGTTTTACAAATGTATTAATAAAAATAAATAAAAAAATGACTTATTTACATAAGTATTCAGACCATTTGCTATGAGACTCGAAATTGAGCTCAGGTGCATCCTGTTTCCATTGATCATCCTTGAGATGTTTCTACAACTTGATTGGAGTCCACCTGTTGTAAATGCAATTGATTGAACATGATTGGTGACCTAAACTGGGACATGCTTAAAGCATATGACCAGGTCCTAAAGCAATGGGACTCCCTAAATATTTCTCAGATTATCACCAATCCCACAAGGTATGACTCCAAACACCCAGAAAAGGCTACTCCCTGATGTTATCCTCACAATTAATCCTGAAAGGTACCAGTCTGGTGTTTTCTGTAATGACCCTAGTGATCACTGTTTTACAGCCTGTGTTTGTAATGGCTGCTCAGTGAAACGACCTGTCCTGATTAGTCATAGACGCCTGCTAAAAAACGAACGAACAAGCCTTCCTTCATGACCTGGCCTCCGTAAATTGGTATAGAATCAGCTTGATCCCCTCTGTCGAAGACGCTTGGACCTTCTTTTTTGATATTTTCAGTGGTATTGTTAACTTCTTTGGGATAGGGGGCAGTATTTTCACGGCCGGATAAAAAAACGTACCCGATTTAATCTGGTTACTACTCCTGCCCAGAAACTAGAATATGCATATAATTAGTAGATTTGGACAGAAAACACTAAAGTTTCTAAAACTGTTTGAATGATGTCTGTGAGTATAACAGAACTCATATGGCAGGCCAAAACCTGACAAGATTCCATACAGGAAGTGCCCTGTCTGACAATTTGTTGTCCTTCTGTTGCATCTCTATCGAAAATACAGCATCTGTGCTGTAACGTGACATTTTCTAAGGCTTCCATTGGCTCTCTAAAGCCACCAGAAAGTGCAATGGGGTGTCTGCTGTCTCTGGGCAAAGAACAGCAGGAGAATTTGTGTGGTCAGACTGGGGACAGTGAGACTGGAGATGCGCATTCACGAGACTACTCCATTTTTTTCTTTCAGCCTTTGAATGAATACAACGTTGCCCGGTTGGAATATTATCGCTATTTTATGAGAAAAACAGCATAAAAATTGATTTTAAACAGCGTTTGACATGCTGTCTAAGTACGGTAATGGAATATTTTGAATTTTTTTGTCACGAAATGCGCTTGCGCGTCACCCTTCGGATAGTGACCTGAACGCACGAACAAAACGGAGCTATTTGAATAGAACTATGGATTATTTGGAACCAAAACAACATTTGTTGTTGAAGTAGAAGTCCTGGGAGTGCAAACACCCCCCCCCATAAAGAAAATGAGAATAAAAAAAAACCAGGTTCAGCCCCTGGTTCCACCTCAAAAATTGCATTTGGCGAAAGGCTGGGCACACACACACACTCAGGCTGACTGGCTCTCATTCAGGCAAATGAGTAATAAGTGCTCTCAGGCTATCCGGAAGGACAAAGTTAGTTACTTTAAGGAGCAGTTCTCTCTCTGTGGGTCTAACCCCAAGAAGTTCTGGAAAACGGTTAAAGACCTGGAGAATAAACCCTCCTCCTCACAGCTGCCCAAGTCCCTGAATGTTGATGATGTGGTTGTTACTGACACGAAGCACATGGCTGAGCTCTTTAATCACCTCTTCATTAAGTCAGGATTCCTATTTGACTCAGCCACGCCTCCTTGCCCGTTTAACATTTCCTCATCTCCCACCCCTTCTAATGTGACTATCCCTGATGCTTCTCTCTTTATCCCCCCTGCCCCGCTACAAAGTTTCTCCCTGCAGGCGGTCACTGAGTCCGAGGTGCTAAAGGAGCTCCTTAAACTTGACCCCAAAAAACATCTGGTGGTTTAGACCCTTTCTTCTTTAAGGTTGCTGCCCCTATAATAAGGTCTCTGACCTTGTCAACCTGTCTCTACTTTCTGGGGAGGTTCCCATTGCTTGGAAGGCAGCTACGGTTCATCCTTTATTTAAAGGAGGAGATCAAGCTGATCCTAACTGTTATAGGCCTATGATGTCACCATTGCCCTTGATTCTAGTCAATATTGTGCTGCTATTTTTATTGACTTGGCCAAAGCTTTTGATACGGTAGACCATTCCATTATTGTGGGCCGGCTAAGGAGTATTGGTGTCTCTGAGGGGTCTTTGGCCTGGTTTGCTAACTACCTCTCTCAAAGAGTGCAGTGTATAAAAGTGAGAAAATCTGCTGTCTCAGCCACTGCCGGTCACCAAGGGAGTTCCCCAAGGATCGATCCTAGGCCCCACGCTCTTCTTAATGTACATCAACAACATAGCTCAGGCAGTAGGAAGCTCTCTCATCCATTTATATGCAGATTATACAGTCTTATACTCAGCTGGCCCCTCCCCAGATATTGTGTTAAATGCTCTACAACAAAGCTTTCTTAGTGTACAACAAGCTTTCTCTACCCTTAACCTTGTTCTGAACACCTCCAAAACAAAGGTCATGTGGTTTGGTTAGAAGAATGCCCCTCTCCCCACAGGTGTGATTACTACCTCTGAAGGTTTAGAGCTTGAGGTAGTCACCTCATACAAGTACTTGGGAGTACGGCTAGACGGTACACTGTCCTTCTCTCAGCACATATCAAAGCTGCAGGCTAAAGTTAAATCTAGACTTGGTTTCCTCTATCGTAATCGCTCCTCTTTCACCCCAGCTGCCAAACTAACCCTGATTCAGATGACCATCCTACCCGTGCTAGATTACGGAGACATAATTTATAGATCGGCAGGTAAGGGTGCTCTCGAGCGGCTAGATGTTCTTTACCATTCGGCCATCAGATTTGCCACCAATGCTCCTTATAGGACACATCACTGCACTCTATACTCCTCTGTAAACTGGTCCCCAAAGCGCACACATCCTTGGGTCGCTCGTCTTTTCAGTTCGCTGCAGCTAGCAACTGGAACGAGCTGCAACAAACACTCAAACTGGACCGTTTTATCTCAATCTCTTCATTCAAAGACTCCATCACAGACACACAGTTGTGGCTGCTTTGTGTGATGTATTGTTGTCTCTACCTTCTTGCCCTTTGTGCTGTTGTCTGTGCCAAATGTTTGTACCTTGCTTTGTGCTGCTACCATGTTGTGTTGTCGTCTTAGGTCTTCATGTAGTGTTGTCTCTTGTCGTGATGTGTGTTTTGTCAAATATTAATTTATTTTAAATCTCATCCCCCGCAGGAGGCCTTTTGGTAGTGCGTCATTGTAAATAAGAATATGTTCTTAACTGACTTGCCTCGTTAAATAAAGGTTCAATAAAAACACAACATTTGGAAAGGTACACACCTGTCTATATTAAAATGTCCTACAGTTGACAGTGCATATCAGAGCAAAAATCCAGCCATGAGGTCAAAGAAATTGTCCGTAGAGCTCCGAGACGGCCAAACTGAGCAATCGGAGAAGGTCCTTGGTCAGGGAGGTGACCAAGAACCCGGTGGTCATTCTGACAGAGCTCCAGAGTTCCTCTGTGGAGATGGGAGAACCTTCCAGAAGGACAACCATCTCTGCAGCACTCCACCAATCAGGCCTTTATGGTAGAGTGGCCAGACGGAAGCCACTCCTCAGTAAAAGGCACGACAGCCAACTTGGAGTTAGCCAATAGGGACCTAAAGGACTCTGACCATGAGAAACAAGATTCTCTGGTCTGATGAAACCAAGACTGAACTCTTTGGCCTGAAAGCCAAGCGTCACGTCTGGAGGAAAGCTAGCACCATCCCTACAGTGAAGCATGGTAGCAGCATCATGCTGTGGGGATGTTTTTCAGAGGCAGGTACTGGGAGACTAGTCAGGATTGAGGGAAAGATGAACGGAACAAAGTACAGAGATCCTTGATGAAAACCTGCTTCAGAGCGCTCAGGACCTCAGACTGGAGTGAAGGTTCACCTTCCAACAGGACAATGACCCTAAGCACACAACCAAGACAACGCAGGAGTGGCTTCGGGGCAAGTCTTTGAATGTCCTTGAGTGGCCCAGCCAGAGCCCGGACTTGAACCCGATCTAACATCTCTGGAGAGACATGAAAATACCTGTGCAGCGACGCTCCCCATCCAACCTGACAGAGCTTGATAGGATCTGCAGAGAAGAATGGGAGAAACTCCCCAAATACAGGTGTGCCAAGCTTGTAGCTTCATACCCAAGAAGACTTGTTTTTGCTTTATCATTATGGGGTATTGTGCGTAGACTGATGAGAAACAAGAAGATTGATTCCATTTTAGAATAAGGCTGTAATGTAACAGAATATGGAGAAAGTCAAGGGGTCTGAATACACTGCATCTCAATAGTGTGAAGTCTATCCTTAGTCGCCTCCTGTTTCCTTGCCAACACAGAGAGAAGTGAGGAAATGTGATGATTTGAGGAGAGAACTAGGAGGCTTTAGAGAAACAGGCAAAGACAATGTTCCCCCCCACACACACACACACACACGTGTCCTAGCTAATGTTCCTCTCCCCTCCCATGTCTCCCTGCTCAGCGTTGAGTCCCTTACCCATGTGTCCCAGCTCAGTGTTGAGTCCTTACCCATGTGTTCCAGCTCAGCGTTGAGTCCTTACCCATGTCTCCCTGCTCAGCGTTGAGTCCTTACCCATGTCTCCTAACTCAGCGTTGAGTCCTTACCCATGTGTACCTGCTCAGCGTTGAGCCCTTACCCATGTCTCCCTGCTCAGCGTTGAGTCCCTTACCCATGTGTTCCAGCTCAGCGTTGAGTGTCTGCAGCCAGTAGAGGTCCATGTTATCCAGGTCATAAGAGCACATGGCCTCGGCCAGCTCCTTGATGTTAACGTAACCCGTCTCCGTAGAGGGCTGACTCCAGCACTGGATATACCGCTTCTGTAGGGTGAACAACACCTCCTTAGGCTTCTCCTCTACGGTCCTGCAGACACAATAACAGATTACTAGCAGACAATTCAGCATCAGTTCCTGAGGTACGGAGACAAGTCGAGGTGTGGTTACCTGATGGAGGGCTGCGGGACGGTTTCGGGGAAGGCTGGCACCTGCACCCCCTTCTCCCACTCCTGTCTCCAGGTGTCTCCCAGCAGGTAATAGTCTTCAGGGGAGACATGGTGAGAGTCTGGAAGCTTCATGGCACTGATCAGGTCTTTCCTGAACACCTTGGGAGAGAGGAGACGCATAAATACACTTATTACATTGTCTGTGTCCCAAATGATAACCTATTCCCCCCCTACATAGTCCACTACTTTTGATCGGAGCTCTGTGGGGAATAGGGTGTAGTTTGGGACAAAACACTCAGGAAGCTGACGTGAGGTGTGTGTGTGTGTGTGTAAAGGAACGGCAGCGTGGCGTACCTCTGACGGGAGGTGTGTGTGTGTGTGTGGCTAAAGTAACGGCAGCGTGGCGTAACTGACGGGAGGTGTGTGTGTGTGTGTGTAAAGGAACGGCAGCGTGGCGTAACTGACGGGAGGTGTGTGTGTGTGTGTGTGTGTGGGTAAAGGAACGGCAGCGTGGCGTAACTGACGGGAGGTGTGTGTGTGTGTGTGTAAAGGAACGGCAGCGTGGCGTAACTGACGGGAGGTGTGTGTGTAAAGGAACGGCAGCATGGCGTACCTCTGACGGGAGGTGTGTGTGTGTGTGTGTGTGTGTGTGTGTGTGGGTAAAGGGCGTACCTCGGCTGGTTTCTTGGGCACGGAGGCAGGGGTTCCAGGTTTACTTCCATACTTGTTAGAGGAGCAGAAGGAGGTGGAAGGACCTGAGCAGTACAAGGTAGAGGGAGGGGGGTAGAACGAGGTAGAGGGGTAGAACGAGGTAGAGGGGTAGAACGAGGTAGAGGGGTTAGAGAGGGAGGAGGGGGTTAGAGAGAGGTAGAGGGAGGGGGGTAGAACGAGGTAGAGGGGTAGAACGAGGTAGGGTGTTAGAGAGGGAGGAGGGGGTTAGAGAGAGGTAGAGGGAGGGGGGTTAGAACGAGGTAGAGGGGTAGAACGAGGTAGAGGGGTAGAACGAGGTAGAGGGTTAGAACGAGGTAGAGGAGTAGAACGAGGTAGAGGTAGGGGTGTTAGAGAGGGAGGAGGGGGTTAGAGAGGGGTAGAACGAGGTAGAGGGGTAGAACGAGGTAGAGGAGGGGGGTAGAACGAGGTAGAGGGATAGAGAGAGGTAGAGGGGATTTTCAGAATTTGTATACTGGCTACGGCGTCTCAAGATGGACAAATAGTACTATTGCAGTTTAAAAACATTTTTCAAGCGACGGTCTTTTAAAGGGAGTATGCGAGTACACTGGTTCCGTTCATTCCGAACTCAGCGCCAGCCGACATAAAGTATGCGTTAGGTTTTAGAGAGGAAGAGGAAGGGGGGTAGACCGGTTAATGTTGGGGGAAGAAAAAAACAACAACATTTAAAGCCTTTCTCTGTTTACAGACGACAGCATGTTATTCTCTCAATGACTGTCGTGGGTTTCATCATGTCATGATGTAAAGACTCACTCTCGTTGTCAGAACTGTCACTGCTGCTTGAAGACCTGAGGCGTTTCATCCTGACGTACCTACAGGGAGGAGAGGAGACATCAGAGGTAGAAGACGTGACAGAGCTAAGAGCCAGAATAGCTTGCAGAATGGGGGGCCTCTGTACGAGCGTTACCGTAGAAACATTCAGGGGGAGCATTACTCCTCCTCCGTCAGATCCACAGCGATCTTGCATCAACGCAGCGTAAAATTCTGCAGTCAAACTTTCTGCATTATGTAATCCAACGTAATGAATATGTGCAACAAAAGTTCAACATTCACCTTCTGATTCTATTTCTGTCACGTCTACAGGTTGATGCATAGGTTGGATTTATGCAACGTCGGCACTACAGAACACACTGCAACTGCCTCTGCAAAGCAACGCTGCAACGCAACGCAGAAACGCTGCAACGCAGAAACGCTGCAAGGCACCGCTGCAACCCTGCAAGGCAACCCTGCAACCCTGCAAGGCAACCCTGCAAGGCACCGCTGCAACCCTGCAAGGCAACCCTGCAAGGCACCGCTGCAACCCTGCAAGGCAACCCTGCAAGGCACCGCTGCAACCCTGCAAGGCAACCCTGCAACCCTGCAAGGCAACCCTGCAAGGCACCGCTGCAACCCTGCAAGGCACCGCTGCAACCCTGCAAGGCACCGCTGCAACCCTGCAAGGCTGCATTCCATTAGAAATGTATTTAGTTGAGGTACCAAAATGCAGTGACTGTTGGTGTCATCGAGGCGTTTGCTTACATAACGCATGTCTACATTAGACAGTGTCTTCAGGAAGTAGTCACACCCCTCCACGTTCAACACATTTTGTTGTTACAAGGTGGAAGAAAAGTTCTAAAATATAAAAAAACAAATATATATCTTTATTAGGGATTTATTCAACCCAGAGTCTCTACATGTTAAAATCACCTTTGGCAGTGATTACAGCAGAGTCTTTCTGGGTAAGTCTAAGAGCTTTGCACACCTGAATTGTACAATACTTGAACATTATTCGTTAAATTCCTCAAGCTCTGTCAAGTTGGTGGTTGATCATTGCTAGACCGCCATTTTCAAGTCTTGCCATAGTTGACTTAAAATGTTTTTTTAAAAAGCGGCTTTAAAATCTAACTAGGCCTCTCAGGAACATCCAATGTCTTCTTGGTAAGCAACTCCAGTGTATTTGACCTTGTGTTCTAGGTTATTGTCCTGCTGAAAAGGTGAATTTGTCTCCTACTGTTGGAAAGCAAACTGAACCAGGTTTTCCTCTAGGACTTTGTCTGTGCTTAGATCTATACCCCCATAGCATAATACAGCCTCCACTTTGTTTTATTAAAATATTAAGAGGGACGTGATGGTGGATTTGCCCCAAAAATAACACTTTGTATTCAGGACATAAAGTTCATTTCTTTGCCACATTTTTTTGCAGTTTTACTTTAGTGCCTTGTTGCAAATAGGATGCATGTTTTGGAATATTTGTATTCTGTACAGGCTTTCTTTCCACTCTATAATTTAGGTTAGTATTGTTGAGTAACTACAATGTTGGTTATCCATCCTCAGTTCTCTCCTATCACAGCCATTAAACTCTGTAACTGTTTTGAAGTCACCATTGGCCTCATGGTAAAATCCCTGAACAGTTTCCTTCCTTTCTGGCAGCTGAGTTAGGAAGGACACCTGTATCTTTGTAGTGACTGGGTGTATTGATACACCATTCAAAGTGTAATTAATAACTTCACCATGCTCAAAGGGATATTCAATGTTTTGTTTTACCCATCTACCAATAAGTGCCCTTCTTTGCGAGGCATCGGGAAAACCTCCCTGGTCTTTGTGGTTGAATCGCTTTTTGATGTCCAATGAGTCGCCGACGGAGATGGCAGCATCGCGACTACCTCTTAAGCAACTCTGCAGTATTAAGTTTGTTTATGTACCATTTTTTACATTATTAGCTCAGGAGTTGTTTTATGTCATTACACACAGCCGGGAAGAACTATTGGATATTAGAGCGGTGGAAACTCACCAGAACTTCGAGCATTACGACCAGAACTCCGACTTCCCTGGAGCGGATGCCTTGTTTGCTCTCCCCAGGGCAAATCAAACTTACTCCAAAGGCTGACCCAAAACAACGCCGGCGTTGGAGAGGTACTCGAGGCAGTCTTCTGGTCCGACTTAGGAAGCATGCACACCACCCACCGCTCCCGATTATTTTACTCGCTAATGTCCAATCTCTGGATAATAAAATTGATGAGCTCAAGACGAGAGTTGCTTTTCAGAGAGACAGCAGGGATTGTAACATACTCTGCTTCACGGAAACATGGCTCTCGAGATATACTGTGTGACTCTCGAAAGCCAGTTGGTTTCTCAGTACATCGCGCCGACAGGAACAAACATCTGTCCGGGATGCAGAAGGGTGGAGGTATACGTTTTGTTTTGTGATTAACGACTTATGGTACAACTGTGACAGGAGCATTCATGCAAAACTGAAAGCGCGAACACCCGCATTTAACCAGGGCAAGAAGACTGGGAATATGGAACACAAACAGTGTAGTTATTCCCTCCGCAAAGCAATCAAGCCAAACTTTGGTACGGGGCCAAAACGTCGGCATGGGGCTAAAACGTCGGCACGGGACTAAAACGTCGGCACGGGGCTAAAACGTCGGTATAGGGACAAAGTTGAGTCCCAGTTCAATGGCTCAGACGAGACATATGTGGCAGGGTCTACAGACAATCACGGATTATAAAAGGAAAACCAGTCACGTCACAGACACCGACGTCTTGCTTCCACAGGCTGAACACCTTCTTTGCTCGTTTTGAGGATAATACAGTGCCACCGACGCGGCCCGCTACCAAGGACTGTGGGCTCTCCTTCTCCGTGGCCGACGTGAGTAAGACGTTTAAGCGTGTTAACCCTCGCAGGGCTGCCGGCCCAGATGGTATCCCTAGCCACGTCCTCAGAGAATGCGCAGCTGGCCGGTTTGTTCACAGATATATTCACTCTCTCCCTATCCCAGTCTGTTGTCCCCACATGCTTCAAGATGGCCACCATTGTGCCTGTACCCAAGAAAGCAAAGGTAAATGAACTCAATGACTAATGCCCTGTAGCACTCACTTCTGCCATCATGAAGTGCTTTGAGAGACTAGTCAAGGATCATATCACCTCCACCTTACCTGACACCCTAGACCCACTACAATTTGCATACCACCCCAATAGATCCACAGATGATGCAATCGCCATCACACTGAACACTGCCCT
The DNA here is from genome assembly GCF_965601325.2 of Salmo salar. NCBI lineage: Eukaryota > Metazoa > Chordata > Actinopteri > Salmoniformes > Salmonidae > Salmo > Salmo salar. The sequence continues at coordinate 60,519,013 of NC_138306.1, read as the reverse complement.
AACCCATCTGGACAAGAGGAATACCTATGTGAGAATGCTGGTCATTGACTACAGCTCAGCGTTCAACACCATAGTACCCTCCAAGCTCATCATTAAGCTTTGGGCCCTGGGTCTGAACCCCATCCTGTGCAACTGGGTCCTGGACTTCCTGATGGGTCGCCCCGAGGTGGTGATGGTTGGAAACACCTTTTCGCTGATCCTCAACACTGGGCCCCCACGAGGGTGCGTTCTCAGCCCCTTCCTGTACTCCCTGTTCACCCATGACTGCGTAGCCATGCACGCCTCCAACTCAATCATCAAGTTTGCAGACGACAACAGTATTGGGCTTGATTACCAACAACGAGGAGACGGCCTACAGGGAGGAGGTGAGGGCTCTGGGAGTGTTGTGTCAGGAAAACAACCTCTCACTCAACGTCAACAAAACAAAGGAGATGATCGTGGACTTCAGGAAACAGCAGAGGGAGCACCCCCCTATCCTTCAAGTTCCTCGGCGTACACATCACGGACAAACTGAAATGGTCCACCCACACAGACAGTGTGGTGAAGAAGGCACAACAGCACCTCTTCAATCTCAGGAGGCTGAAGAAATTTGGCTTAAAACCCTCAAACTTTTACAGATGCACAAATGAGAGCATCCTGTCGGGCTGGATCACCGCCTGGTACGGCAACTGCACCGCCCACAACCGCAAAGCACTCCAGAGGATGGTGCAGTGTGCCCAACACATTACCGGGGGCAAACTTCCCGCCCTCCTGGTCACCTACACCACCCGATGTCACAGGAAGGCCAAAAAGATAAATGACATCAACCACCCGAGCCACTTCCTGTTCACCCTGCTATCATCCAGAAGGCGAGGTCAGTACAGGTGCATCAAAGCTGGGACCGAGAGATAGAAGCTGTTTTTCTATCTCAAGGCCATCAGACTGCTAAACAGCCATCACTAGCACATCAGGGGTGGCTGCCTACAGACGTAGATTAGGGATCACTGGCCACTTTTAGGAATGGATCGCTAGCCACTTTAATAATGTTTCCGTATCTTGCATAACTGATCTCATATGTATAAACTGCACTTCACATTATTCTAAGGTATCTTAGTCACTTTTAAATTGTGTTTACATCGTGTGTTTACAGCGTCACCCATCTCATATGTATATACTGTATTCCATACTATACCACTGACTGCTAAAACAGCCATCCCCAGCACATAGGAGGCTGCTGCTGCCTGTAGACAGATTAGGAATCACTGGCCACTTTAACAATGTCTACCTATCTTGCATTACTCATCTCATGTGTAAACTGTACTCTATACTATTCTACAGCATCTTAATCACTCATTGTTTGTAAATAGTGCATCTCTCATCTCATATGTACAGTTGAAGTCAGAAGTTTACATAGTCATTAAAACTAGTTTAAGTGTTTCAACCACTCCACAAATTTTTTGTTAACAAACTATCGTTTTGGCAAGTTGGTTAGGACATCTACTTTGTGCATAACACAAGTAATTTTTCCAACAATTGTTTACAGACAGATAATTTCACTTATAATTCACTGTATCACAATTCCAGTGGGTCAGAAGTTTACATACACTAAGTTGACTGTGCCTTTAACCAGCTTGGAAAATTTCCAGAAAATGATGTCATGGCTTTAGAAGCTTCTGATAGCCTAATTTACATCATTTGAGTGAAAGTACCTGTGGATGTATTTCAAAGCCTACCTTCAAACTCAGTGCCTCTTTACTTGACATCAGGGAAAATAAAAAGAAATCAGCCAAGATCTCAGGAAAAAAATTGTAGACCTCCACAGGTCTGGTTCATCGTTGGGATCAATTTGCAAACGCCTGAAGGTACCACGTTCATCTGTACAATAGTGCGCAAGTATAAACACCATGGGACCAAGCAGCCGTCATACCGCTCAGGAAGGAGACACGTTCTGTCTACTAGAGACGAAGAACAGCAAAAGGACCTTGTGAAGATGCTGGTGGAAACAGGTACAAAAGTACCTATATCCACAGTAGAACAAGTCCTGTATCGACATAACCTGAAAGGCCGCTCAGCAAGGAAGAAGCCACTGCTCCAAAACCACCATAAAAAAGCCAGACTACGGTTTGCAACTGCACATGGGTACAAAGATTGTACTTTTTGGAGAAATGTCCTCTGCTCTGATGAAACAAAAATAGAACTGTTTGGCCATAATGACCATCGTTATGTTTGGAGGAAAAAGGGGGAGGCTTGTAAGCCGGAGAACACCATCCCAACCGTGAAGCACGGGGGTGGCAGCATCATGTTGTGGGGGTGCTTTGCTGCAGGAGGGACTGGTGCACAACATAGATGGCATCATGGGGATGGAAAATTAGGTGGATATATTGAAGCAACATCTCAAGACATCCTTCAGGAAGTTAAAGCTTGGTCGCAAATGGGTCTTCCAAATGGACAATGACCCCAAGCATACTTCCAAAGTTGTGGCAAAATGGCTTAAGGACAACAAAGTCCAGGTATTGGAGTGGCCATCACAAAGCCCTGACCTCAATCTTACAGAACATTTGTGGCCAGAACTGAAAAAGCGTGTGCGAGCTAAATCATATGACCTAAATCCTATAGAAAATTTGTGGGCGAATTTTTTGTCGATTAAAATAACATGAAATTGCTCAGAAAGACAGTGTAGACATTGTTAATGTTGTAAATGAATATTGTACCTGGAAATGGCTGATTTGTTATGGAATATCTACATAGGCGTACAGAGGCCCATTATCAGCAACAGTCACTCCTGTGTTCCAATGGCACGTTGTGTTAGCCTTTTAAAATGATAAACTTCGATTAGCTAATTGATCATTAGAAAAACCCTTTTGCAATTATGTTAGCACAGCTGAAAACTTTTGTTCCGATTAAAGAAGCAATAAAACTGGCCTTCTTTAGACTAGTTGAGTATCTGGAGCATCAGCATTTGTGGGTTCGATTACCGGCTCAAAATGGCCAGAAACAAAGACCTTTCTTTTGAAACTCGTCAGTCTATTCTTGTTCTGAGAAATTAAGGCTATTCCATGCGAGAAATTGCAAGAGGACAAGTACATTAGCGTGTCTAGTTTGAGAAACAGATGCCTCACAAGTCCTCAACTGGCAGCTTCATTAAATAGTACCCGCAAAACACCAGTCTCAACGTCAACAGTGAAGAGGCGACTCCGGGATCCTGGCCTTCTAGGCAGAGTTCCTGTCCAGTGTCTGTGTTTTTTTGCAACTCCTTACTTAGATTTATGTGTTTTTGGGGGTATATGTTGTGAAACGGTTTGATATACCGCACTTTCGGAGCTAGACGTACAAGCATTTCGTTACACCCGCAATAATATCTACTAAACACGTGTATGTGACAAATAAAAATGTATTTGAAATTCACTGCTGGACTGAAGGATCTTTCAGATAATTGTATGTGTGGGGTACAGAGATGAGGCAGTCTTTCAAAAACGTCAAGACATTTCAGCTTTTCATAATTTTTTTAAAACAATTTCTAAAAACATAATTCTACTTGGACATTATAGGGTATTGTGTGTAGGCCAGTGACGACAAAAAAAAAATCTAAATTTAAATTAATTTTAAATCCAGGCTTTAACGTCACAAAATGTGGATAAAGTCAAGAGGTGTGAATACTTCCTGAAGACGCTGTAGGTATTTTACGGTGCTATACTGTACTTAATCACATTCATAGAAGGCTCCAAACACCGTCAAGTATGTCACTCACCATAAATGTCAAGTCAAAAAGCATGCTAGAGTTTCTCTGGTGACCTCCAACCAACCTCTTCTCATCCCTGCCTAGAACGGTAATAACAGAAACATGACAGGGTTACAGCTGCTGGCTGGTTGTTTGATTTAATATTTGCTCTAGCTGCTGGAAGCTCCCTGGGTGAAACAGCAGCAACAATACACACAGGCAGTCTACGGTAGCTGTGATACAGATGATCAGTCAGGTCCACACACAGCAGAGGTACTGTGCTGCTGCTACCGCTACTACTAGCGCTGCTGCTGCTACTACTACTAGCGCTGCTGCTGCTACTACTACTAGCGCTGCTGCTGCTACGCTGCTACTTCTTCTAGCGCTGCTGCTACGCTGCTGCTACTTCTTCTAGCGCTGCTGCTGCTGCTACTACTACTACTTCTAGCGCTGCTGCTACTACTACTAGCGCAGCTGCTACTACTACTAGCGCAGCTGCTACTACTACTAGCGCAGCTGCTACTACTACTAGCGCTGCTACTACTACTACTAGCGCTGCTACTACTACTACTACTAGCGCTGCTACTACTACTACTACTAGCGCTGCTACTACTACTACTACTAGCGCTGCTACTACTACTACTACTAGCGCTGCTACTACTACTACTACTAGCGCTGCTACTACGCTGCTGCTACTTCTTCTAGCGCTGCTGCTGCTGCTACTACTACTACTTCTAGCGCTGCTGCTACTACTACTAGCGCAGCTGCTACTACTACTAGCGCAGCTGCTACTACTACTAGCGCTGCTGCTACTACTACTAGCGCTGCTGCTACTACTACTAGCGCTGCTACTACTACTAGCACTAGCGCTGCTACTACTACTACTACTAGCGCTGCTACTACTACTACTACTAGCGCTGCTACTACTACTAGCGCTGCTACTACTACTACTACTAGCGCTGCTACTACTACTAGCGCTGCTACTACTACTAGCGCTGCTACTACTACTACTACTAGCGCTGCTACTACTACTACTACTACTAGCGCTGCTACTACTACTAGCGCTGCTACTACTACTACTACTAGCGCTGCTGCTACTACTACTACTAGCGCTGCTGCTGCTACTACTACTAGCGCTGCTACTACTACTACTACTAGCTCTGCTGCTACTACTACTAGCGCTGCTGCTACTACTAGCGCTGCTGCTACTACTACTAGCGCTGCTACTACTACTACTAGCGCTGCTACTACTACTACTAGCGCTGCTACTACTACTACTACTACTACTAGCGCTGCTACTACTACTACTACTAGCGCTGCTACTACTACTACTACTAGCGCTGCTACTACTACTACTACTACTACTAGCGCTGCTACTACTAGCGCTACTACTACTACTACTAGCGCTGCTACTACTAGCGCTGCTACTACTAGCGCTGCTACTACTACTACTAGCGCTGCTACTACTACTACTGCTACTACTACTACTAGCGCCGCTGCCGCTGCTAGTAGTACCGCCGCCGCTGCTAGTAGTACTGCCGCTGCTACTAGTATTGCTATATTGTAATTACTTAGCCACCATGGCCTATTTATTGCCTTAACTTACCTCATTTGCACTCACTGTATATACTTTTTGTTTTCTTTTGTTATACTGTGTTATTGACTGTATGTTTGTTTATTCCATGTGTAACTCTGTGTTGTTGTATGTGTCAAACTGCTTTGCTTTATCTTGACCAGGTCGCAATTGTAAATGAGAACTTGTTCTCAACTGGCCTACCTGGTTAAATAAAGGGTCAGGGTTATATATATATATATATATATAAATACCTGGTTAAATAAAGGGTTATATATATAATATATAAATACCTGGTTAAATAAAGGGTTATATATATAATATATAAATACCTGGTTAAATAAAGGGTTATATATATATATATATATATAAATACCTGGTTAAATAAAGGGTTATATATATAATATATAAATACCTGGTTAAATAAAGGTGAAATACATTTAAAAATATATAATAAAATAAAAATTACTACTACCACCAGTGCTGCTGCTGCTACTACTACTACTACTGCTACTACTACTAGTGCTACTACCACTACTACTAGTGCTACTACTAGTGCTACTTCTACTGCTACTACCACTACTACTTCTACTGCTACTACCAGTGCTACTACCACTACTACTACCGCTACTACCACTACTACTAGTGCTACTACCACTACTGCTACTACCAGTGCTACTTCTACTGCTACTACCAGTGCTACTTCTACTGCTACTACTAGTGCTACTTCTACTGCTACTACTAGTGCTACTTCTACTGCTACTACTAGTGCTACTTCTACTACTACTACTACTACTAGTGCTACTTCTACTACTACTACTTCTACTACCACTACTAGTGCTACTACCACTACTGCTACTACCACTAGTGCTACTACCACTAGTGCTACTACCACTACTGCTGCTACCACTACTGCTGCTACCACTAGTGCTACTACCACTAGTGCTACTACCACTAGTGCTACTACCACTAGTGCTACTACCACTAGTGCTACTACTGCTACTACTAGTGCTACTAGGCTACCGTGTTACTAGTGCTACTACCACTACTGCTACTGCTACTACTACTAGTGCTACTAGTGCTACTACCACTACTGCTACTACTAGTGCTACTACCACTACTGCTACTACTAGTGCTACTTCTACTGCTACTACTACTAGTGCTACTACCACTACTGCTACTACTAGTGCTACTACTGCTACTACCACTCGCAGTCTTCATATTTTACAGAGGTCAGGGGTCGTTCCATAAGGATCAATGGAAGATTTAAGGGCCATTTGCCTATCAATATCCTTAAAATTCCACAGTAAAAATGTCTGATGCTGTAGTAAGTTATATATATATACACACACAGACAGGTGTTTCTGCAGACACCCTGGACCCACTCCTGTTTGTATACAGCTCCAAAAGTTCCAGAGGGGAGTGTTCAGTGTATAAGGTCAGCAAACAGAGATTCATTATTACATTAAGAGCAAAAACGTTAATGTTACACATTCAGTATATTTATTAGGCTATATTATTGGAAAATGATTACATTATACATCCGAAAGTTTACATTATTAGCTACTATTACATTTAGTGATGTGAGGAAATGGATAGTTACATATCGGATATTAGTTGATGATATATCGTATGTTTTGACAATCACAATATTATTTTTACTGTACATTTCCAATGTTGAACTACCCTAGCTAATTCAACTCAAAGATTTACTATGGAGTTGAACAGTGACTAGCGTGGGCGAACTGGACTTCCACAGTCATATATGGGTTGTATTTATTAAAAACTACTGGTTTCATTCAGCACCCAAAGAATAGCCCACAATTACATCGATGGTCGTGTGTAATTGTAAGGTTATTATTTTTAGTAATGAATCTGTAGCTTAATTATTATTTAATTTTTTTAAATAAAAACCTGAATTTAATGTGACATTGTAACTCCCAGTCCGCTCACACTAGTCGCTGCTCAACTCCGTTGTAAATCGTGGAGTTGAATTGGCTAATAACGACCCCCAAACCTCAGTCACCGAATAGAATAGTTTGGATATAAAATCAGGCATATTGTCTCATGGTGTTGCTTCCTCCTCTATATGTACAACAATAGTCCACCATTACAAAACAACACATGTAGACTGGGACAAAATCCCGACGGCCTTGGCGCCAAACTCGGGCCTCGCTGCATGATGGGGAATTATTACAACCCTGTGGCGTCTGAAACCAAACAACTACACCAATTTCTGGCTGCTTTGCTAAGCTAAAATAACACTTCATTTAGTTGGTCAACGCCATTTTCTTTCCCCCAAGGACTGAATTAAAATTGAGACGTGAACACGTTTTTAGTATGGATGTGACCGAGTATCACATGAGTTATTTTAGCGACATAACGAGCCTGAAGTCCTTGTGTGAGAGCGCAGGGGGAAGGTAAAGCAGGCCGCAGCCTGGCTTATAGGCTACAATACTGGGCAAGCCTTGCCACACTGAGACCCGCACAGAATACAAGCAAATTATTCAGCGACCTTACCTTGAATCCTCGGTAAATTATGCAGCTTATTGCAAATTCCTCACATATAAACACGGGCACTCTTAGTAAAACTGTTTTGTATTATTATTTCTTCTTTCCACACTGAATATTTCCCAGGGCTAGCTGCAACCTCTCCTCACCAACACACAACAGCCCTATTGAAGACCACCAAAGATCTGTAGAAGAAAACCAAGATAGACCACAGCCCGTCGTTTCAAACGGGAACTACTGAGTCATAGTGGGCAGAGCCAAACAAGAGCTAGCGAGATCCTATTGGCGCGTTCCAAGCCAATATTTGCATATTTCCGTTAGGCTACGCCTACTCTGTGGAGTGCGCGTGTGTACTCCTGAACAATGCTTATTTTTTTTCGTAACTTTGGCAAAGACTAAAGTCTACAAAAAATGTAGTCCACTCTGTTCGTGACATATTTTAGTTTTGGACAACAGAAAACTGTATTGAGATCAAATGTTTAATCGGTGAGAAAATGTGCAGAATATCGGTCAAAATCCATCTTCTCCCATTGCCGGCAACTAGGCTTCCTCACTTCACATTTATCCATCCAGTAAAACATGTCTCATTGTTCTATCTGTGGTACCACCCTATCCAAGTATGAGCAGCTGCAGCCAAATATGGCGACCGGAGAGTGGGTTTGTCGAAAGCTGTGGGTGTTTGGAAAGCGAATCAGATAATTGGACGGATGTTTTGCCACTCGACGTGAAGCCGCCTCTTCCTGGGTTTCACCGAAGATCTGTAGAAGAAAACCAAGATAGACCACAGCCCGTCGTTTCAAACCGGAACTAATGAGTCATAGTGGGCAGAGCCAAGCAAGAGCTAGCGAGATCCTATTGGCGCGTTCTAAGCCAATATTTGCATATTTCAGTTAGGGAACGCCTACTCTGACGTGCCGTGAACTCAATTCTCCTTCTAAACAACGCATTTAAAAAAAAAAAAAAAAAGCTTTGGCAAAGGGTAAAGTCTACAGAAAACGTAGTCCACTCTGTTCGTAACAGATTATAGTTTTGTGAACAGAAAAATGTATTGAGATCAAATGTTTCATCGATGAAAATATTAGCAGAATGTCGGCCCGACTACCATATTTGGTAGTGAGTGGAAAACGCCAAGCGGATGCTTCACATTTCTACATCCGGTGAAATATCTATCTGTGGTATCACTATCGCGTCGCCAGAGGTAGCTAACTTGGCAAAAAAAAAAAATATCTCACACGATTTTATTTCAAGTAGGATAGCAGTCTACACAATAAATAACTAATATTGATAACCATCTAGATGTTACCTTGATACATACAATCTACAACTCAACAGGGAGGGCATGAACGGCAACACTTTCTCTACTGTTTGACAAGCACTACTGTCCGGCAGTCACAGTTAGCACAGGCATACCACGCACGAAGCAACATTAAATAACGTCAGATATATAAATGCAACATGTAAAGTGTTGGTCCCATGTTTATTGAGTTGAAATAAAAGATCCCAGATCTGTTCCATAATCACAAAAAGCTTATTGTGAGCGTTTCTCCTTTGCCAAGATAATCCATACACCTGACAGGTGTGGCCTATCAAGAAGCTGATTAAACAGCATGATCATTACAGAGGTGCACCTTGTGCTGGGGACAATAAAAGGCTGCTCTAAAATGTGCAGTTTTGTAGCACAACACAATGCCCACAGATGTCTCAAGTTTTGACAGAGTGTGCAATTGGCATGCTGACTGCAGGAATGTCCACCAGAGCTGTTGCCAGATAATTTTGTTAATTTCTCTACCATAAGCCGCCTCCAATGTAGTTTTAGAGAATTCGGCAGTACATCCAACCAGCCTCACAACCGCAGACCACGTGTATGGCGTTGTTTAGAAGAGTGTTTTTCTTCTGACATTAATGTTGTGAACAGAGTGGTGGGGTTATGGAATTGACAGGCATAAGCTACAAACACAATTGCATTTTATCAATGGCAATTTGAATGCACAAAAATACAGTGACGAGACCCTGAGGCGCATTGTGAGGCCCATTTTTTTTTTTAAGGTACCTGTGACCAACAGATGCATGTCTGTATTCCCAGTCGTGTAAAAATCCATAGATTAGGGCCTAATGAATTTATTTCAACTGACTCAGTTTTAAATAAACTGTAACTAAGTAAAATCAATGAAACTGTAGCATGTTTTTATTTTTGTTCAGTGTATAATTATTTGTGTAGAACAGTGAACAACGTCACAGACTAATCCTCTGGCAGAAAAACAGAGGTCTGAACTCCCGTGGTATGGTAGCTCATTGTACGATAGTTGGGTGGTAAACGGAAGGGAGGAAAAACACCAATCAAAATCATCTAACCTATAGCAGAGCGCTTTGAACACACACTCCTTTCCACACGCCCACTCCTTTCCTTTTGTCACACCCACACTCCGGACGCCATATTGGGATGCAATTTCCCCCTTCTAACTGTCTGCTGGGTCCTAGACTCCACCCAGTTTAGGGCTGTGTTGATCAGGGCTTCCCTCCATTGGACATGACTGTAAAAACACCATCAAATCAGCTCCAAGTGATTTTAATTTTGGAAATCTATTCCAAAGTATTTCCACTCATAAGCAAGGTTTGAAATAATTATGTTTTAGTCAAATTGTATATCTGTCTGTCAGTTTGCAGTCTACAAATTACAATTATGTTCCGGCCCCCAGACCACAAAAAAAAAAAAAAAGTATGAATCATTTAAAATTCCTTATATTAAGCAAACCAGACGGCACATATGTTTTTTTTATTTTACGGATAGCCAGGGGCACACGCCAACAGTCAGACATAATTTACAAATGATGTATGTGTTTAGTGAGTCTGTCAGATCAGAGGCAGTAGGGATGATGTCATGAACCGGTTCAAAGTGTGTAACAAAAAAAGGAGACAACGTGGAGATAAGGAATAACAAAATATATTTATTTAACTAAAGTAAACTAAATATAATTAACAATGGTGTGTGTGTGTAATCAGTAGTGTGAGTGAGGGATTGTGTATAAATGTGATAATGAAGGGTGTTGAAAGGTGCCAATGCAAACAACCAAAAAATACCACAACCAAAATCTGTGTCTGCATGGAGAGAGTCTCCTCAATGAATGGGGAAGAGGTCTATTTATCCTGGGACACACCCGGGCCCAGGTGTTTTCCATTTCGCTGACAACCCTCCCGGCTCTGCCCACTGACATCCTATTAAGGCAAACAAGAGCAAAGAGAAAGAATTCGGCAGACAGAGTAGGGATGATGTCATGAACCGGTTCAAAGTGTGTAACAAAAAAAGGAGACAACATGTAGATGAGGAATAACAAAATATATTTATTTAACTAAAGTAAATTAAATATTGACCAAGATACAGGGAGAAGCCCAACTGGAGAAAGAAGGCTCTGCTATCTCCAGCATGTACCTGATCTCAGCATCCAGACAACTCAGTTTCTCTGAAGAAACTCTATAGAACCGCTGATGAATGGGATCAGCATCTCCAATGTCAATATCGTGTTCTATTAAGTTTGTACGTGTATCAGAAAACAAACCTGGAAATCTCCGAATCAGACCAACCATCTCTTTCCGCCCATCAACAGGTAGATGAGCGAGAAGGCTGTCTAAAATATCCAGTGTCTCTGAATTTTTCAATCTACCCTGCAGTATGCAATCATCGGGACCAGGAACATCTTCCTCCTCATGCACGGACCTAGCATGACAAGAACCCAGCGGAATAACAGTGTAGGCCAAAATAACAGGTTTACTGTCCTCTGTAGACTCTGTAGACACTGTTCGGCCTCAGAGGAACGCGCATAATAGGGTTTTAACAGATTTACATGGCACAGTTGGTGTGCTTTTCTCCGTTCTGGAGTGGCAACTAGACTAAAGTAACGAGGCTCAGTTCGCCGATCAGATACGCCCTTCATCCTCTCCTGTGAAGATGATAGCTTCTCTTTAGCCATTTCACCAGCGGCGTACAGGCGTCGCCGGAAATCACACACATACGATAACAGGGACTTGAGGGGCTCGGGAGACTTCCAGTCATCCTGGAGAACAGAGAAGTCTACGCACCCTATGACCAAACACAAGGTCATTTGGACTGAAACCCGTGCTCTCCTGTGAAACCTCCCTAGAGGCTAACAGTAAGCAAGGCAACCCCTCCTCCCAATCCATCTCAGTACAATAAGCTCTCAACAAAGACTTAAGTGTTTGATGGAAACATTCCAGCGCTCCTTGACTCTGCGCGTGATCGGCGCTAGACAAACTGTGTTCAATATGGAGCTGTTGGAGAACCTGACCAAACAGATTAGAGGTGAAATTAGATCCTTGATCACTCTGAATGATCTTAGGGATTCCAAACGGTGAGAGAAACTGAGTCAAAGCTTTTAGCACAGACTTAGTGGTGATAAACCAGAGAGGACAGGCAGCAGGAAACCTAGTGGTGATAAACCAGAGAGGACAGGCAGCAGGAAACCTAGTGGTGATAGACCTGTGAGGACAGACAGCAGGAAACCTAGTGGTGATAGACCGGAGAGGACAGACAGCAGGAAACCTAGTGGTGATAGACCAGAGAGGACAGGCAGCAGGAAACCTAGTGGTGATAAACCAGAGAGGACAGGCAGCAGGAAACCTAGTGGTGATAAACCAGAGAGGACAGGCAGCAGGAAACCTAGTGGTGATAGACCAGAGAGGACAGACAGCAGGAAACCTAGTGGTGATAGACCAGAGAGGACAGGCAGCAGGAAACCTAGTGGTGATAGACCTGAGAGGACAGGCAGCAGGAAACCTAGTGGTGATAGACCAGAGAGGACAGGCAGCAGGAAACCTAGTGGTGATAGACCGGAGAGGACAGGCAGCAGGAAACCTAGTGGTGATAGACCGGAGAGGACAGGCAGCAGGAAACCTAGTGGTGATAGACCAGAGAGGACAGGCAGCAGGAAACCTAGTGGTGATAGACCGGAGAGGACAGGCAGCAGGAAACCTATTGGTGATAGACCTGAGAGGACAGGCAGCAGGAAACCTAGTGGTGATAGACCTGAGGACAGGCAGCAGGAAACCTAGTGGTCTGACATCACAGTGAACAGGTAACTGCTACCCTTTTTAGAACGAGGCAGAGGACCAACACAGTCAATAATCAGATACTCAAAAGGTTGGCTGAGTACAGGAATAGGACACAGTGGTACCGGCTTAATAGCTTGCTTAGGTTTACCAGTTAATTGACAGGTGTGACACGTTTTGATGAACTCAAAAACATCCCTCTTTAACCTAGACCAAAAAAAAAAGTATTGATATGCGATTGTAGGTTTTTCCTCACACCCATATCTCCAGCAACGTCGTTGTGGGAAGTTGTCAACACCAACTCACAAAGCGTAACCGGTACAACAACCTGACTAATCGCCTCCCCCAGAAAACTACTACCACGAGACGCCCACTTTCTCATCAGGACATCCTCTTGGAGAAAATAGCCATGGGCGACATCTCCCAGCTGTTCCACAGGCACAATTTGGTCACGCAACTCTTCTAATGTGGGGTCAGTCCGTTGCGCATCGATTAGATCGGAGCGGGATACAGATAACGGGATAACGGGGAAAGTAGTGACAGTCTTTATGGTATTCTCGTTAGTTGGCGCAGTGACCAGGTCGCCACGCAGAGAACACCTCTGGTAAACTCTGCACACTCTCATCAGGAATCCCTACAAATGACGGCTTAGTGGAAACCACTAGAGATGGAAACACGACAGGCCACACACGCTCACCAGCCAAGTTATTCCAAAGGATAACGTCGATACCCTCAATAGGCAATTAAGGACGCACCCCCACAACAACCTCACCTTTCACCAGTCCACAATCCAACATCAGTTTATGCAATGGAACTGACAGATTGTTCAAACCTATTCCCCTAATTAGAACACTATTCCCCTAATTAGAACACTATTCCCCTAATTAGAGCACTATTCCCCGAATTAGAGCACTATTCCCCTAATTAGAGCACTATTCCCCTAATTATAACACTATTCCCCGAATTAGAACACTATTCCCCTAATTAGAACACTATTCCCCTAATTAGAACACTATTCCCCTAATTAGAACACTATTCCCCTAATTAGAGCACTATTCCCCGAATCAGTCTCAGCAGAGAAGGGTAACAGACTCCAACACAAACGATTCAAAGGCACCTGTGTCTCTCAGGATCTTCACTGGCACTAGGTCGTTACTTCCTAACATAGACACAAAACCCTCCGTAATGAAAGGTAAATAGTCTGGGTCAATATGGACTTTCACATGCCCCTGGGCATGAGACAATGTGTCAGGAGTGAACTGACGTAAGCACCTGTACTGAATTTACCCTTATCCCTGAGAACCAGACATTCGTTTTTCCAATGACCTGAGCCTTAACAGTAGTGACACTCTTGACCCAAGTCATCTTTACCACGGGAGTCAGGCTCAACCCTAGCTCAATGAAACTCTGCCCCTGAACCAGAGTATCTCGGTGAGCGAGGCCCAAATCTCTCCGAACGCCCCCACTCACTCCGAACGCCCCCACTCACTCCGAACGCCCCCACTCACTCCGAACGCCCCCTCTCACTCCGAACGCCCCCACTCACTCCGAACGCCCCCACTCACTCCGAACGCCCCCACTCACTCCGAACGCCTCCACTCACTCCGAACGCCCCCTCTCACTCCGAATACGGGGCTCTGCAAAGACACTTTTACGAGTCAAAACATACTCGTCCGTCAAAACCGCAGCTTCAGCGACAGTCTTTACTTTCCGTTCGTTAATGTACGTGGCTATACGATCAGGGATTGTGTCCTTATATTGCTCTAACATAATCAGCTCACACAGCCCTTGGAAAGTCATAACTGCAGAGGCGGAACACCAGCGACTAAACTGTGAAGATAACTCTCATAAACTCAACATGAGTCTCTTTATTATGCCTTTATAAAGTTCTAAATCGTTGGCGGTAAGCCTCAGGAACCAATTCGTAAATCTGTAACACCGCCCTTTTAACCTTATCATAACTGACACTGTCGGCCACACTAAGAGCTGAATATGCTTCCTGCGCTTTACCAGTCAGCACACACTGCAACATTAAAGTGCGGTCAGAATCAGGCCAACTCCTAGCGTCAGCAATCACGCTCAAACAACGAGAAGAATGTATCAGGGTCCTTTTCATTAAACTGAGGCAACAACCGTAAATTCCCAACAATATGAAATGTATCCGGGGCACGCCCAAAAGAGGAACGACCCCTAAGTACATCTGGGTCACCTTCCCAGAGCAAACTCTCCCCTGAGAGCTTTCCTTCCCTAACCTCTTGTTGCAGCTTCATTTTAGCACATTCCACTCTCCATCAGAAGGGCCTTCAATATCAACCTAACATCATTTTTTAGATGTTTATCACTAATAGTGTAGTGTTCAGCGACCTTCAACAGCTGTTCTTTAGTACGTAATTCTAACAGCTCCTCTGATGGAAAGCGAATTAACTCGTTTACGTAAGACACCATAGTCACAAGAAAATACAAAAACAAAAAAAAAGTCGCTCTTCCCCTCTGCTGAGCACACCAGACCACAACCAGAGAAATGACAATCACACTGGGCACCACAGAAGAGATAAATATATGGAGCTTTCCCAAAACCTACAGTAACTCAACCCTAGTCTTCACACGGATTTGCGGTGGGTAATTACGCACTGTAGCCCGCTGGCAAGCAAACAACCCCCCAGCACGCTGGCAGATTCCCCCCAGCACGCTGGCAGATTACCCCAGCACGCTGGCAGATTCCCCCCAGCACGCTGGCAGATTCCCCCCAGCACGCTGGCAGATTCCACCCAGCACGCTGGCAGATTACCCCCAGCACGCTGGCAGATTCCCCCCAGCACCAGCACGCTGGCAGATTACCCCCAGCACGCTGGCAGATTACCCCCAGCACGCTGGCAGATTCCCCCCAGCACGCTGGCAGATTCCCCCCAGCACGCTGGCAGATTCCCCCCAGCACGCTGGCAGATTCCCCCCCAAGCCATAGATTTGCCCCGAGACAACTGCTCAGTCCACAGACCCCACACAAAAACAAAACTAAATAACCCACGCCCAACATATTCCAAAGTGAAACACGTCACTAAGCCTAACAGAGGGGGGAAAAGGCTATAACTCCAGGTAGCTAGTGTCACTACCCAACCCAAGAGTCTCCAGCCTGGGAAGGGGCCTGGAAACTAACCAATCTACATTCTCCAACGCAGCACACAACCAACTATCCAACACAGTGGCAAGTTGACCAAAACAAACAAAGGCATCCAGTACTGGGCACCAAACATTACAACTCAAACAAGCTGTAACAAAAGATGCAAACAAAGCACCTACAGTTTTAACATTAACTCCACGTTCTCCCAAACACAACACACATACTAGTGAGCCAAACAACACTAGTATTAGTCCTTCATAATGCATCAAAGTGCTATACGCCTTAAATGTCTAGAAACCGACCTTATGATCTCGGACAAGCCCCCACTTGTCACAAACCGGTTCAAAGTGTGTAACAAAAAAAGGAGACAACGTGGAGATAAGGAATAACAAAATATATTTATTAACTAAAGTAAACTAAATATAATTAACAATGGTGTGTGTGTGTAATCAGTAGTGTGCGTGAGTGGTTGTGTATAAATGTGATAATGAAGGGTGTTGAAAGGTGCCAATGCAAACAACCAAAAAATACCACAACCAAAATCTGTTTCTGCATGGAGAGAGTCTCCTCAATGAATGAGGAAGAGGTGAATTTATCCTGGGACACACCCGGGCCCAGGTGTTTCCCATTTTGCTGACGACCCTCCCGGCTCCGCCCACTGACATCCTAATAAGGAAAAGAAGAGCAAAGAGAAAGAATACGGCAGACAGAGTGGGAGGGTCGTCGCAGAGTGGGAGGGTCGTCGCAGAGTGGGAGGGTCGTCGCAGAGTGGGAGGGTCGTCGCAGAGTGGGAGGGTCGTCGCAGAGTGGGAGGGTCGTCGCGGAGTGGGAGGTTCGTCGCGGAGAGGGAGGGTCGTCGCGGAGTGGGAGGGTCGTCACAGAGTGGGAGGGTCGTCACAGAGTGGGAGGTTCGTCACACTGACCAGAGAGGTTCTGTTGATAAGTGTGTGAATTGGACCATTTTTTGTCCTGCTAAGCATTCAAAATGTAACGAGTACTTTTGGGTGTCAGGGAAAAATGTAAGGAGTAAAAAGTACATTATTTTCTTTAGGAATGTAGTGAAGCAAAAGTAAATGTTGTCAAAAATATTAATAGTAAAGTACAGATACCCCAAAAACGATTTTAAGTGGTACTTTAAAGTACACTGCTCAAAAAAATAAAGGGAACACTTAAACAACACAATGTAACTCCAAGTCAATCACACTTCTGTGAAATCAAACTGTCCACTTAGGAAGCAACACTGATTGACAATAAATGTAACATGCTGTTGTGCAAATGGAATAGACAACAGGTGGAAATTATAGGCAATTAGCAAGACACCCCCAATAAAGGAGTGGTTCTGCAGGTGGTGACCACAGACCACTTCTCAGTTCCTATGCTTCCTGGCTGATGTTTTGGTCACTTTTGAATGCTGGCGGTGCTTTCACTCGTGGTAGCATGAGACGGAGTCTACAACCCACACAAGTGGCTCAGGTAGTGCAGCTCATCCAGGATGGCACATCAATGCGAGCTGTGGCAAGAAGGTTTGCTGTGTCTGTCAGCGTAGTGTCCAGAGCATGGAGGCGCTACCAGGAGACAGGCCAGTACATCAGGAGATGTAGAGGAGGCCGTAGGAGGGCAACAACACAGCAGCAGGACCGCTACCTCTGCCTTTGTGCAAGGAGGAGCAGGAGAAGCACTGCCAGAGCCCTGCAAAATGACCACCAGCAGGCCACAAATGTGCATGTGTCTGCTCAAACGGTCAGAAACAGACTCCATGAGGGTGGTATGAGGGCCCGACGTCCACAGGTGGGGGTTGTGCTTACAGTCCAACACCGTGCAGGACATTTGGCATTTGCCAGAGAACACCAAGATTGGCAAATTCGCCACTGGCGCCCTGTGCTCTTCACAGATGAATGCAGGTTCACACTGAGCACGTGACAGACGTGACAGAGTCTGGAGACGCCATGGAGAACATTCTGCTGCCTGCAACATCCTCCAGCATGACCGGTTTGGCGGTGGGTCAGTCATGGTGTGGGGTGGCATTTCTTTGGGGGGCCGCACAGCCCTCCATGTGCTCGCCAGAGGTAGCCTGACTGCCATTAGGTACCGAGATGAGATCCTCAGACCCCTTGTGAGACCATATGCTGGTGCGGTTGGCCCTGGGTTCCTCCTAATGCACGACAATGCTAGACCTCATGTGGCTGGAGTGTGTCAGCAGTTCCTGCAAGAGGAAGGCATTGATGCTATGGACTGGCCCGCCCGTTCCCCAGACCTGAATCCAATTGAGCACATCTGGGACATCATGTCTCACTCCATCCACCAACGCCACGTTGCACCACAGACTGTCCAGGAATTGGCGGATGCTTTAGTCCAGGTCTGGGAGGAGATCCCTTAGGAGACCATCCGCCACCTCATCAGGAGCATGCCCAGGCGTTGTAGGGAGGTCATACAGGCACGTGGAGGCCACACACACTTCTGAGCCTCATTTTGACTTGTTTTAAGGACATTACATCAAAGTTGGATCAGCCTGTAGTGTGGTTTTCCACTTTAATTTTGAGTGTGACTCCAAATCCAGACCTCCATGGGTTGATAAATTGGATTTCCATTGATTATTTTTGTGTGATTTTGTTGTCAGCACATTCAACTATGTAAAGAAAAAAGTATTTAATAAGATTATTTATTTCATTCAGATCTAGGATGTGTTATTTAAGTGTTCCCTTTATTTTTTTGAGCAGTATATTTCTACCTAAGTACTTTACACCACTGGATATGGCACATCATACAACATTGTGGAAATATATATTGCATGTTATGAAACTTAAAAGGACAGTATCCGTTTCAGTCAACAAGTAAACATTTGCTTCTGACACAAAAAAATATATAATTGTCGAGAAATGTCAACAGACTAGGTTTAATCAAGAGGTTAAGGATGAAAGGTTAAAGGTTAAGGGTTCGTGTCCCCGCCTGTTTCATTACAATATCTTCCAACCAGGTGAACCCCAGTTTATCATCCAGAAGTAACCTTGGGCATTATGAGTTAAAGAGAGAGACCTGGCTCTATATATTTTACTAGTTTAGACCCACTGACACCACCCCCTGGTTAGAGGGGAATAAAGCAGCCCAAGAATGAACACACAGGAACTATACTGTACATACGATATGACAAGAGCTGTACTAACAGTAATAAAGGACTGTATAAAGGACATATCATCCCTGAACATACAGGTTACAAGCTATACAGAGGACATATCATCCCTGAACATGTTTACAGGTTACAAGCTATACAGAGGACATATCATCCCTGAACATACAGGTTACAAGCTATACAGAGGACATATCATCCCTGAACATGTCTACAGGTTACAAGCTATACAGAGGACATATCATCCCTGAACATGTTTACAGGTTACAAGCTATACAGAGGACATATCATCCCTGAACATGTTTACAGGTTACAAGCTATACAGAGGACATATCATCCCTGAACATGTTTACAGGTTACAAGCTATACAGAGGACATATCATCCCTGAACATGTCTACAGGTTACAAGCTATACAGAGGACATATCATCCCTGAACATACAGGTTACAAGCTATACAGAGGACATATCATCCCTGAACATGTCTACAGGTTACAAGCTATACAGAGGACATATCATCCCTGAACATGTTTACAGGTTACAAGCTATACAGAGGACATATCATCCCTGAACATGTTTACAGGTTACAAGCTATACAGAGGACATATCATCCCTGAACATGTTTACAGGTTACAAGCTATACAGAGGACATATCATCCCTGAACATGTTTACAGGTACAAGCTATACAGAGGACATATCATCCCTGAACATGTCTACAGGTTACAAGCTATACAGAGGACATACATTTGAAGTTTACATACACTTTAGCCAACTACATTTAAACTCCGTTTTTTCACAATTCCTGATATTTAATCCTAGTAAAAATTCCCTGTCTTAGGTCAGTTAGGATCCCCACTATATTTTAAGAATGTGAAATGTCAGAATAATAGTAGAGAGAATTATTTATTTCAGCTTTTATTTCTTTCATCACATTCCCAATGGGTCAGAAGTTTACATACACTCAATTAGTATTTGGTAGCATTGCCTTTAAATTGTTTAACTTGGGTAAAACATTTCAGGTAGCCTTCCACAAGCTTCCCACAATAAGTTGGGTGAATTTTGGCCCATTCCTCCTGACAGAACTGGTGTAACCGAGTCAGGTTTGTAGGCCTCCTTGCTCGCACACGCTTTTTCAGTTCTGGCCACAAATTTTCTATGGGATTGAGGTCAGGGCTTTGTGATGGCCACTCCAATACCTTGACTTTGTTGTCCTTAAGCCATTTTGCCACAACTTTGGAAGTATGCTTGGGGTCATTGTCCATTTGGAAGACCCATTTGCGACCAAGCTTTAACTTCCTGACTGATGTCTTGAGATGTTGCTTCAATAGATCCACCTAATTTTCCCTCATTTTTTACATTTACAATTTAGTCATTTAGCAGACGCTCTTATCCAGAGCGATTTACAGTAGTGAATGCATACATTTCATACATTCATAGTTTTTTTTTTTGTGCTGGCCCCCCGTGGGAATCAAACAGACAACCCTGGCGTTGCAAACACCATGCTCTACCAACTGAGCTACAGGGAAGGCTGTAGCTCAGTTGCCATCTATTTTGTGAAGTGCACCCGTCCCTCCTGCAGCAAAGCACCTCCACAACATGATGCTGCCACCTCCGTGCTTCACGGTTGGGATGGTGTTCTTCGGCTTGCAAGCCTCCCCCTTTTTCCTCCAAACATAACGATGGTCATTATGGCCAAACAGTTCTATTTTTGTTTCATCAGACCAGAGGACATTTCTCCAAAAAGTACGATCTTTGTCCCCATGTGCAGTTGCAAACTGTAGTCTGGCTTTTTTATGGCGGTTTTGGAGCAGTTGCATCTTCAATGCTGAGCGGCCTTTCAGGTTATGTCAATATAGGACTCGTTTTACTGTGGATATAGGTACTTTTGTACCTGTTTCCTCCAATATCTTCACAAGGTCCTTTGCTGTTGTTCTGGGATTGATTTGCACTTTTCGCACCAAAGTACGTTAATCTCTAGGAGACAGAACGCGTCTCCTTCCTGAGCGGAATGATGGCCATGGTGTTTATACTTGTGTACTATTGTCTGTACAGATGAACGTGGTACCTTCAGGCATTTGGAAATTGCTCCCAAGAATGAACCAGACTTGTGGAGGTCTACCATTTTTTTTCTGAAGTCTTGGCTGATTTCTTTTGATTTTCCCATGATGTCAAGCAAAGAAGCTCTGAGTTTGAAGGTAGGCCTTGAAATACATCCACAGGTATACCTCCAATTGACTCAAATGATGTCAATTAGCCTATCAGAAGCTTCTAAAGCCATGACGTCATTTTCTGGAATTTTCCAAGCTGTTTAAAGGCACAGTCAACTTAGTTTATGTAAACTTCTGATCCACTGGAATTGTGATACAGTGAATTATAAGTGAAATAATCTGTCTGTAAACAATGGTTGGAAAAATTACTTGTGTCATGCACAAAGTAGATGTCCTAACTGACTTGCCAAAATTATAGTTTGTTAACAACAAATTGTGGAGTGGTTGAAAAATGAGTTTTAATGACTCCAACCTAAGAGTATGTAAACTTCTGACTTCAACTGCATCATCGCTGAACATGTTTACAGGCTACAAGCTATACAGAGGAAGCATAAATAAAGCAACAACTAAGTATTGAGAACAATATATACGTCACACAACTCACTTTGGGCACGTACACCATCCCACAAGTACAGAGAGATGAGTCCAGTTGTTGATGGGCAGAGACATGTTGCTCTCTGCCACTGCTTGAGGGAGACCGACAGTTTTGTGGACATGTTGCTCTCTGCCACTGCTTGAGGGAGACCGACAGTTTTGTGGTCATGTTGCTCTCTGCCATTGCTTGAGGGAGACCGACAGTTTTGTGTGGCCTGTATAGTGAAGAGGGTGGCCAGATGTCCGGCCTCCTAGCAACCTTGCAGGGCACTAGCCAGCAGCATCCCACTGCTGGCTTGCTTCTGAAGCTGTCTCTCACTGTTCAAATAAACCTACCATTAAAATTATAGACTGATCATTTCTTTGCCAGTGGGCAAACTTACAAAATCAGCAGGGGATCAAATACTTCCCCCCTCCCCCCCTCACTGTATATTGGAAACAGGAAGTTTCAGTACAATTTTATAAATGCAGACAAATAATTTGTTCATTTGACATGGTGAGACCTTTTTTTAGTGTCGTTAAAATGTATTATGCAAGAAATAGCGGTGGAAACGCCTTTATGCGGAAATATTGATACAATCACCATCATATCAAAGCAAACTTGGGAGGCACACGATGACCTGGGGTGGGGCTCTATAGCACGACTCAGGAAACCACGCAGTTCATGAGGCTACAGACGAAATAGATGATGGTGGTATAACTTCCGAGGGTGGTATAAAGCGCACAGCGATGCTCTTTTCCAATAAATCGAAGGTCTTATTCTGGTGACAAGACGCTTTACTGCCGTTTGGCAAAAAAATAAATAAATAAAATATGATAAAAATCGATAATAATCTCATCATGCAGACTAGTCCAGTGGTTCCCAAACGGCAGGAACTCAGTCCGGCTGTGAACTTCCTCTTGAGAGTTGTAATAGCACAAAGCACAAGGTGGTGCATCACCAGTTCCTCTTAGAGAGATATTTATAACTTGTCAGAAATGTCCAGATCAACCAGCCTACAGACCAGTTAGGGTTTTTACCACATAGATATTGTTGTATTTTTCTTGTCACTCAAATATCACAGGAATACACATTAGACAGGGGAAAAAAATGTATAGAATTCCAAGAAAATGTGCTTTTAAAACTGCAAAGGATTCTTCGCATCACAATGACAAAATTGTGTAGAATTGAAAGGAAATACGTTTTTTTTTTTAAACTGTGTGAACAGATGATGTTATGAACAGTGTTTAATCTGCAACAAGTCCATTAGGTGGAAACATTCCACTGGTGGGAAAATGTGGATATTTTCATTACGCGGATTCAAGAATATTCACATACAAATCAAAAAAAATAATCGCCAATTGGATGGAAATCAAGCTACTGAGAAAGTAGTGTAAATCAGAAACATGTCCCACAGTAAAAATCTCAAACACAACACATACAAATGGATTTAATATATTAGTAATGACATGTTCATTTGATTCTACAGAGATACAATAGGAAACATTTAGCAATACAAAAGTCCCAATCAGATCATTCCTTCAACGAATACAAATGTTAAAGTATACAGGCTGCTTCCCAAACGGCACCCTAGTCCTTTTATAGTGCACTACCCTGGTCAAAAGTAGAGGACTAGGGCACCATTTGAGAAGCAGGTATTTCATCACAGGGATGAGGTTGGGTCCCAAAGAAAACAACATTATCACATCCCTTCCTGTCTTCAATACATTCTAAATGCTTTCTATGAACATTTATTTAATTCACCCCCCCCCCCCCAAATAAAATAAAAAATAACATTAACTAAAATATGTGAAATAATTATTTACATAATGGGTGTAGTCTACATTGGTGTAAGCAAAGTGTTGCAGGTAGAAACTGTATCATGTGGCTTGAGGTGTCTATTTGTGCACACCAACTGTAGCAAAACATGTTTTCAGTAGGTCTCCTCCCCATTTAGTCCCACTTGCTTCTGTTTATTACCTAGTGAATACACCCCTATGTCCAATCAGCTATTTACACCAGTATCACCCTGACAACGTGTCTGGAAACAACACAGGAAACTCAGGTAACCACTAAGGAAGTCCCGTTGTCTTGCTGCTCAACCAAAACACACAAACAAATGGGTTAGTGGTAATCGGGAATGGTTGGGACGCCCCTACCCTAAACCTAACTTGAAAGACTTGCACACATGGCACCGAATGAGGATTTAGCGTTCGTCTGCTGATCGTTCAGCGCACTGCGTTTTTAGGGACCACCCTCTATAGACGTCTGACCAAAGACATATTTCACCTGATTCCACATGTGAAATCTGTACGCACTCGGTTCACAAATTACATTCAGAGGGGACAAGTACTCTGGGACAGAACACGCTAGTGCTGTGTCTGAGCGTTTAACCTCTAACCGAACCTTAACTCTTACCCAGACTATTTTAAAATGGCAACTTCACTGGGATGACAGATCCTTGGGACGTCCCAAGGATCCCAGATAGCAAGGACCCTAACAAATACCGCAGAGAAAACACATGATGTACGGGCTAAAGGTTCACCTAGGTACAGATCATGGATCAACTCTTCCCCTCCACAAATTCTAACGTAAAAAAAAAAAAAACATTAGTAGGGGAAATGCAAAACTGATTCAAGATCAGAATCTAGGGGCAACTTCACTCTACACCGATCATTTACCTCAATGGTGTGTGACACACACACACACACACACACACACACACGACAAAATTACCTTACAGAACAGCGAAGACCAAAATATACACAATATAAACAAGAAGAGAATACTTTCAAGAAATTCTAATAACTAATGAAGCGTTTCCTCCCTGGCTTTTTGCCCTGCCAATCTGGTTCCAATAATCAAAGCTTGATGAGTCGATTATTTGCACTAGCGGCGCTTTCAGTTTGATTGAACGTTTGCTACGTTGCTTAACAGCCACTGAACGACACGTTTCCCCAAAACGTTCTTGAACAGATTGGAGGTACATTTGCTCCGTGAGGTGGGGTGGAGCGGAGGGGAGTGGAGTGGAGCGGAGTGGAGTGGGGCGGGGCGGAGTGGAGTCCGGTGGAGTGGAGCGGAGTGGGGCGGAGGGGAGTGGAGTGGGGTGGAGTGGGGCGGAGTGGGGTGGAGTGGGGCGGAGTTGAGTGGAGTGGGGCGGAGTGGGGCGGAGTTGAGTGGAGTGGGGCGGAGTTGAGTGGAGTGGGGCGGAGTGGAGTCCGGTGGAGTGGAGTGGGGTTTGGTGGAGGGGAGTGGAGTGGGGTGGAGTGGGGCGGAGTGGGGTGGAGTGGGGCGGAGTTGAGTGGAGTGGGGCGGAGTGGGGCGGAGTTGAGTGGAGTGGGGCGGAGTTGAGTGGAGTGGGGCGGAGTGGAGTCCGGTGGAGTGGAGTGGGGTTTGGTGGAGTGGAGTTCAGTTCAGTGGAGTGGAGTGGGGCTCGGTGGAGTGGGGTGGAGTTCAGTGGGGTGGAGTTCAGTGGGGTGGAGTTTAAAGCAGCGTATTCTAAAGGTAGCGCTGCATTTTGAACCCCTCCCTGTTTTCAGCTGGTCGTTCCTGAAGGAAACCGTTTCATTGCATGTTGCATTCTGTTTTTTCCTGTCATCTCTCCTACCATCATTATGTTGATTAACCTGTCCTCTCTCCTACCATCATTATGTTGATTAACCTGTCCTCTCTCCTACCTACCATCATTATGTTGATTAACCTGTCATCTCTCCTACCATCATTATGTTGATTAACCTGTCCTCTCTCCTACCTGCCATCATTATGTTGATCAACCTGTCCTCTCTCCTACCTGCCATCATTATGTTGATTAACCTGTCATCTCTCCTACCATCATTATGTTGATTAACCTGTCCTCTCTCCTACCTGCCATCACTATGTTGATTAACCTGTCCTCTCTCCTACCATCATTATGTTGATTAACCTGTCCTCTCTCCTACCATCACTATGTTGATTAACCTGTCCTCTCTCCTACCTACCATCACTATGTTGATTAACCTGTCCTCTCTCCTACCTACCATCACTATGTTGATTAACCTGTCCTATCTACTACCTACCATCATTATGTTGATTAACCTGTCCTCTCTCCTACCTACCATCACTATGTTGATTAACCTGTCCTCTCTCCTACCATCATTATGTTGATTAACCTGTCCTCTCTGCTACCTGCCATCATTATGTTGATTAACCTGTCCTACCTACCATCACTATGTTGATTAACCTGTCCTACCTACCATCATTATGTTGATTAACCTGTCCTCTCTACCATCACTATGTTGATTAACCTGTCCTCTCTGCTACCTGCCATCATTATGTTGATTAACCTGTCCTCTCTGCTACCTACCATCACTATGTTGATTAACCTGTCCTACCTACCATCACTATGTTGATAACCTGTCCTCTCTCCTACCATCATTATGTTGATTAACCTGTCCTCTCTCCTACCATCACTATGTTGATTAACCTGTCCTCTCTCCTACCATCATTATGTTGATTAACCTGTCCTCTCTGCTACCATCATTATGTTGATTAACCTGTCATCTCTCCTACCATCATTATGTTGATTAACCTGTCCTCTCTCCTACCTGCCATCACTATGTTGATTAACCTGTCCTCTCTCCTACCATCATTATGTTGATCAACCTGTCCTCTCTACTACCTGCCATCATTATGTTGATTAACCTGTCCTACCTACCATCACTATGTTGAATAACCTGTCCTACCTACCATCATTATGTTGATTAACCTGTCCTACCTACCATCATTATGTTGATTAACCTGTCCTACCTACCATCATTATGTTGATTAACCTGTCCTCTCTACCATCACTATGTTGATTAACCTGTCCTACCTACCATCATTATGTTGATTAACCTGTCCTACCTACCATCATTATGTTGATTAACCTGTCCTCTCTACCATCACTATGTTGATTAACCTGTCCTACCTACCATCATTATGTTGATTAACCTGTCCTCTCTCCTACCTACCATCACTATGTTGATTAACCTGTCCTCTCTACCATCATTATGTTGATCAACCTGTCCTCTCTCCTACCTGCCATCACTATGTTGATTAACCTGTCCTCTCTACCATCATTATGTTGATTAACCTGTCCTCTCTCCTACCTACCATCATTATGTTGATTAACCTGTCCTACCTACCATCACTATGTTGATTAACCCGTCCTCTCTCCTACCTACCATCATTATGTTGATTAACCTGTCCTACCTACCATCACTATGTTGATCAACCTGTCCTACCTACCATCATTATGTCGATCAACCTGTCCTACCTACCATCATTATGTCGATCAACCTGTCCTACCTACCATCATTATGTCGATCAACCTGTCCTACCTACCATCATTATGTTGATCAACCTGTCCTACCTACCATCACTATGTTGATTAACCTGTCCTACCTACCATCATTATGTTGATCAACCTGTCCTTCTCCACTACCTACTAGTATAAAAAATATACAAAAATAATCCTTGGTTGTGTAGTAAGTTGTGATTGAAGTGTATATCAGTGGTGTAGTTGTGGTGTATATCAGTGGTGTAGTTGTGGTGTATATCAGTGGTGTAGTTGTGGTGTATATCAGTGGTGTATATCAGTGGTGTAGTTGTGATTGAAGTGTATATCAGTGGTGTAGTTGTGATTGTGGTGTATATCAGTGGTGTAGTTGTGATTGAAGTGTATATCAGTGGTGTAGTTGTGATTGTGGTGTATATCAGTGGTGTAGTTGTGATTGTCATACAGTGACTGAATCACAAGCCCATCTGCATGTCAGCAAAGTTGAAGAAGTTGTCCACATCTCGAGAGGAAGTATTTCTGTTGTCTGAAACAAACACCTGCAGGGAACAGGACAGAAAACAAGACTTACTTCACATACAGGAACTATTTCATTAGCTAGTACAGTTCTGACTAAAACTTTCAGTACAATTCATAAAATCTTGAGATCTTTTTAAAATTGTATTTTACCAGGTTAGTCTCATTGACATTAAAACAATAAATGTAAAACATTTTTTTTAAATTATAACCCTTTTAAATAAGAGATGAAACCCCTTTTTCTCCCCAATTTCGTGGCATCAAATTGGTAGTTACAGTCTTGTCTCATCACTGCAACTCCCGTACGGACTCGGGTAAGGCGAAGGTCGAGAGCCGCGCATCCTCCGAAACACGACCCAACCAAGCCGCACTGCTTCTTGACACAACGCCCGCTTAACCCGGAAGCCAGCCGCACCAATGTGTCGGAGGAAACACCGTACACCTGGCGACCTGGTCAGCGTGCACTGCGCCCGGCCCGCCACAGGAGTCGCTAGTGCGCGATGGGATAAGAACATCCCTGCCGGCCAAACCCTCCCCTAACCCGGACGACGCTGGGCCAAACCCTCCCCTAACCATGAAGCTGGGCCAAACCCTCCCCTAACCCGGACGACGCTGGGCCAAACCCTCCCCTAACCCGGACGACGCTGGGGCCAAACCCTCCCCTAACCCGGACGACGCTGGGCCAAACCCTCCCCTAACCCGGACGATGCTGGGCCAAACCCTCTCCTAACCCGGACGACGCTGGGCCAAACCCTCCCCTAACCCGGACGACACTGGGCCAAACCCTCCCCTAACCCGGACGACGCTGGGCCAATTGTGCGCCGCCCCATGGGTCTCCCGGTCGCGACAGAGTCTGGAACCGAACCCAGAATCTCTAGTGGTACAACTAGCACTGTAATGCAGTGCCTTAGACCACTGCGCCACTCAGTAGGCCCGACAATAAATGTTTTGTCTAGAGATGGCAGGAATACTGTTACCTTGGTTCCACTGAACATGTCGCTGGCCATGCTATTGCAGGCCTCCACTACCCCATCCCCATTCAACTCCAGGGCCGTCACTGGGCCTGTGGCAAGAAGAGAGGATTTTCAGAAATGCATTGGCCTAATCATCATAAGCACTAAATCAACTCATTAACACAATTCTTTCCTTCAGCTATGAGGATTTTATCCCCCCCCTTTCTCTTGGTTCAAAGGTCATCATACATCACAGAGAACCAGCAAACCGATTTACATTTGACATTTTTTTTTTTTTTTACATTTAAGTCATTTAGCAGACGCTCTTATCCAGAGCGACTTACAATAGTGAATGCATACATTTCATTTCATGCATTTTTTTTTTGTACTGGCCCCCCGTGGGAATCGAACCCACAACCCTGGCGTTGCACACACCATGCTCTACCAACTGAGCTACAGGGAAGACCGATGTCAGCCCTAGTCTCAAACCGAAGTCAGCCCTAGTCTCAAACCGAAGTCAGCCCTAGTCTCAAACCGAAGTCTGCCCTAGTCTCAAACCGAAGTCAGCCCTAGTCTCAAACCGAAGTCAGCCCTAGTCTCAAACCGATGTCAGCCCTAGTCTCAAACCGATGTCAGCCCTAGTCTCAAACCGAAGTCAGCCCTAGTCTCAAACCGATGTCAGCCCTAGTCTCAAACCGATGTCAGCCCTAGTCTCAAACCGATGTCAGCCCTAGTCTCAAACCGATGTCAGCCCTAGTCTCAAACCGATGTCAGCCCTAGTCTCAAACCGATGTCAGCCCTAGTCTCAAACCGAAGTCTGCCCTAGTCTCAAACCGATGTCAGCCCTAGTCTCAAACCGATGTCAGCCCTAGTCTCAAACCGAAGTCCGCCCTAGTCTCAAACCGCTGTCCGCCCTAGTCTCAAACCGAAGTCTGCCCTAGTCTCAAACCGAAGTCTGCCCTAGTCTCAAACCGATGTCAGCCCTAGTCTCAAACCGAAGTCAGCCCTAGTCTCAAACCGAAGTCAGCCCTAGTCTCAAACCGAAGTCAGCCCTAGTCTCAAACCGAAGTCAGCCCTAGTCTCAAACCGATGTCAGCCCTAGTCTCAAACCGATGTCAGCCCTAGTCTCAAACCGATGTCAGCCCTAGTCTCAAACCGATGTCAGCCCTAGTCTCAAACCGATGTCAGCCCTAGTCTCAAACCGAAGTCCGCCCTAGTCTCAAACCGAAGTCTGCCCTAGTCTCAAACCGATGTCAGCCCTAGTCTCAAACCGCTGTCCGCCCTAGTCTCAAACCGCTGTCCGCCCTAGTCTCAAACCGCTGTCCGCCCTAGTCTCAAACCGAAGTCAGCCCTAGTCTCAAACCGAAGTCAGCCCTAGTCTCAAACCGAAGTCTGCCCTAGTCTCAAACCGAAGTCTGCCCTAGTCTCAAACCGAAGTCTGCCCTAGTCTCAAACCGAAGTCTGCCCTAGTCTCAAACCGAAGTCTGCCCTAGTCTCAAACCGAAGTCTGCCCTAGTCTCAAACCGAAGTCAGCCCTAGTCTCAAACCGAAGTCAGCCCTAGTCTCAAACCGAAGTCTGCCCTAGTCTCAAACCGATGTCAGCCCTAGTCTCAAACCGATGTCAGCCCTAGTCTCAAGCCGATGTCAGCCCTAGTCTCAAACCGAAGTCTGCCCTAGTCTCAAACCGATGTCTGCCCTAGTCTCAAACCGATGTCTGCCCTAGTCTCAAGCCGATGTCAGCCCTAGTCTCAAACCGATGTCTGCCCTAGTCTCAAACCGATGTCTGCCCTAGTCTCAAACCGATGTCAGCCCTAGTCTCAAACCGATGTCAGCCCTAGTCTCAAACCGAACCAGAACCAGCAAACCGATGTCTGCCCTAGTCTCAAACCGCTGTCAGCCCTAGTCTCAAACCGCTGTCAGCCCTAGTCTCAAACCGCTGTCCGCCCTAGTCTCAAACCGCTGTCCGCCCTAGTCTCAAACCGCTGTCCGCCCTAGTCTCAAACCGCTGTCCGCCCTAGTCTCAAACCGATATCCGCCCTAGTCTCAAACCGATGTCCGCCCTAGTCTCAAACCGATGTCTGCCCTAGTCTCAAACCGATGTCAGCCCTAGTCTCAAACCGATGTCAGCCCTAGTCTCAAACCGATGTCTGCCCTAGTCTCAAACCGATGTCTGCCCTAGTCTCAAACCGACTATTGAATGATTAACACAGATGATACACGGATTGTCTGCAGGCCCTGGTCAAAAGTAGTGCACTATATAGGGAATAAGGTGCTATTTGGGACAGTCTTTGTGTTCCTTACCGTTGGTGATCCACTCTAGGAGTCCCTCTGCCTCGTTCTGGAACACTCTGCTGACATCCTCGGGGCGCATGGACACTTCCTTAGTCTGGATCAGCACAAACCCTTTCCCAGAGGCCTGGAGTTAATACAGACAGGAAGCAATGACACCGTTAAACCCTTTCCCAGAGGCCTTGGAGTTAATACAGACAGGAAGCAATGACACCGTTAAACCCTTTCCCAGAGGCCTTGGAGTTAATACAGACAGGAAGCAATGACACCGTTAAACCCTTTCCCAGAGGCCTTGGAGTTAATACAGACAGGAAGCAATGACACCGTTAAACCCTTTCCCAGAGGCCTTGGAGTTAATACAGACAGGAAGCAATGACACCGTTAAACCCTTTCCCAGAGGCCTTGGAGTTAATACAGACAGGAAGCAATGACACCATGAACACAAATAATATATGCCATTCAGTAGACGTTTTCTTCCAAAGCACTCATATCAGTCCATCTGGACTGTAGGCTGTTCTTATCATAGCCCAGGTATCAGACTGGTGCTGACTCACACACACACTCACCTCGCACCAAAGTAATCCTACCTTGTTATGAAAGAGACAGTAGGCCTAGAGTATATTTAAGAAGTGACGAAAGCATTCATGTGGATTGTTTTAGAGTTTGATGACTATACACATCCAATCCTGGGTGCATTATCCTAGATTTTAAAGTCAGTCCAACCAAAATTAACCATATTACACTAACAAATGTTGCTTCGCTTGCCCTTGCCTTTATTTGACATGTACAGTTGAAGTCGGAAGTCTACATACACCTTCGCCAAATACATTTAAACTCAGTTTGTCACAATTCCTGACATTTAATGCTAGTAAAGATTCCCTATTTTAGGTCAGTTAGGATCACCACTTTATTTTAAGAATGTGAAATGTCAGAATAATAGTAGAGAGAATGATTTATTTCAGCTTTTATTTCTTTCATCACATTCCCAGTGGGTCAATTTTGGCCCATTCCTCCTGACAGAGCTGGTGTAACTGAGTCAGGTTTGTAGGCCTCCTTGCTCGCACACAGTTTTTCAGTTCTGCCCACAAATTTTCTATGGGTTTGAGGTCAGGGCTTTGTGATGGCCACTCCAATACCTTGACTTTGTTGTCCTTAAGCCATTTTGCCACAACTTTGGAAGTATGCTTGGGGTCATTGTCCATTTGGAAGACCCATTTGCGACCAAGCTTTAACTTCCTGACTGATGTCTTGAGATGTTGCTTCAATATATCCATATCATTTTCCTACCTCATGATGCCATCTATTTTGTGAAGTGCACCAGTCCCTCCTGCAGCAAAGCACCCCCACGACATGATGCTGCCACCCCCGTGCTTCACGGTTGGGATGGTGTTCTTCGGCTTGCAAGCCTCCCCGTTTTTCCTCCAAACATAACGATGGTCATTATGGCCAAACAGTTCTATTTTTGTTTCATCAAACCAGAGGACATTTCTCCAAAAAGTACGATCTTTGTCCCCATGACCACAGTCTGGCTTTTTCATGGTGGTTTTGGAGCAGTGGCCTCTTCCTTGCTGAGCGACCTTTCAGGTTATGGCGGTTTTGGAGCAGTGGCTTCTTCCTTCCTGAGCGGCATTTCAGGTTATGTCAATATAGGACTCGTTTTACTGTGGATATAGATACTTTTATATCTGTTTCCTCCAGCATTTTCACAAGGTCCTTTGCTGTTGTTCTGGGATTGATTTGCACTTTTCGCACCAAAGTACATTCATCTCTAGGAGACAGAACGCGTCTCCTTCCTGAGCGGTGTGACGGCTGCGTGGTCCCATGGTGTTTATACTTGCGTACTATTGTTTGTACAGATGAACGTGGTACCTTCAGGCGTTTGGAAATTGCTCCCAAGGATGAACCAGACTTATGGAAGTCTACCATTTTTTTTCCTGAGTTCTTGGCTGATTTCTTTTGATTTTCCCATGATGTCAAGCAAAGAAGCACTGAGTTTGAAGGTAGGCCTTGAAATATATCCACAGGTACACCTCCAATTGACTCAAATTATGTCAATTAGCCTATCAGAAGCTTCTAAAGCCATGACATCATTTTCTGGAATTTTCCAAGCTGTTTAAAGGCACAGTCAACTTAGTGTATGTAAACTTCTGACCCACTGGAATTGTGATACAGTGAATTATATGTCTGTAAACAATTGTTGGAAAAATTACTTGTGTCATGCACACAGTAGATGTCCTAAAACTAACTTGCCAAAACTATAGTTTGTTATTAACAATAAATTTGTGGAGTGGTTGAAAAACGAGTTTTAATGACTCCAACATAAGTGTATGTAAAAGTCC
Source organism: Salmo salar (assembly GCF_965601325.2). Lineage (NCBI taxonomy): Eukaryota > Metazoa > Chordata > Actinopteri > Salmoniformes > Salmonidae > Salmo > Salmo salar. The sequence continues at coordinate 60,485,897 of NC_138306.1, read as the reverse complement.
GACTTCAACTGTACATTACAACAAAGCTCGTACAGCTCTTAATACAGGGATCTTATTGTAGTGAGATATTCCCAAACTGGGGTACGCAATTTCTTCCCATTGTCAAACAGTCCGTTTATATTTTCCACCGGGGCTATACCTTTATATACACTTGGGTGAGGTTTTTTTTCCCCCCTCGCCCGAGTAGCCTCGTTTCACTGCCAAAAATATAATGAACATCCAATCACATTAACGTTTACTCTCTCGTGGGAATTCCTCTAACGGTAGCCAATCTTAGCTGCTGCTCATGTTGGTGTCTGTACTGATGGAGCAAAAGCCATGACAGGGAGACATAGTGGAGTGGTAACGAGCGTGCAAGCAGTTGCTCCCGACGCCACGTGGGTCCACTGCAGCATCCACCGGGAGGCTCTTCCTGCCAAGGGAATGCCTGACAGCTTGAAAGACGTTTTGGACACTACAGTGAAAATGGTTAACTTTGTTAAAGCAAGGCCCCTGAACTCTCTTTTATTTTCAGCACTATGCAATGATATGATTTTTTTGTGTGCGCTCAGAGTATCCTGCTTTGGCAAATCCTGCTGTTAAGACACTGATGCCCTTTGCAACCACATACCTATGTGAGAGTGGATTCCTCGGCCCTCACTAGCATGAAAACTAAATACAGGCACAGACTGTGTGGAAAATGATTTAAGACCGAGACTCTCTCCAATACAACCCAACGTTGCAGAGTTATGTGCATCCTTTCAAGCACATCCTTCTCATTAACCTGTGGTGAGTTATTCACAATTTTTGATGAATAAATAAGGTTTTATATGTAAGATGGTTAAATAAAGATCAACATTATTGATTATTATTATTTGTGCCCTGGTCCTATAAGAGCTCTTTGTCACTTCCCTTGAGCTGGGTTGTGACAAAAACTCACACTCATTCTTATGTTTAATAAATGTATCGTATAGTGTGTGTGTTGCAGGCTACAATGATGGCAGAAAACAACATTTGAGAGTGCGATGACCCTGGTGCTAGAGGGGGTACAGCTGGAGGTTGAATGTTTGAAGGGGTACGGGAATATAAACAGTTTGGGAACATCTGCTGTGGTGGATTTTAAAGGTGAGGTCAAGAGCTGACCACAGCTTGAAGAAGATCGACCAGTTGGGTGCAGCACAACGACGACGCACCAACAGACTAGTAAACAATGACGACGCGCCAACAGACTAGTAAACAACGACGACGGCGCACCAACAGACTAGTAAACAACGACGACGACGCACCAACAGACTAGTAAACAACGACGATGACGCACCAACAGACTAGTAAACAACGACGATGACGCACCAACAGACTAGTAAACAATGACGACGCACCAACAGACTAGTAAACAATGACGACGCACCAACACCAACAGACTAGTAAACAATGACGACGCGCCAACACCAACAGACTAGTAAACAACGACGACGCGCCAACAGACTAGTAAACAACGACGACGCGCCAACAGACTAGTAAACAACGACGACGCGCCAACAGACTAGTAAACAACGACGACGCGCCAACAGACTAGTAAACAACGACGACGCGCCAACAGACTAGTAAACAACGACGACGCGCCAACAGACTAGTAAACAACGACGACGCGCAGCAGCACAGACTAGTAAACAACGACGACGCACCAACAGACTAGTAAACAACGACGACGCACCAACAGACTAGTAAACAACGACGACGACGCACCCAACAGACTAGTAAACAATGACGACGCACCAACAGACTAGTAAACAATGACGACGCGCCAACAGACTAGTAAACAATGACGGACGCGCCAACAGACTAGTAAACAATGACGACGCACCAACACCAACAGACTAGTAAACAATGACGACGCACCAACACCAACAGACTAGTAAACAATGACGACGCACCAAAACCAACAGACTAGTAAACAATGACGACGCACCAACACCAACAGACTAGTAAACAATGACGACGCGCCAACACCAACAGACTAGTAAACAACGACGACGCACCAACAGACTAGTAAACAACGACGACGCACCAACAGACTAGTAAACAACGACGACGCACCAACAGACTAGTAAACAACGACGACGCACCAACAGACTAGTAAACAACGACGACGCGCCAACAGACTAGTAAACAACGACGACGCGCCAACAGACTAGTAAACAACGATGACGCGCCAACAGACTAGTAAACAACGACGACGCGCCAACAGACTAGTAAACAACGACGACGCGCCAACAGACTAGTAAACAACGACGACGGCGCACCAACAGACTAGTAAACGACGACGACGACGCACCAACAGACTAGTAAACAACGACGACGACGCACCAACAGACTAGTAAACAACGACGATGACGCACCAACAGACTAGTAAACAACGACGATGACGCACCAACAGACTAGTAAACAACGACGATGACGCACCAACAGACTAGTAAACAACGACGACGCACCAACAGACTAGTAAACAACGACGACGCACCAACAGACTAGTAAACAACGACGACGCACCAACACCAACAGACTAGTAAACAATGACGACGCACCAACACCAACAGACTAGTAAACAATGACGACGCGCCAACAGACTAGTAAACAATGACGACGCACCAACAGACTAGTAAACAATGACGACGCACCAACAGACTAGTAAACAATGACGACGCACCAACACCAACAGACTAGTAAACAATGACGACGCACCAACACCAACAGACTAGTAAACAATGACGACGCGCCAACACCAACAGACTAGTAAACAACGACGACGACGCACCAACAGACTAGTAAACAACGACGACGCACCAACAGACTAGTAAACAACGACGACGCACCAACAGACTAGTAAACAACGACGACGCACCAACAGACTAGTAAACAATGACGACGCGCCAACAGACTAGTAAACAACGACGACGCGCCAACAGACTAGTAAACAACGACGACGCGCCAACAGACTAGTAAACAACGACGACGCGCCAACAGACTAGTAAACAATGACGACGCGCCAACAGACAAGTAAACAACGACGACGCACCAACACCAACAGACTAGTAAACAACGACGACGCGCCAACAGACTAGTAAACAACGACGACGCGCCAACAGACTAGTAAACAACGACGACGCACCAACACCAACAGACTAATAAACAACGACGACGCACCAACAGACTAGTAAACAATGACGACGCACCAACAGACTAGTAAACAACGACGACGCGCCAACACCAACAGACTAGTAAACAACGACGACGCACCAACAGACTAGTAAACAACGACGACGCACCAACAGACTAGTAAACAACGACGACGCACCAACAGACTAGTAAACAACGACGACGCGCCAACAGACTAGTAAACAACGACGACGCGCCAACAGACTAGTAAACAACGACGACGCGCCAACAGACTAGTAAATAACGACGACGCGCCAACAGACTAGTAAACAATGACGACGCACCAACACCAACAGACTAGTAAACAACGACGACGACGACGCACCAACAGACTAGTAAACAACGACGACGACGACGCACCAACAGACTAGTAAACGACGACGACGACGCACCAACAGACTAGTAAACGACGACGCACCAACAGACTAGTAAACAACGACGACGACGCACCAACAGACTAGTAAACAACGACGACGACGCACCAACAGACTAGTAAACAACGACGACGACGCACCAACAGACTAGTAAACAACGACGACGACGCACCAACAGACTAGTAAACAACGACGACGACGCACCAACAGACTAGTAAACAACGACGACGACGCACCAACAGACTAGTAAACAACGACGACGACGCACCAACAGACTAGTAAACAACGACGACGCGCCAACAGACTAGTAAACAATGACGACGCGCCAACAGACTAGTAAACAATGACGACGCGCCAACAGACTAGTAAACAATGACGACGCGCCAACAGACTAGTAAACAATGACGACGCGCCAACAGACTAGTAAACAATGACGACGCGCCAACAGACTAGTAAACAATGACGACGCACCAACAGACTAGTAAACAATGACGACGCACCAACAGACTAGTAAACAATGACGACGCACCAACAGACTAGTAAACAATGACGACGCACCAACAGACTAGTAAACAATGACGACGCACCAACAGACTAGTAAACAATGACGACGCACCAACAGACTAGTAAACAATGACGACGCCGACCAACACCAACAGACTAGTAAACAATGACGACGCACCAACAGACTAGTAAACAATCACGACGCACCAACAGACTAGTAAACAATCACGACGCACCAACAGACTAGTAAACAACGACGACGCACCAACAGACTAGTAAACAACGACGACGCACCAACAGACTAGTAAACAATGACGACGCACCAACAGACTAGTAAACAATGACGACGCACCAACACCAACAGACTAGTAAACAATCACGACGCACCAACACCAACAGACTAGTAAACAATCACGACGCACCAACAGACTAGTAAACAACGACGACGCACCAACAGACTAGTAAACAACGACGACGCACCAACAGACTAGTAAACAATGACGACGCGCCAACAGACTAGTAAACAATGACGACGCGCCAACAGACTAGTAAACAATGACGACGCACCAACACCAACAGACTAGTAAACAACGACGACGCGCCAACAGACTAGTAAACAACGACGACGCGCCAACAGACTAGTAAACAACGACGACGCACCAACAGACTAGTAAACAATGACGACGCACCAACAGACTAGTAAACAACGACGACGCACCAACACCAACAGACTAGTAAACAACGACGACGCACCAACAGACTAGTAAACAACGACGACGCACCAACAGACTAGTAAACAACGACGACGCACCAACAGACTAGTAAACAACGACGACGCACCAACAGACTAGTAAACAACGACGACGCACCAACAGACTAGTAAACAATGACGACGCACCAACAGACTAGTAAACAATGACGACGCACCAACAGACTAGTAAACAATGACGACGCGCCAACAGACTAGTAAACAATGACGACGCACCAACAGACTAGTAAACAACGACGACGCCCCAACAGACTAGTAAACAATGACGACGCCCCAACAGACTAGTAAACAATGACGACGCACCAACAGACTAGTAAACAACGACGACGCACCAACACCAACAGACTAGTAAACAACGACGACGCACCAACAGACTAGTAAACAACGACGACGCACCAACAGACTAGTAAACAATGACGACGCACCAACAGACTAGTAAACAATGACGACGTGCCAACAGACTAGTAAACAATGACGACGCACCAACAGACTAGTAAACATTGACGACGTGCCAACAGACTAGTAAACAATGACGACGCACCAACAGACTAGTAAACAACGACGACGCGCCAACAGACTAGTAAACAACGACGACGCACCAACACCAACAGACTAGTAAACAACGACGACGACGCACCAACAGACTAGTAAACAACGACGACGACGACGCACCAACAGACTAGTAAACAACGACGACGACGACGCACCAACAGACTAGTAAACGACGACGACGACGCACCAACAGACTAGTAAACGACGACGAACCAACAGACTAGTAAACAACGACGACGACGCACCAACAGACTAGTAAACAACGACGCACCAACAGACTAGTAAACAACGACGACGACGCACCAACAGACTAGTAAACAACGACGACGACGCACCAACAGACTAGTAAACAACGACGACGCACCAACAGACTAGTAAACAACGACGACGCGCCAACAGACAAGTAAACAACGACGACGCGCCAACAGACAAGTAAACAATGACGACGCGCCAACAGACTAGTAAACAATGACGACGCGCCAACAGACTAGTAAACAATGACGACGCGCCAACAGACTAGTAAACAATGACGACGCGCCAACAGACTAGTAAACAATGACGACGCGCCAACAGACAAGTAAACAATGACGACGCGCCAACAGACTAGTAAACAATGACGACGCGCCAACAGACTAGTAAACAATGACGACGCGCCAACAGACTAGTAAACAATGACGACGCGCCAACAGACTAGTAAACAATGACGACGCACCAACACCAACAGACTAGTAAACAATGACGACGCACCAACAGACTAGTAAACAATGACGACGCACCAACAGACTAGTAAACAATGACGACGCACCAACAGACTAGTAAACAATGACGACGCACCAACAGACTAGTAAACAATGACGACGCACCAACAGACTAGTAAACAATGACGACGCACCAACACCAACAGACTAGTAAACAATGACGACGCACCAACAGACTAGTAAACAATCACGACGCACCAACAGACTAGTAAACAATGACGACGCACCAACACCAACAGACTAGTAAACAATCACGACGCACCAACAGACTAGTAAACAACGACGACGCACCAACAGACTAGTAAACAACGACGACGCACCAACAGACTAGTAAACAATGACGACGCACCAACAGACTAGTAAACAATGACGACGCACCAACACCAACAGACTAGTAAACAATCACGACGCACCAACACCAACAGACTAGTAAACAATCACGACGCACCAACAGACTAGTAAACAACGACGACGCACCAACAGACTAGTAAACAACGACGACGCACCAACAGACTAGTAAACAATGACGACGCGCCAACAGACTAGTAAACAATGACGACGCGCCAACAGACTAGTAAACAATGACGACGCACCAACACCAACAGACTAGTAAACAACGACGACGCGCCAACAGACTAGTAAACAACGACGACGCGCCAACAGACTAGTAAACAACGACGACGCACCAACAGACTAGTAAACAATGACGACGCACCAACAGACTAGTAAACAACGACGACGCACCAACACCAACAGACTAGTAAACAACGACGACGCACCAACACCAACAGACTAGTAAACAACGACGACGCACCAACAGACTAGTAAACAACGACGACGCACCAACAGACTAGTAAACAACGACGACGCACCAACAGACTAGTAAACAACGACGACGCACCAACAGACTAGTAAACAATGACGACGCACCAACAGACTAGTAAACAATGACGACGCACCAACAGACTAGTAAACAATGACGACGTGCCAACAGACTAGTAAACAATGACGACGCACCAACAGACTAGTAAACAACGACGACGCCCCAACAGACTAGTAAACAATGACGACGCCCCAACAGACTAGTAAACAATGACGACGCACCAACAGACTAGTAAACAACGACGACGCACCAACACCAACAGACTAGTAAACAACGACGACGCACCAACAGACTAGTAAACAACGACGACGCACCAACAGACTAGTAAACAATGACGACGCACCAACAGACTAGTAAACAATGACGACGTGCCAACAGACTAGTAAACAATGACGACGCACCAACACCAGAAGGACCTTGAGTCACTTCCTCATCTGGAGGATGACCAGTAGTTTACATCAGAAGGACCTTAACGGAAAAGCCAAAAATAGAACCATTGCAGCAAGGGAAGGAGACCTTGAACTGTATGACAAAGTGTCTAACCTTCCCTCCTCCTCATTTTTTAAAATTACTTTAAGTCATTTAGCAGACTGTCTTATCTCCTCACCCTCCTACCTCCCTCCACTTGCTCACCTCATCAATGAGTTTCCGGGCGTTAGCAGTGGTGTAGTCCCCAGCGAAGAACACAAACAGACAGGACTCGTCACTCTCCTTGCGTCTGCCTCCTTTGGTCATGGGCACGATGCTGCGGGAAGCCTCAGCTGAGACCCGGACTGATTTAAACTCTGACTCCGGGTCAGGGGCTGGGACATGGTCCAACACCACAGTGTCCTCAGGTAGCAGGCTCCAGTTGGTCTCCCCTGAGACGGGCGTGAAATCATGGACGTTGCTCCAGTTGTTGTTGAAGATGCTGAGGCCTGCGTCCTTGAAGTGGAAGGCCAGTTCGGGGTAGTAGTACTGGAAGCAGCCGAACTTCATCCCCGTGGACGCCTCGATGATGGGCTGAGTGGCACAACACAGGAACACATCCATCTTCTGACAGTCCCTGGTCCTGAACTGCTGACAAGCCACCACACACTTGATATCCTTACAGTCCCTGAAGAACACACTGCCCTTCACTGGACCCATAACGATGCAGCAGTTAGTGCAGTCGTCGATGGTGATGGTGGCGGAGTGGTCCAACACGAAGATCTTACAGTTGTCACAGTCCTGGATGACAAACTGCTGTCCGTTCAGCTTGCCTGGCAGACGGCCCACCGTGACGTCCTTCAGCCCCGTTAGCATGAAGTCCTTAGGGTCAACCTGCATAGAGACAGATATTAGATCCTTAGGGTTAATCTGGATAGAGACAGATATTAGATCCTCAGGGTTAATCTGGATAGAGACAGATATTAGATCCTTTGGGTTAATCTGGATAGAGAGAGATATTAGATCCTCAGGGTTAATCTGGATAGAAACAGATATTAGGGTTAATCTGGATAGAGACAGATATTAGGGTTAATCTGGATAGAGACAGATATTAGATCCTTAGGGTTAATCTGGATAGAGACAGATATTAGGGTTAATCTGGATAGAGACAGATATTAGTTCCTTAGGGTTAATCTGGATAGAGACAGATATTAGGGTTAATCTGGATAGAGACAGATATTAGTTCCTTAGGGTTAATCTGGATAGAGACAGATATTAGGGTTAATCTGGATAGAGATAGATATTAGATCCTTAGGGTTAATCTGGATAGAGACAGATATTAGATCCTTAGGGTTAATCTGCATAGAGACAGATATTAGGGTTAATCTGGATAGAGACAGATATTAGATCCTCAGGGTTAATCCGCATAGAGACAGATATTAGGGTTAATCTGGATAGAGACAGATATTAGGGTTAATCTGGATAGAGACAGATATTAGTTCATTAGGGTTAATCTGGATAGAGACAGATATTAGTTCCTCAGGGTTAATCCGCATAGAGACAGATATTAGGGTTAATCTGGATAGAGACAGATATTAGATCCTCAGGGTTAATCTGGATAGAGACAGATATTAGATCCTCAGGGTTAATCTGGATAGAGACAGATATTAGATCCTTAGGGTTAATCTGGATAGAGACAGATATTAGATCCTTAGGGTTAATCTGCATAGAGACAGATATTAGGGTTAATCTGGATAGAGACAGATATTAGGGTTAATCTGGATAGAGACAGATATTAGATCCTTAGTGTTAATCCGCATAGAGACAGATATTAGATCCTTAGGGTTAATCTGGATAGAGACAGATATTAGGGTTAATCTGGATAGAGACAGATATTAGATCTTTAGGGTTAATCTGGATAGAGACAGATATTAGGGTTAATCTGGATAGAGACAGATATTAGATCCTTAGGGTTAATCTGGATAGAGACAGATATTAGATCCTTAGGGTTAATCTGGATAGAGACAGATATTAGGGTTAATCTGGATAGAGACAGATATTAGGGTTAATCTGCATACAGACAGATATTAGGGTTAATCTGGATAGAGACAGATATTAGATCCTCAGGGTTAATCTGGATAGAGACAGATATTAGATCCTCAGGGATAATCTGGATAGAGACAGATATTAGGGTTAATCTGGATAGAGACAGATATTAGATCCTTAGGGTTAATCTGCATAGAGACAGATATTAGGGTTAATCTGGATAGAGACAGATATTAGATCCTCAGGGTTAATCCGCATAGAGACAGATATTAGGGTTAATCTGGATAGAGACAGATATTAGGGTTAATCTGGATAGAGACAGATATTAGATCCTTAGGGTTAATCCGCATAGAGACAGATATTAGATCCTTAGGGTTAATCTGGATAGAGACAGATATTAGGGTTAATCTGGATAGAGAGATATTAGATCCTTAGGGTTAATCTGGATAGAGACAGATATTAGGGTTAATCTGGATAGAGACAGATATTAGGGTTAATCTGCATACAGACAGATATTAGGGTTAATCTGGATAGAGACAGATATTAGATCCTCAGGGTTAATCTGGATAGAGAGAGATATTAGATCCTTAGGGTTAATCTGGATAGAGACAGATATTAGGGTTAATCTGGATAGAGACAGATATTAGATCCTTAGGGTTAATCTGGATAGAGACAGATATTAGGGTTAATCTGCATACAGACAGATATTAGGGTTAATCTGGATAGAGACAGATATTAGATCCTCAGGGTTAATCTGGATAGAGACAGATATTAGATCCTCAGGGTTAATCTGGATAGAGACAGATATTAGATCCTTAGGGTTAATCTGGATAGAGACAGATATTAGATCCTTAGGGTTAATCTGGATAGAGACAGATATTAGGGTTAATCTGCATACAGACAGATATTAGGGTTAATCTGGATAGAGACAGATATTAGATCCTCAGGGTTAATCTGGATAGAGACAGATATTAGATCCTTAGGGTTAATCTGGATAGAGACAGATATTAGATCCTCAGGGTTAATCTGGATAGAGACAGATATTAGATCCTTAGGGTTAATCTGGATAGAGACAGATATCAGGGTTAATGTGGATAGAGACAGATATTAGATCCTTAGGGTTAATCCGCATAGAGACAGATATTAGGGTTAATCTGGATAGAGACAGATATTAGGGTTAATCTGGATAGAGACAGATATTAGATCCTTAGGGTTAATCTGGATAGAGACAGATATTAGATCCTCAGGGTTAATCTGGATAGAGACAGATATTAGATCCTTAGGGTTAATCTGGATAGAGACAGATATTAGATCCTTAGGGTTAATCTGGATAGAGACAGATATTAGGGTTAATCTGGATAGAGACAGATATTAGATCCTTAGGGTTAATCTGGATAGAAACCGATATTAGGGTTAATCTGGATAGAGATAGATATTAGATCCTTAGGGTTAATCTGGATAGAGACATATATTAGTTCCTTAGGGTTAATCTGGATAGAGACAGATATTAGGGTTAATCTGGATAGAGACAGATATTAGTTCCTTAGGGTTAATCTGGATAGAGACAGATATTAGGGTTAATCTGGATAGAGACAGATATTAGGGTTAATCTGGATAGAGACAGATATTAGATCCTCAGTTAATCTGGAGAGAGACAGATATTAGGGTTAATCTGGATAGAGACAGATATTAGATCCTCAGGGTTAATCTGGATAGAGACAGATATTAGATCCTTAGGGTTAATCTGGATAGAGACAGATATTAGATCCTCAGGGTTAATCTGGATAGAGACAGATATTAGATCCTCAGGGTTAATCCGCATAGAGACAGATATTAGGGTTAATCTGGATAGAGACAGATATTAGGGTTAATCTGGATAGAGACAGATATTAGGGTTCATCTGGATAGAGACAGATATTAGTTCCTCAGGGTTAATCCGCATAGAGACAGATATTTGGGTTAATCTGCATACAGACAGATATTAGGGTTAATCTGCATACAGACAGATATTAGGGTTAATCTGGATAGAGACAGATATTAGATCCTCAGGGTTAATCTGGATAGAGACAGATATTAGATCCTTAGGGTTAATCTGGATAGAGACAGATATTAGATCCTTAGGGTTAATCTGGATAGAGACAGATATTAGGGTTAATCTGCATACAGACAGATATTAGGGTTAATCTGGATAGAGACAGATATTAAATCCTCAGGGTTAATCTGGATAGAGACAGATATTAGATCCTTAGGGTTAATCTGGATAGAGACAGATATTAGATCCTCAGGGTTAATCTGGATAGAGACAGATATTAGATCCTTAGGGTTAATCTGCATAGAGAGAGATATCAGGGTTAATGTGGATAGAGACAGATATTAGATCCTTAGGGTTAATCCGCATAGAGACAGATATTAGGGTTAATCTGGATAGAGACAGATATTAGATCCTTAGGGTTAATCTGGATAGAGACAGATATTAGATCTTTAGGGTTAATCGGATAGAGACAGATATTAGGGTTAATCTGGATAGAGACAGATATTAGGGTTAATCTGGATAGAGACAGATATTAGATCCTTAGGGTTAATCTGGATAGAGACAGATATTAGGGTTAATCTGGATAGAGATAGATATTAGATCCTTAGGGTTAATCTGGATAGAGACATATATTAGTTCCTTTGGGTTAATCTGGATAGAGACAGATATTAGGGTTAATCTGGATAGAGACAGATATTAGGGTTAATCTGGATAGAGACAGATATTAGTTCCTTAGGGTTAATCTGGATAGAGACAGATATTAGGGTTAATCTGGATAGAGACAGATATTAGGGTTAATCTGGATAGAGACAGATATTAGATCCTCAGGGTTAATCTGGATAGGGACAGATATTAGGGTTAATCTGGATAGAGACAGATATTAGATCCTCAGGGTTAATCTGGATAGAGACAGATATTAGATCCTCAGGGTTAATCTGGATAGAGACAGATATTAGATCCTTAGGGTTAATCTGGATAGAGACATATATTAGATCCTTAGAGTTAATCTGGATAGAGACAGATATTAGATCCTCAGGGTTAATCCGCATAGAGACAGATATTAGATCCTCAGGGTTAATGCGCATAGAGACAGATATTAGGGTTAATCTGGATAGAGACAGATATTAGGGTTAATCTGGATAGAGACAGATATTAGTTCCTCAGGGTTAATCCGCATAGAGACAGATATTTGGGTTAATCTGCATACAGACAGATATTAGGGTTAATCTGGATAGAGACAGATATTAGATCCTCAGGGTTAATCTGGATAGAGACAGATATTAGATCCTTAGGGTTAATCTGGATAGAGACAGATATTAGATCCTTAGGGTTAATCTGCATAGAGACAGATATTAGGCTTAATCTGCATACAGACAGATATTAGGGTTAATCTGGATAGAGACAGATATTAGATCCTCAGGGTTAATCTGGATAGAGACAGATATTAGATCCTTAGGGTTAATCTGGATAGAGACAGATATTAGATCCTCAGGGTTAATCTGGATAGAGACAGATATTAGATCCTTAGGGTTAATCTGGATAGAGACAGATATTAGATCTTTAGGGTTAATCTGGATAGAGACAGATATTAGGGTTAATCTGGATAGAGACAGATATTAGATCCTTAGGGTTAATCTGGATAGAGACATATATTAGTTCCTTTGGGTTAATCTGGATAGAGACAGATATTAGGGTTAATCTGGATAGAGACAGATATTAGATCCTTAGGGTTAATCTGGATAGAGACAGATATTAGTTCCTTAGGGTTAATCTGGATAGAGACAGATATTAGGGTCAATCTGGATAGAGACAGATATTAGGGTCAATCTGGATAGAGACAGATATTAGATCCTCAGGGTTAATCTGGATAGAGACAGATATTAGGGTCAATCTGGATAGAGACAGATATTAGGGTTAATCTGGATAGAGACAGATATTAGATCCTCAGGGTTAATCTGGATAGAGACAGATATTAGGGTTAATCTGGATAGAGACAGATATTAGATCCTCAGGGTTAATCTGGATAGAGACAGATATTAGATCCTCAGGGTTAATCTGGATAGAGACAGATATTAGATCCTCAGGGTTAATCTGGATAGAGACAGATATTAGATCCTTAGAGTTAATCTGGATAGAGACAGATATTAGATCCTCAGGGTTAATCCGCATAGAGACAGATATTAGATCCTCAGGGTTAATCCGCATAGAGACAGATATTAGGGTTAATCTGGATAGAGACAGATATTAGGGTTAATCTGGATAGAGACAGATATTAGGGTTCATCTGGATAGAGACAGATATTAGTTCCTCAGGGTTAATCCGCATAGAGACAGATATTTGGGTTAATCTGCATACAGACAGATATTAGGGTTAATCTGGATAGAGACAGATATTAGATCCTCAGGGTTAATCTGGATAGAGACAGATATTAGATCCTCAGGGTTAATCTGGATAGAGACAGATATTAGATCCTTAGGGTTAATCTGGATAGAGACAGATATTAGGGTTAATCTGGATAGAGACAGATATTAGGGTTAATCTGGATAGAGACAGATATTAGATCCTCAGGGTTAATCTGGATAGAGACAGATATTAGATCCTTAGGGTTAATCTGGATAGAGACAGATATTAGATCCTCAGGGTTAATCTGGATAGAGACAGATATTAGATCCTTAGGGTTAATCTGGATAGAGACAGATATCAGGGTTAATGTGGATAGAGACAGATATTAGATCCTTAGGGTTAATCCGCATAGAGACAGATATTAGGGTTAATCTGGATAGAGACAGATATTAGATCCTTAGGGTTAATCTGGATAGAGACAGATATTAGGGTTAATCTGCATACAGACAGATATTAGGGTTAATCTGGATAGAGACAGATATTAGATCCTCAGGGTTAATCTGGATAGAGACAGATATTAGATCCTTAGGGTTAATCTGGATAGAGACAGATATTAGATCCTCAGGGTTAATCTGGATAGAGACAGATATTAGATCCTTAGGGTTAATCTGGATAGAGACAGATATCAGGGTTAATGTGGATAGAGACAGATATTAGATCCTTAGGGTTAATCCGCATAGAGACAGATATTAGGGTTCATCTGGATAGAGACAGATATTAGGGTTAATCTGGATAGAGACAGATATTAGATCCTTAGGGTTAATCTGGATAGAGACAGATATTAGATCCTCAGGGTTAATCTGGATAGAGACAGATATTAGATCCTTAGGGTTAATCTGGATAGAGACAGATATTAGATCTTTAGGGTTAATCTGGATAGAGACAGATATTAGGGTTAATCTGGATAGAGACAGATATTAGATCCTTAGGGTTAATCTGGATAGAGACAGATATTAGGGTTAATCTGGATAGAGATAGATATTAGATCCTTAGGGTTAATCTGGATAGAGACATATATTAGTTCCTTTGGGTTAATCTGGATAGAGACAGATATTAGGGTTAATCTGGATAGAGACAGATATTAGGGTTAATCTGGATAGAGACAGATATTAGTTCCTTAGGGTTAATCTGGATAGAGACAGATATTAGGGTTAATCTGGATAGAGACAGATATTAGGGTTAATCTGGATAGAGACAGATATTAGATCCTCAGGGTTAATCTGGATAGAGACAGATATTAGGGTTAATCTGGATAGAGACAGATATTAGATCCTCAGGGTTAATCTGGATAGAGACAGATATTAGATCCTCAGGGTTAATCTGGATATAGACAGATATTAGATCCTCAGGGTTAATCCGCATAGAGACAGATATTAGATCCTCAGGGTTAATCCGCATAGAGACAGATATTAGGGTTAATCTGGATAGAGACAGATATTAGGGTTCATCTGGATAGAGACAGATATTAGTTCCTCAGGGTTAATCCGCATACAGACAGATATTAGGGTTAATCTGGATAGAGACAGATATTAGATCCTCAGGGTTAATCTGGATAGAGACAGATATTAGATCCTCAGGGTTAATCTGGATAGAGACAGATATTAGATCCTTAGGGTTAATCTGGATAGAGACAGATATTAGGGTTAATCTGGATAGAGACAGATATTAGGGTTAATCTGGATAGAGACAGATATTAGATCCTTAGGGTTAATCTGGATAGAGACAGATATTAGATCCTCAGGGTTAATCTGGATAGAGACAGATATTAGATCTTTAGGGTTAATCTGGATAGAGACAGATATCAGGGTTAATGTGGATAGAGACAGATATTAGATCCTTAGGGTTAATCCGCATAGAGACAGATATTAGGGTTAATCTGGATAGAGACAGATATTAGGGTTAATCTGGATAGAGACAGATATTAGATCCTCAGGGTTAATCTGGATAGAGACAGATATTAGATCCTCAGGGTTAATCTGGATAGAGACAGATATTAGATCCTTAGGGTTAATCTGGATAGAGACAGATATTAGATCCTTAGGGTTAATCTGGATAGAGACAGATATTAGATCTTTAGGGTTAATCTGGATAGAGACAGATATTAGATCTTTAGGGTTAATCTGGATAGAGACAGATATTAGGGTTAATCTGGATAGAGATAGATATTAGATCCTTAGGGTTAATCTGGATAGAGACATATATTAGTTCCTTTGGGTTAATCTGGATAGAGACAGATATTAGGGTTAATCTGGATAGAGACAGATATTAGGGTTAATCTGGATAGAGACAGATATTAGTTCCTTAGGGTTAATCTGGATAGAGACAGATATTAGGGTTAATCTGGATAGAGACAGATCCTTAGGGTTAATCTGGATAGAGACAGATATTAGATCCTTAGGGTTAATCTGGATAGAGACAGATATTAGATCCTTAGGGTTAATCTGGATAGAGAGAGATATTAGATCCTTAGGGTTAATCTGGATAGAGACAGATATTAGATCCTTAGGGTTAATCTGGATAGAGACAGATATTAGATCCTCAGGGTTAATCCGCATAGAGACAGATATTAGGGTTAATCTGGATAGAGACAGATATTAGGGTTAATCTGGATAGAGACAGATATTAGGGTTCATCTGGATAGAGACAGATATTAGTTCCTCAGGGTTAATCCGAATAGAGACAGATATTAGGGTTAATCTGGATAGAGACAGATATTAGGGTTAATCTGGATAGAGACAGATATTACGGTTAATCTGGATAGAGACAGATATTAGATCCTTAGGGTTAATCTGGATAGAGACAGATATTAGATCCTTAGGGTTAATCTGGATAGAGACAGATATTAGGGTTAATCTGCATACAGACAGATATTAGGGTTAATCTGGATAGAGACAGATATTAGATCCTTAGGGTTAATCTGGATAGAGACAGATATTAGATCCTTAGGGTTAATCTGGATAGAGACAGATATTAGATCCTCAGGGTTAATCTGGATAGAGACAGATATTAGATCCTCAGGGTTAATCTGGATAGAGACAGATATTAGATCCTCAGGGTTAATCTGGATAGAGACAGATATTAGATCCTCAGGGTTAATCTGGATAGAGACAGATATTAGATCCTTAGGGTTAATCCGCACAGAGACAGATATTAGATTCTTAGAGTTAATCTGGATAGAGACAGATATTAGGGTTAATCTGGATAGAGACAGATATTACGGTTAATCTGGATAGAGACAGATATTAGATCCTTAGGGTTAATCTGGATAGAGACAGATATTAGATCCTCAGGGTTAATCTGGATATAGACAGATATTAGATCCTTAGGGTTAATCTGGATAGAGACAGATATTAGGGTTAATCTGCATACAGACAGATATTAGGGTTAATCTGGATAGAGACAGATATTAGATCCTTAGGGTTAATCTGGATAGAGACAGATATTAGATCCTTAGGGTTAATCTGGATAGAGACAGATATTAGATCCTCAGGGTTAATCTGGATAGAGACAGGTATTAGATCCTCAGGGTTAATCTGGATAGAGACAGATATTAGATCCTCAGGGTTAATCTGGATAGAGACAGATATTAGATCCTTAGGGTTAATCCGCACAGAGACAGATATTAGATTCTTAGAGTTAATCTGGATAGAGACAGATATTAGGGTTAATCTGCATACAGACAGATATTAGATCCTTAGGGTTAATCTGGATAGAGACAGATATTAGATCCTTAGGGTTAATCTGGATAGAGACAGATATTAGATCCTTAGGGTTAATCTGGATAGAGACAGATAGGGTTAATCTGGATAGAGACAGATATTAGATCCTCAGGGTTAATCTGGATAGAGACAGATATTACATCCTTAGGGTTAATCTGGATAGAGACAGATATTAGATCCTCAGGGCAGTGGTTTTTAAACTTTTTCAGCCTGGGAACCAAATGAGAAATGTCTTTTCCTGGGACCCAAATTTAGGAAAAGATGTAACCATATGTAAATATTGGTACATTTCATTGCCCTTATGCCAAAAACAAATGCAATCTAGCCAAAAACAAATAATGAAATTAAATATTAGTATAAATATATATTCATGTTTATTTTCCCCCGTTAAAAACACTCTTACATATCTGTCTAGGTTGGAACTGTTGTATTAAAATACAACAAATCATTTCATTCTGAACTGGAATAAACAGATTATGAACTGGAATAAACGGATTTATCACATCACACAGATGAATAACAGAACAGACACACAGGCTTTCTGATCGTGCAACACTAAGAAACAGTACAGATGAACAATGATCAGGCCTACTGTACATGCTACTGTAGAAATGATCAGGGCTACTGTACATGCTACTGTAGAAATGATCAGGCCTACTGTACATCCCACTGTAGAAATGATCAGGCCTACTGTACAGCTTAATGAAGAAATGATCAGGCCTACTGTACAGCTTAATGTAGAAATGATCAGACCTACTGTACATCCCACTGTAGAAATGATCAGGCCGACTGTACATCCCACTGTAGAAATGATCAGGCCTACTGTACAGCTTAATGTAGAAATGATCAGACCTACTGTACATCTTACTGTAAATGATCCTACTGTACAGCTTAATGTAGAAATGATCAGGCCTACTGTACATCCCACTGTAGAAATGATCAGGCCTACTGTACAGCTAAATGTAGAAATGATCAGACCTACTGTACATCCCTCTGTAGAAATGATCAGGCCTACTGTACATCCCACTGTAGAAATGATCAGGCCTACTGTACAGCTTAATGTAGAAATGATCAGGCCTACTGTACAGCTTAATGTAGAAATGATCAGACCTACTGTACATCTTACTGTAAATGATCCTCCTGTACATCCCACTGTAGAAATGATCAGGCCTACTGTACATCCCACTGTAGAAATGATCAGGCCTACTGTACAGCTTAATGTAGAAATGATCAGACCTACTGTACATCTTACTGTAAATGATCCTACTGTACATCCCACTGTAGAAATGATCAGGCCTACTGTACATCCCACTGTATAAATGATCAGGCCTACTGTACATCCCACTGTAGAAATGATCAGGCCTACTGTACATCCCACTGTAGAAATGATCAGGCATCCTGTCCATCCCACTGTATAAATGATCAGGCCTACTGTACATCCCACTGTATAAATGATCAGGCCTACTGTACATCCCACTGTAGAAATGATCAGGCCTACTGTACATCCCACTGTAGAAATGATCAGACCTACTGTACATCCCACTGTAGAAATGATCAGGCCTACTGTACATCCCACTGTAGAAATGATCAGACCTACTGTACATCCCACTGTAGAAATGATCAGGCCTACTGTACATCCCACTGTAGAAATGATCAGGCCTACTGTACATCCCACTGTAGAAATGATCAGGCCTACTGTACATCGCACTGTAGAAATGATCAGGCCTACTGTACATCCCACTGTAGAAATGATCAGGCCTACTGTACATCGCACTGTAGAAATGATCAGACCTACTGTACATCCCACTGTATAAATGATCAGGCCTACTGTACATCCCGCTGTAGAAATGATCCTACTGTACATTCTACTGTAGAAATGATCAGACCTACTGTACATCCCACTGTAGAAATGATCAGGCCTACTGTACAGCTTAATGTAGAAATGATCAGACCTACTGTACAGCTTAATGTAGAAATGATCAGACCTACTGTACATCCCACTGTAGAAATGATCAGGCCTACTGTACAGCTTAATGTAGAAATGATCAGACCTACTGTACAGCTTAATGTAGAAATGATCAGACCTACTGTACATCCCACTGTAGAAATGATCAGGCCTACTGTACATCCCACTGTAGAAATGATCAGGCCTACTGTACAGCTTAATGTATAAATGATCAGGCCTACTGTACATCCCGCTGTAGAAATGATCCTACTGTACATTCTACTGTAGAAATGATCAGACCTAATGTACATCCCACTGTAGAAATGATCAGGCCTACTGTACAGCTTAATGTAGAAATGATCAGACCTACTGTACAGCTTAATGTAGAAATGATCAGACCTACTGTACATCCCACTGTAGAAATGATCAGGCCTACTGTACATCCCACTGTAGAAATGATCAGGCCTACTGTACATCCCACTGTAGAAATGATCAGGCCTACTGTACATCCCACTGTAGAAATGATCAGGCCTACTGTACAGCTTAATGTAGAAATGATCAGACCTACTGTACATCTTACTGTAAATGATCCTATTGTACAGCTTAATATAGAAATGATCAGGCCTACTGTACATCCCACTGTAGAAATGATCAGGCCTACTGTACATCCCACTATATAAATGATCAGGCCTACTGTACATCCCACTGTAGAAATGATCAGGCCTCCTGTACATCCCACTGTATAAATGATCAGGCCTCCTGTACATCCCACTATATAAATGATCAGGCCTACTGTACATCCCACTATATAAATGATCAGGCCTACTGTACATCCCACTGTAGAAATGATCAGGCCTACTGTACATCCCACTGTAGAAATGATCAGGCCTACTGTACATCCCACTGTAGAAATGATCAGACCTACTGTACATCCCACTGTAGAAATGATCAGACCTACTGTACATCCCACTGTAGAAATGATCAGACCTACTGTACATCCCACTGTAGAAATGATCAGGCCTACTGTACATCCCACTGTAGAAATGATCAGGTCTACTGTACATCCCACTGTAGAAATGATCAGGCCTACTGTACATCCCACTGTAGAAATGATCAGGCCTACTGTACATCCTACTGTAGAAATGATCAGACCTACTGTACATCCTACTGTAGAAATGATCAGACCTACTGTACATCCTACTGTAGAAATGATCAGGCCTACTGTAGAAATGATCCTACTGTAGAAATGATCAGGCCTACTGTACATCCCACTGTAGAAATGATCAGGCCTACTGTACATCCCACTGTAGAAATGATCAGGCCTACTGTATAGCTTAATGTAGAAATTATTGTTGAAATAAAGTCTAGGTTGGAACTGTTACAATACATGGTTTTTTTTATATTCTGAACTGGAAAAAAAAACTGGTTGATAACATCACACAGATGTAGACCAGAAAACACACACACACACACACACACACACACACACACACACACACACACACACACACACACACACACACACACACACACACACACACACACACACACACACACACACACACACACAGAGAGAAGTGTGTGGCTGGTTGAAGCAGGTCTATTCTGGGTTCAGTTTGACAGTTTAACACTGAGGTCATACTCAGCAATGACACCGTTTCTGTGCTTGACTTCAGGGACTGTATGTGGTGCCAAACTGGATAGGTCCGGCAGGAGACCACTTCCTGTTGTAGATGAACAACCCAGAACAATGTGTGTTTGCCTCAAAAAACATCTTGCTTCAATCAGTTTATTCCAGTTCAGAATAACAATTATTACTTGTATTTTAATAGCAACAGTTCCAACCTAGACTTGTTTTCAACAGTAATTTTTACAGTAAGATGTACAGTAGGCCTGATCATTTCTACATTAAGCTGTACAGTAGGATCATTTACAGTAAGATGTACAGTAGGCCTGATCATTTCTACAGTAAGCTGTACCGTAGGCCTGATCATTTATACAGTGGGATGTACAGTAGCCCTGATCATTTATACAGTGGGATGTACAGTAGCCCTGATCATTTCTACAGTGGGATGTACAGTAGGCCTGATCATTTCTACAGTGGGATGTACAGTAGGCCTGATCATTTCTACATTAAGCTGTACAGTAGGCCTGATCATTTCTACAGTAAGCTGTACAGTAGGCCTGATCATTTCTACAGTAAGCTGTACAGTAGGCCTGATCATTTCTACATTAAGATGTACTGTAGGCCTGATCATTTTTCATCTGTACTGTTACTTAGTGTTGCACTATCAGTAACTAGCTAGCTTGCCTTGGCTATAATTAGCTATTATCTGTGTACAAGGCCAGGGATTTTTTTATTTTATTTAACTAGGCAAGTCAGTTAAAGAACAAATTCTTATTTACAATGGCGGCCTAGGAACAGTGGGTTAACTGCCTTGTTCAGGGGCAGAACGACAGATTTGTACCTTGTCAGCTCAGGGATTCGATCTTGCAACTTTTTGGTTACTAGTCCAACGCTCTAACCACTAGGCTACCAACCACCCCGATTGTTTGAAAGAGAAACTCAAATCTACTACTATGAGAGATAGTACTCCCTTAGAAAATGACAACAATGCTTTGCTTGTTGATGTACTTTCCACTTTCGAAGCCCTGTTTCCTGAAGCCCTGTTTCCTGAAGCATTCTGCCCTGTTCTGGAATAACTCCCTGTGTTTCCCATCATGCTGCCCTGTTCTGAAATAACTCCCTGGGTTTCCCGTCATGCTGCCCTGTTCTGGAATAACTCCCTGGGTTTCCCATCACGCTGCCCTGTTCTGGAATAACTCCCAGGGTTTCCCATCATGCTGCCCTGTTCTGGAATAACTCCCTGGGGTTCCCCATCATGCTGCCCTGTTCTGGAAAAACTCCCAGGGTTTCCCATCATGCTGCCCTGTTCTGGAATAACTCCCAGGGTTTCCCATCATGCTGCTCTGTTCTGGAATAACTCCCAGGGTTTCCCATCACGCTGCCCTGTTCTGGAATAACTCCCTGGGTTTACCGTCACGCTGCCCTGTTCTGGAATAACTCCCAGGGTTTCCCATCATGCTGCCCTGTTCTGGAATAACTCCCAGGGTTTCCCATCATGCTGCCCTGTTCTGGAATAACTCCCAGGGTTTCCCATCATGCTGCCCTGTTCTGGAATAACTCCCTGTGTTTCCCATCATGCTGCCCTGTTCTGGAATAACTCCCTGGGTTTATCATCATGCTGCCCTGTTCTGGAATAACTCCCTGGGTTTCCCATCATGCTGCCCTGTTCTGGAATAACTCCCTGGGTTTCCCATCATGCTGCCCTGTTCTGGAATAACTCCCTGGGTTTCCCATCATGCTGCCCTGTTCTGGAATAACTCCCTGGGTTTCCCATCATGCTGCCCTGTTCTGGAATAACTCCCTGGGTTTCCCATCATGCTGCCCTGTTCTGGAATAACTCCCTGGGTTTCCCATCACGCTGCCCTGTTCTGGAATAACTCCCTGGGTTTCCCATCACGCTGCCCTGTTCTGGAATAACTCCCAGGGTTTCCCATCATGCTGCCCTGTTCTGGAATAACTCTGGGTTTCCCATCATGCTGTGGATGTTTGGTCAGGACGTGTCATTTTATTAATTTGTTTGTTTTTGAGAGACTCATTACTGAGCACTTCCCCACACAAAACACATTGTGGGCGCTCCTCGTTACTTCTCAAAGTCTGTATGAAAGAGACAGAAACTCATCGCTGTATTTGTGTTTCATGACATTTGAGCTCCGTCAGAACTTGTGGGTAGCATGAGTCCATTTCATGACATCGGTGAGTGATGGCGACTGGGAATGACAAGTCAGTGGCTGACGGCCCGTCAGCTGCCGCTGAACGACGACGGCCCGTCAGCTGCCGCTGAACGACGACGGCCCGTCAGCTGCCGCTGAACGACGACGGCCCGTCAGCTGCCGCTGAACGACGACGGCCCGTCAGCTGCCGCTGAACGACGACGGCCCGTCAGCTGCCGCTGAACGACGACGGCCCGTCAGCTGCCGCTGAACGACGACGGCCCGTCAGCTGCCGCTGAACGACGACGGCCCGTCAGCTGCCGCTGAACGACGACGGCCCGTCAGCTGCCGCTGAACGACGACGGCCCGTCAGCTGCCGCTGAACGACGACGGCCCGTCAGCTGCCGCTGAACGACGACGGCCCGTCAGCTGCCGCTGAACGACGACGGCCCGTCAGCTGCCGCTGAACGACGACGGCCCGTCAGCTGCCGCTGAACGACGACAGCCCGTCAGCTGCCGCTGAACGACGACAGCCCGTCAGCTGCCGCTGAACGACGACAGCCCGTCAGCTGCCGCTGAACGACGACAGCCCGTCAGCTGCCGCTGAACGACGACAGCCCGTCAGCTGCCGCTGAACGACAGCCCGTCAGCTGCCGCTGAACGACAGCCCGTCAGCTGCCGCTGAACGACAGCCCGTCAGCTGCCGCTGAACGACAGCCCGTCAGCTGCCGCTGAACGACAGCCCGTCAGCTGCCGCTGAACGACAGCCCGTCAGCTGCCGCTGAACGACAGCCCATCAGCTGCCGCTGAACAGAGACCGCTGCTAAGCATCTCCCTCTACCGCAGCTGCCAAACTGAACAGAGACCGCTGCTAAGCATCTCCCTCTACCGCAGCTGCCAAACTGAACAGAGACCGCTGCTAAGCATCTCCCTCTACCGCAGCTGCCAAACTGAACAGAGACCGCTGCTAAGCATCTCCCTCTACCGCAGCTGCCAAACTGAACAGAGACCGCTGCTAAGCATCTCCCTCTACCGCAGCTGCCAAACTGAACAGAGACCGCTGCTAAGCATCTCCCTCCACCGCAGCTGCCAAACTGAACAGAGACCGCTGCTAAGCATCTCCCTCTACCGCAGCTGCCAAACTGAACAGAGACCGCTGCTAAGCATCTCCCTCTACCGCAGCTGCCAAACTGAACAGAGACCGCTGCTAAGCATCTCCCTCCACCGCAGCTGGCAAACTGAACAGAGACCGCTGCTAAGCATCTCCCTCTACCGCAGCTGCCAAACTGAACAGAGACCGCTGCTAAGCATCTCCCTCCACCGCAGCTGGCAAACTGAACAGAGTCCGCTGCTAAGCATCTCCCTCCACCGCAGCTGCCAAACTGAACAGAGACCGCTGCTAAGCATCTCCCTCTACCGCAGCTGGCAAACTGAACAGAGACCGCTGCTAAGCATCTCCCTCTACCTCAGCTGGCAAACTGAACAGAGACCGCTGCTAAGCATCTCCCTCCACCGCAGCTGCCAAACTGAACAGAGACCGCTGCTAAGCATCTCCCTCTACCGCAGCTGCCAAACTGAACAGAGACCGCTGCTAAGCATCTCCCTCTACCGCAGCTGCCAAACTGAACAGAGACCGCTGCTAAGCATCTCCCTCTACCGCAGCTGCCAAACTGAACAGAGACCGCTGCTAAGCATCTCCCTCTACCGCAGCTGCCAAACTGAACAGAGACCGCTGCTAAGCATCTCCCTCTACCGCAGCTGCCAAACTGAACAGAGACCGCTGCTAAGCATCTCCCTCCACCGCAGCTGCCAAACTGAACAGAGACCGCTGCTAAGCATCTCCCTCCACCGCAGCTGCCAAACTGAACAGAGACCGCTGCTAAGCATCTCCCTCCACCGCAGCTGCCAAACTGAACAGAGACCGCTGCTAAGCATCTCCCTCCACCGCAGCTGCCAAACTGAACAGAGACCGCTGCTAAGCATCTCCCTCTACCGCAGCTGGCAAACTGAACAGAGACCGCTGCTAAGCATCTCCCTCCACCGCAGCTGGCAAACTGAACAGAGACCGCTGCTAAGCATCTCCCTCCACCGCAGCTGCCAAACTGAACAGAGACCGCTGCTAAGCATCTCCCTCTACCGCAGCTGCCAAACTGAACAGAGACCGCTGCTAAGCATCTCCCTCCACCGCAGCTGCCAAACTGAACAGAGACCGCTGCTAAGCATCTCCCTCCACCGCAGCTGCCAAACTGAACAGAGACCGCTGCTAAGCATCTCCCTCCACCGCAGCTGCCAAACTGAACAGAGACCGCTGCTAAGCATCTCCCTCTACCGCAGCTGCCAAACTGAACAGAGACCGCTGCTAAGCATCTCCCTCTACCGCAGCTGCCAAACTGAACAGAGACCGCTGCTAAGCAGAGTGCGCAGATGCACTTGGCCAAATCAATTCCAGTAAATGATGAAATAATTATAAATGTACTCTGACGCGACCCATGCATTAAGAAAGGCTGCCTTATGGTCATCGAGCAGACGCTCTTATCCAGAGTGGGTAAGTGTCTTGCTCAAGGGTGCATAACATATTTTTTTACCTAGTCGGTTCGGGGATTCGAACCAGCCACCTTTCGGTTACTGGCCAACGCTCTTAGTCACTACATTACAAACCACAAAATGTTAAAACACAAAAAGGCATATAGTAGTATATAAATGGTAAGCTGGTTAAATAAAAGACTGCTCTTTCAACTTTTAGACTACCATCGTTTTTGGGAAATAGGGACATGTGTGTCTTTTTCACCAAATATCTCAAAATGTATGTATTTTAATGGTTTTAAGTTCTACACCATTTTAAATCGGGATAAACTATTATTTCTAATGACGTTACCAATTTCTGGTAGTTAAAACGTCAACGAACAAACATACTATTGGAACTCAGAGTTCGTCCCATTGTCTCCAGTAGGGGAGATACAGGTATGTCTGTTTATTTTACATAATATCTCGCAATGCGTATATTGTAATTGTTCAAGTCGCACACCATTTTAATCGTGAGAATCTCCTCTTTCTAAATGTGTAATGCTGGGCAGCTTACTCTGTTGTCATCAAACGCTAGACCAGAAATACTTTTCCCCTTGGAACGCTGAGCTCCACCTTGTTTTCTTATAGAGAGACATGATGGTATATTTAGCAATGTGTATATATTTATTTTCAAGTCACCATTATAAATCAGGATAATCTCCTCTTTCTAATGACAAGGTTGAGCAGCGTGCTCTGCTTTCATCGATCGCTAGACCAGAAATAGCTTCCTACTTCCTCCTTATACAGGTATCAGCATCCCTGGCACCATCGAGGTACTGGATGTTTACTTTCTATTGTTGTTATTTTTCAGTTTCGTCCTATGAACAGACTGTAGTGGTCAAATAAAAAGGTTTACATTTTTTTTGGTGCCATTTAGGGAAATTACATTTTAAGGATCATTCCTGTCAGAAGAAACTCAGCAAAGGTTCGTTTTAATCCATTTGCTATTGCCTGGTGTTCGTTCTCAAACAACGTTATTTGGCCGTTTTTCAGCCTTGGGTGAATTTAGACTCGTTCTATCCCTGGCCATGCACCGATAGTAACCCTAGCCATGCACCGATAGTAACCCTAGCCATGCACCGATAGTAACCCTAGCCATGCACCGATAGTAACCCTAGCCATGCACCGATAGTAACCCTAGCCATGCACCGATAGTAACCCTAGCCATGCACCGATAGTAACCCTAGCCATGCACCGATAGTAACCCTAGCCATGCACCGATAGTAACCCTAGCCATGCACCGATAGTATCCCTAGCCATGCACCGATAGTAACCCTAGCCATGCACCGATAGTAACCCTAGCCATGCACCGATAGTAACCCTAGCCATGCACCCGATAGTATCCCTAGCCATGCACCGATAGTAACCCTAGCCATGCACCGATAGTAACCCTAGCCATGCACCGATAGTAACCCTAGCCATGCACCGATAGTAACCCTAGCCATGCACCGATAGTAACCCTAGCCATGTACCCGATAGTATCCCTAGCCATGCACCCGATAGTATCCCTAGCCATGCACCCGATAGTATCCCTAGCCATGCACCCGATAGTATCCCTAGCCATGCACCCGATAGTAACCCTAGCCATGCACCCGATAGTATCCCTAGCCATGCACCGATAGTAACCCTAGCCATGCACCGATAGTAACCCTAGCCATGCACCGATAGTAACCCTAGCCATGCACCGATAGTAACCCTAGCCATGCACCGATAGTAACCCTAGCCATGCACCGATAGTAACCCTAGCCATGCACCGATAGTAACCCTAGCCATGCACCCGATAGTATCCCTAGCCATGCACCCGATAGTATCCCTAGCCATGCACCGATAGTAACCCTAGCCATGCATGCGTCCTCACCGATAGTCTCCCTAGCCATGCATGCCTCCTCACCGATAGTATCCCTAGCCATGCCTTGCGTCCTCACCGATAGTATCCCTAGCCATGCATGCATCATCTCCATACCTTTTCACGTTTGTCCCAGCTGTATTGTTTAGGTGGATCCTCCGCTGTATTGCTGCCGAGGTCAATGTTGTTGGCGTTACTACTGCTGTTCGTCTTCTCTTCCACTGTAGTCGGAGTAGGTTCCTTTTCGGGTGATTTGCTCTTGGCTTTTTTGGAGAACAAGCAACCCATTTTGTCCTTTTAACAATAAACCAATCAAACGTGTATAGGAAAATATGACAAGAGTCTGTCCCCAGAAGATTTCTCGTCTACTTTGTATAAAATGTACAGGTATTTCGTCCTTCTTGCCTCCTCGGTTTCTGTCTTCTTATCAGGTACTCGTAAACATGTCTTTCGTTTGAGCTTCCCTTTTCCTTACACAATTCAACAGCCAATCAATACTTTGCAATCTGTTACTTAGTAACAGCGAATCACAGTACAACAACAGGTCTGGGAGGGGGCAACGTGGACAATGTCAGCCAATCAAATCAATGTTTTGCTTTTTTGGGAGCTGGGCGTTGTTTTAGCCGCGCCCGGTATGCAGGGTGGTAAACAGTGAGGGGTTTCGATTATCTGGCCGGGGTTTCCCCGGTGAGAGAAGTTTCTTTCGGTGAACGGTGATTGCATTCGTTTTGGAACCGGCTGCCTCCCGGGCACGAGCAAGGTGGCCCGGTTTAAAACCCAAAACGAAACCATCTCAAACCAAAATACGTAGTCTAGGCTAGATTAAACACTTAGAGTAATGAGTAAAATGGTGTTTTCACATGCAAAAGTGATTGTTTTGGATAATTAGGTTTTATCTGCCACCAATGAAAACTAGTTTAAAAAAATTCGACCGTATATGTTATATAAAATTTAAAGTGTATGTTTCTGGACTATGCACCATGCTGCCTTGTTGACAACATGACTGAGTGGCACAGATTATTGTTCGACGTGAGAAGAAGCTTTTCCCTCAACGTTTTTATTCCGTTCACGTCACGGGCCATAGTTAATAGAACTCCGTCAATGATGTATATAAATAATTGGTGATAAAAAAAAATAAACATTCGTCCAAATATGGTACATTCTATAAAGTAAAACACTTTTAATACAATTTTACGTTTCTGTTTGTTTGTTGTAATGTCGGATTTGGATACGTGATGATGCAGACGATGCATCATGCAATGCGGTCTGTTTAGCACTTTCTTGACGAGCTGTCCACGGGTGGATAAATTATGGTATAACTTTATTTGTGTGTCAAACAAAACAACATGCTTTGTTAGCTAACAACTTAAGCTACTTGTCCATTCTAATTATAGGCTGCGGCCTATACCTATTTATACACACTCACTGTAACATAACTGGGCATGCTGCTGCTTCTGAACAAAGGTGTATAACATTTACATTTAAGTCATTTAGCAGACGCTCTTATCCAGAGCGACTTACAAATTGGTGCATTCACCTTATAATATCCAGTGGAACAACCACTTTACAATAGTGCATCTAAATCTTTTAAGGGGGGGGGGGGGGGGGGGGTTAGAAGGATTACTTTATCCTATCCCAGGTATTCCTTGAAGAGGTGGGGTTTCAGGTGTCTCCGGAAGGTGGTGATTGACTCCGCTGTCCTGGCGTCGTGAGGGAGCTTGTTCCACCATTGGGGTGCCAGAGCAGCGAACAGTTTTGACAGGGCTGAGCGGGAACTGTGCTTCCTCAGAGGTAGGGAGGCGAGCAGGCCAGAGGTGGATGAGCGGGAACTGTGCTTCCTCAGAGGTAGGGGGGGCGAGCAGGCCAGAGGTGGATGAGCGGGAACTGTGCTTCCTCAGAGGTAGGGGAGGCGAGCAGGCCAGAGGTGGATGAGCACATAGCTTTAGGACTTCTTATCATCACGATAAAAACAAACGTTCATTCGTGCTCCGGTCACAAACAACTAGGCTATTCTGTCTATCTGAACATTTCACATGATCATTTGGTATGGAGGCCTGTTTGAGATACATGAGAGAACAAACAGGCTTGCAGCATGTCTCCAAAACCTCCTGCTGTATTGTGTCTGAACATGTTCTGGATATGATCACATGTAATTATTTTTATCCCTTTGGTACTATTGTTCACAAAGTATGTGGTAAAATTTCACAACTGATCGTCAAAAAACCGAAAGCACATTTTGAATTGACTAAGTACAACACACAAAATCTCACAGTGACTTTCTCACCAAACCTAATGAGTGTTTCATGTAGAAATACCTTTCATATAAAATAATTGCCTTTCACAATGCAATGCTCACAATACTTCTCATAAGATTCTCTTCTCATTTGTTTGAATATGTTTGACCATCACTTAATCCAACTGCGCTTCATGGTTAATCACTTAACCGTTTGGTAAACCTTTAGATTTTAAACATTTTTGTTCTACTATATATGGATTTTGAGAACTACAGAAATAAAGTGATTGTTTGTAAAGTATAAACGTTTAAATGACTACTCATTATTGATAATTGATTTCACACGGTGGAAAACCACAATTGGTCACCATATATTCAATCTCTCCCTATCCCAGTCTGCTGTCCCCACTTGCTTCAAAATGTCCACCATTGTCCCTAAGAAAGCAAAGGTAACTGAACTAAATGACTATCGCCCCGTAGCACTCACTTCTGTCATCATGAAGTGCTTTGAGAGGCTATTTAAGGATCATATCACCTCCAACTTACCGGCCACCCTAGACCCACTACAATTTGCTTACCGCCCCAATAGATCCACAGACGATGCAATCGCCGTCACACTGAACACTGCCTTATCCCATCTGGACAAGACGAATACCTATGTAAGAATGCTGTTCATTGACTACAGCTCAGCGTTCAACACCATAGTACCCTCCAAGCTCATCATTAAGCTTGGGGCCCTGGGTCTGAACCCCACCCTGTGCAATTGGGTCCTGGACTTCCTGATGGGCCTCCCCCCAGGTGGTGAAGGTAGGAAACAACATCTCCACTTCGCTGATCCTCAACACTGGGCCCCACAAGGGTGTGTGCTCAGCCCCCTCCTGTACTCCCTGTTCACCCATGACTGCGTAGCCATGCACTCCTCCAACTCAATCATCAAGTTTGCAGACGACACAACAGTAGTAGGCCTGACTACCAACAATGATGAGACGGCCTACAGGGAGGAGGTGATGGCTCTGGGGAAGTGGTGCCTGGAAAGAAACCTCCCTCAACATCAACAAAACGAAGGAGCTAATCGTGGACTTCAGGAAACAGCAGAGGGAGCACGCCCCTACCCACATCGAAGGGACAGCAGTGGAGAAGGTGGAAAGCTTCAAGTTCCTCGGCGTACACATCACTGACAATCTGAAATGGTCCACCCACACAGACAGTGTGGTGAAGAAGGCGCAACAGCGCATCTTCAACCTCAAGAGGCTGAAGAAATTCATCTTGGTCCCAAAGACCCTCACAAACTTTTACAGATGCACAATTGAGAGCATCCTGTCAGGCTGCACCGCCTGCAACCGCAGGGCTCTCCAGAGGGTGGTGCGGTCTGCTCAACGCATCACCAGGGGGACAAACTACCTGCCCTCCAGGACACCTACAGCACCCGATGTCACAGGAAGGCCAAAAAGATCATCAAGGACAACAACCACCCGAGCCACAGCCTGTTCACCCCGCTATCATCCAGAAGGTGAGGTCAGTACAGGTGCATCAAAGCTGGAACCGAGAGACTGGAAAAACAGCTTCTATCTCCAGGCCATCAGACTGTTAAACAGCTTCTATCTCCAGGCCATCAGACTGTTAAACAGCTTCTATCTCCAGGCCATCAGACTGATAAACAGCTTCTATCTCCAGGCCATTAGACTGATAAACAGCTTCTATCTCCAGGCCATCAGACTGATAAACAGCCATCGCTAGGCGGCTACCACCCGGTTTATCAACCCTGTACCTTAGAGGCTGCTGCCCCATATACAGAGGGAGGGAGGCAGATTGCAGGGAACTGTTTGGTCTAATGATGTCCGGGCCATCGTCGTTGACCATGTGGTAAACAGAGACCTTACTATGGCAGAGACTGACAGGTTAGTTCACTTCAATTTGAAAAGATCAACTGTCAATTCGATCATGAGAACATTTCGCCAAGAAAACGGGTAAGTATGCAGGATGTGCACTATGCTTTACCATTACATTTACAGTAAATGACATATTGTAATGCATGTAAATTCATAAAACATGTTACAGTATTCTTACAGTATGATCTATTGACATAATACTCTATTCTACCCTCAGAATGGACAGAAGACCCCGTGGTGGTGGCTGTGGTGGTGCTGACCGACCAGCAGGAGTGGGCCGACCAGCGGGAGTGGGCCGTGGTAGTGGCTGACCGACCAGCGGGAGTGGGCTGTGGTAGTGGCTGACCGACCAGCGGGAGTGGGCCGACCAGCGGGAGTGGCTGGCCGACCAGCGGGAGTGGGCCGTGGTGGTGACTGTGGTGCTGACTGACCAGCGGGAGTGGCTGACCGACCAGCGGGAGTGGCTGACCGACCAGCGGGAGTGGCTGGCCGACCAGCGGGAGTGGGCCGTGGTGGTGACTGTGGTGCTGACTGACCAGCGGGAGTGGCTGACCGACCAGCGGGAGTGGCTGACCGACCAGCGGGAGTGGGCCGACCAGCAGGAGTGGGCCGTGGTGGTGCTGACCGACCAGCGGGAGTGGGCCGTGGTGCTGACAGACCAGCGGGAGTGGCTGACCGACCAGCGGGAGTGGGCCGACCAGCAGGAGTGGGCCGTGGTGGTGCTGACCGACCAGCAGGAGTGGGCCGTGGTGCTGACAGACCAGCGGGAGTGGCCCGACCAGCAGGAGTGGGCCGTGGTGCTGACAGACCAGCGGGAGTGGCCCGACCAGCAGGAGTGGGCTGTGGTGGTGCTGACCGACCAGCAGGAGTGGGCCGTGGTAGAAATGACAGTGATGGAAAAAATACTAAATTGTCATACTTGAGTAAAAGTAAACATGCCTTAATAGAAAATTACTCAAGTGAAAGTCACCCAGTAAAATACTACTTGAGTAAAAGACTAAAAGTATTTGGTTTTAAATATACTGACGTATCAAAAGTAAATGTATACATCATTTCAACTTTCTTGTTTTTTTAATTGATGGAGCCAGGGGCACACTCCAACACTCAGACATCATTTACGAACAAAGCATGTGTGTTTAGTGAGTCCTCCAGATCAGATGCAGTAGGGATGACCAGGGATGTTCTCTGTTTAGTGAGTCCTCCAGATGAGAGGCAGTAGGGATGACCAGGGATGTTCTCTGTTTAGTGAGTCCTCCAGATCAGAGGCAGCAGGGATGACCAGGGATGTTGTCTGTTTAGTGAGTCCTCCAAATCAGAGGCAGTAGGGATGACCAGGGATGTTCT
The DNA here is from genome assembly GCF_965601325.2 of Salmo salar. Taxonomy (NCBI): domain Eukaryota; kingdom Metazoa; phylum Chordata; class Actinopteri; order Salmoniformes; family Salmonidae; genus Salmo; species Salmo salar. The sequence continues at coordinate 60,452,655 of NC_138306.1, read as the reverse complement.
CTGTTTAGTGAGTCCTCCAGATCAGAGGCAGTAGGGATGACCAGGGATGTTCTTTGTTTAGTGAGTCCTCCAGATGAGAGGCAGTAGGGATGACCAGGGATGTTCTCTGTTTAGTGAGTCCTCCAGATCAGAGGCAGTAGGGATGACCAGGGATGTTCTCTGTTTAGTGAGTCCTCCAGATCAGAGGCAGTAGGGATGACCAGGGATGTTCTCTGTTTAGTGAGTCCTCCAGATCAGAGGCAGTAGGGATGACCAGGGATGTTCGCTGTTTAGTGAGTCCTCCAGATCAGAGGCAGTAGGGATGACCAGGGATGTTCTCTGTTTAGTGAGTCCATCAGATCAGAGGCAGTAGGGATGACCAGGGATGTTCTCTGTTTAGTGAGTCCTCCAGATCAGAGGCAGTAGGGATGACCAGGGATGTTCTCTGTTTAGTGAGTCCTCCAGATCAGAGGCAGTAGGGATGACCAGGGATGTTCTTTGTTTAGTGAGTCCTCCAGATGAGAGGCAGTAGGGATGACCAGGGATGTTCTCTGTTTAGTGAGTCCTCCAGATCAGAGGCAGTAGGGATGACCAGGGATGTTCTCTGTTTAGTGAGTCCATCAGATCAGAGGCAGTAGGGATGACCAGGGATGTTCTCTGTTTAGTGAGTCCTCCAGATCAGAGGCAGTAGGGATGACCAGGGATGTTCTCTGTTTAGTGAGTCCTCCAGATCAGAGGCAGTAGGGATGACCAGGGATGTTCTTTGTTTAGTGAGTCCTCCAGGTGAGAGGCAGTAGGGATGACCAGGGATGTTCTCTGTTTAGTGAGTCCTCCAGATCAGAGGCAGTAGGGATGACCAGGGATGTTCTCTGTTTAGTGAGTCCTCCAGATCAGAGGCAGTAGGGATGACCAGGGATGTTCTCTGTTTAGTGAGTCCTCCAGATCAGAGGCAGTAGTGATGACCAGATATGTTCTCTGTTTAGTGAGTCCTCCAGATCAGAGGCAGCAGGGATGACCAGGGATGTTCTCTGTTTAGTGAGTCCTCCAGATCAGAGGCAGCAGGGATGACCAGGGATGTTCTCTGTTTAGTGAGTCCTCCAGATCAGAGGCAGTAGGGATGACCAGGGATGTTCTCTGTTTAGTGAGTCCTCCAGATCAGAAGCAGTAGGGAGGACCAGGGATGTTCTCTGTTTAGTGAGTCCGCCATATCAGAGGCAGTAGGGATGACCAGGGATGTTCTCTGTTTAGTGAGTCCTCCAGATCAGAGGCAGTAGGGATAACCAGGGATGTTCTCTGTTTAGTGAGTCCTCCAGATCAGAGGCAGTAGGGATGACCAGGGATGTTCTCTGTTTAGTGAGTCCTCCAGATCAGAGGCAGTAGGGATGACCAGGGATGTTCTCTGTTTAGTGAGTCCTCCAGATCAGAGGCAGTAGGGATGACCAGAGATGTTCTCTGTTTAGTGAGTCCTCCAGATCAGAGGCAGTAGGGACGACCAGGGATGTTCTCTGTTTAGTGAGTCTTCCAGATCAGAGGAAGTAGGGACGACCAGGGATGTTCTCTGTTTAGTGAGTCCTCCAGATCAGAGGCAGTAGAGATGACCAGGGATGTTCTCTGTTTAGTGAGTCCGTCAGATCAGAGGCAGTCGGGATGACCAGGGATGTTCTCTGTTTAGTGAGTCCGTCAGATCAGAGGCAGTAGGGATGACCAGGGATGTTCTCTGTTTAGTGAGTCCTCCAGATCAGAGGCAGTAGGGATGACCAGGGATGTTCTCTGTTTAGTGAGTCCTCCAGATCAGAGGCAGTAGGGATGACCAGGGATGTTCTCTTGATAAGTGTGTGAATTGGACCATTTTCCTGTCAAAATGTAACGAGTACTTTTGGGTGTCAGGGAAAATGTATGGAGTAAAAACGACATTATTTTCTTTAGGAATGTAGTAAAGTAAAAGTAAAAGTTGCCAAAAATATAAATAGTAAAGTACGGATACCACCATAAACTACTTAAGTAGTATTTACTGAAGTATTTACTGAAGTATTTACTGAAGTACTGTACACAACTGTTTACACCACTGATGGGTATATTATATTAGGCAACTACAGTAAACCCGAACTACAGTAAACCTAGCTACAGTAAACCCAACTACAGTAAACTCAACTACAGTAAACTCAACTACAGTAAACCTAACTACAGTAAACCTAACTACAGTAAACCCAACTACAGTAAACTCAACTACAGTAAACCCAACTACAGTAAACCTAACTACAGTAAACCCAACTACAGTAAACCCAACTACAGTAAACCTAACTACAGTAAACCCAACTACAGTAAACCTAACTACAGTAAACTCAACTACAGTAAACTCAACTACAGTAAACTCAACTACAGTAAACCCAACTACAGTAAACTCAACTACAGTAAACCCAACTACAGTAAACCCAACTACAGTAAACCTAACTACAGTAAACTCAACTACAGTGAATTTAACTACAGTGAATTTAACTACAGTAAACTCAACTACAGTGAATTTAACTGAGGCATACACTCATTGGACTGGATACTTTGTTCCAGCTACCTACTGCTTATTCAGCCCAAAATCTGATGAGTTGTAATTTTCTAAAGAAAAACAACCTTTAATAAGAAGAAATGACGAAAGGAAATCTAAAGTTCCTGTTTTGTGACGTGGTGGAACTGTCAAACTGCAGCACTAGGAATAGGCAGTTTGATAAACTATAAAACAATAGTGAAATCTCGTGAAAATATGTCTGGATTAAATTGATGAGTATGAGTTCATCTATTCTTCTCCCTGTTAAACCCAAATAAACATTGGTGATTTTGACTTTCATCCCATTGGGATCTACAACTTCAGCTGGAGTGTGTCCTGAGAAAGGTGCAGTGTTCCTTTAAAACGTTGACCTACAGTTCAGGGCTTCTCTGCTCTAAGTTGTGTTCATAACCAAATGGGGAAAGTGGTAATTACCAGTTGTGAAGTCGTAAATTTGAGTTGAGTACATTTACATTTTGAACTTGGAAATATCATCAAACATGGAGGTCATTAGAAGGCTTGTGAATGTTTTGCTATTTTTTGCCCATAAAAAGTACACCCAGAGCTGCTTTCACTTTCTAAATAAAAGGAAGATGAACAGGATCAATTTTGTATCTGTAACGGATGTTGTATAAAGGGGACCAAGGCGCAGCGTGTAGAGCGCTCATATTTACTTTTAATGAATATACTTTTTAACAAATTGACCGACAACAGTTCCGTCAGGTGAACATACACTAAACAGAAAACTACCCACAAAACCCAGGAAGAAAAACCCCTACTTAAATATGATCTCTAATCAGAGGCAACGAGGATCAGCTGCCTCCAATTAGAGATCAACCCAAACAATCCCAACATAGAAATAGAAAAACTAGAACTTAAACATAGAAATAGAAAACATAGAACAACCCAAAACACCCCCTGTCACGCCCTGACCTACTCTACTATAGAAAATGATCCTATCTTACTAGGATCAGGACGTGACAGTATCAACAATTTGTATTTTGTTCTTACCATAAACAACAACTGCTGAAGATGCCGCCATACTTGCTGTCTTTTTTGTTGACAAATGACGTCAGAAAGGTGCAAGTCAAGTAGGAAACACAGGAGGATATGCCGCGTTCAAGACAACTGGGAACTCGAAGAAAAAAATAGCTCCGACTGGGAAGAATTGTTTTTGAACTGTCATCTACAGTAACTCGAAATTCCAAGTCGTAAACTCGGGCATCATCCAAGAGCTCCAACTTACCGACCTGAAGATCAGTAAATTCATGATTTTACCTCAGTTTTATTCAGAGTTCACAGTTGTCTTGAAAGCACCAATAGAGTTTCCCTTGCCTGACAGGTTTCCTGACAACTCATCCTGAATTTAATTATGCTGCTCTATCGATCTCACCAAACACCAGGCTGGACCTACCATCCTAGAAGTCGTTTTTGCTGATGTCAAAATTACGTGATTCAGTTTCTGGAACCAATCAGAACGGTTTGAATGTGTGGTTTTTTTCTCCAGTCATATGCTCGTATTTATGAAATTACGAGATGTTGTGAATGTAGCAAAACATGGTTGATGACTAGCAGAAATGTTTTGGCAGTAATCAACCATATTTTGTTAGCCATCAACCATGTTTTGCTAGCCATCTAGCCATCAACCATGTTTTGCTAGTCATCTAGCCATCAACCATGTTTTGCTAGTCATCTAGCCATCAACCATGTTTTGCTAGTCATCTAGCCATCAACCATGTTTTGCTAGTCATCTAGCCATCAACCATGTTTAGCTAGCCATCTAGCCATCAACCATGTTTTGATAGTCATCTAGCCATCAACCATGTTTTGCTAGCCATCTAGCCATCAACCATGTTTTGCTAGCCATCTAGCCATCAACCATGTTTTGCTAGCCATCTAGCCATCAACCATGTTTTGCTAGTCATCTAGCCATCAACCATGTTTTGCTAGTCATCTAGCCATCAACCATGTTTTGCTAGCCATCAACCATGTTTTGCTAGCCATCTAGCCATCAACCATGTTTTGCTAGTCATCTAGCCATCAACCATGTTTTGCTAGCCATCTAGCCATCAACCATGTTTTGCTAGTCATCTAGCCATCAACCATGTTTTGCTAGCCATCTAGCCATCAACCATGTTTTGCTAGCCATCTAGCCATCTTAACATATTTTGCTAGTCATCTAGCCATCAACCATGTTTTGCTAGTCATCTTGTCATCAACCATGTTTTGCCAGTCATCTAGTCATCAACCATGTTTTGCTAGTCATCTAGCCATCAACCATGTTTTGCTAGTCATCAACCATGTTTTGCTAGTCATCTAGCCATCAACCATGTTTTGCTAGCCATCAACCATGTTTTGCTAGCCATCTAGCCATCAACCATGTTTTGCTAGTCATCTAGCCATCAACCATGTTTTACTAGCCATCTAGCCATCAACCATGTTTTGCTAGCCATCTAGCCATCAACCATGTTTTGCTAGCCATCTAGCCATCTTACCATATTTTGCTAGTCATCTAGCCATCAACCATGTTTTGCTAGTCATCTTGTCATCAACCATGTTTTGCCAGTCATCTAGTCATCAACCATGTTTTGCTAGTCATCTAGCCATCAACCATGTTTTGCTAGTCATCAACCATGTTTTGCTAGTCATCTAGCCATCAACCATGTTTTGCTAGCCATCAACCATGTTTTGCTAGCCATCAACCATGTTTTGCTAGCCATCAACCATGTTTTGCTAGTCATCTAGTCATCAACCATGTTTTGCAGCCATCAACCATATTCTGCTAGCCATCAACCATGTTTTGCTAGCCATCTAGCCATCAACCATGTTTTGCTAGTCATCTAGCCATCAACCATGTTTTGATAGTCATCTAGCCATCAACCATGTTTTGCTAGCCATCTAGCCATCAACCATGTTTTGCTAGCCATCTAGCCATCAACCATGTTTTGCTAGTCATCTAGTCATCAACCATGTTTTGCTAGTCATCTAGCCATCAACCATGTTTTGCTAGCCATCTAGCCATCAACCATGTTTTGCTAGTCATCTAGCCATCAACCATGTTTTGCTACCCATCAACCATATTTTGCTAGTCATCTAGTCATCAACCATGTTTTGCAGCCATCAACCATATTTTGCTAGCCATCAACCATGTTTTGCTAGCCATCTAGCCATCAACCATGTTTTGCTAGTCATCTAGCCATCAACCATGTTTTGATAGTCATCTAGCCATGAACCATGTTTTGCTAGCCATCTAGCCATCAACCATGTTTTGCTAGCCATCTAGCCATCAACCATGTTTTGCTAGCCATCTAGCCATCAACCATGTTTTGCTAGCCATCTAGCCATCAACCATGTTTTGCTAGCCATCTAGCCATCAACCATGTTTTGCTAATCTAGCCATCAACCATGTTTTGCTGGTCGTCTAGCCATCAACCATGTTTTGCTAGCCATCTAGCCATCAACCATGTTTTGCTAGTCATCTAGCCATCAACCATGTTTTGCTAGCCATCTAGCCATCAACCATGTTTTGCTAGCCATCTAGCCATCAACCATGTTTTGCTAGCCATCTAGCCATCAACCATGTTTTGCTAGCCATCTAGCCATCAACCATGTTTTGCTAGTCATCTAGCCATCAACCATGTTTTGCTAGCCATCAACCATGTTTTGCTAGTCATCTAGCCATCAACCATATTTTGCTAGCCATCAACCATGTTTTGCTAGCCATCTAGCCATCAACCATGTTTTGCTAGTCATCTAGCCATCAACCAGGTTTTGATAGTCATCTAGCCATCAACCATGTTTTGCTAGCCATCTAGCCATCAACCATGTTTTGCTAGCCATCTAGCCATCAACCATGTTTTGCTAGTCATCTAGCCATCAACCATGTTTTGCTAGCCATCTAGCCATCAACCATGTTTTGCTAGCCATCTAGCCATCAACCATGTTTTGCTAGCCATCTAGCCATCAACCATGTTTTGCTAGTCATCTAGCCATCAACCATGTTTTGCTACCCATCAACCATATTTTGCTAGTCATCTAGTCATCAACCATGTTTTGCAGCCATCAACCATATTTTGCTAGCCATCAACCATGTTTTGCTAGCCATCTAGCCATCAACCATGTTTTGATAGTCATCTAGCCATGAACCATGTTTTGCTAGCCATCTAGCCATCAACCATGTTTTGCTAGCCATCTAGCTATCAACCATGTTTTGCTAGCCATCTAGCCATCAACCATGTTTTGCTAGCCATCTAGCCATCAACCATGTTTTGCTAGCCATCTAGCCATCAACCATGTTTTGCTAGTCATCTAGCCATCAACCATGTTTTGCTAGCCATCTAGCCATCAACCATGTTTTGCTAGTCATCTAGCCATCAACCATGTTTTGCTAGCCATCTAGCCATCAACCATGTTTTGCTAGCCATCTAGCCATCAACCATGTTTTGCTAGTCATCTAGCCATCAACCATGTTTTGCTAGCCATCTAGCCATCAACCATGTTTTGCTAGTCATCTAGCCATCAACCATGTTTTGCTAGCCATCAACCATGTTTTGCTAGTCATCTAGCCATCAACCATATTTTGCTAGCCATCAACCATGTTTTGCTAGCCATCTAGCCATCAACCATGTTTTGCTAGTCATCTAGCCATCAACCATGTTTTGATAGTCATCTAGCCATCAACCATGTTTTGCTAGTCATCTAGCCATCAACCATGTTTTGCTAGTCATCTAGCCATCAACCATGTTTAGCTAGCCATCTAGCCATCAACCATGTTTTGATAGTCATCTAGCCATCAACCATGTTTTGCTAGCCATCTAGCCATCAACCATGTTTTGCTAGCCATCTAGCCATCAACCATGTTTTGCTAGCCATCTAGCCATCAACCATGTTTTTGCTAGGCATCTAGCCATCAACCATGTTTTGCTAGTCATCTAGCCATCAACCATGTTTTGCTAGCCATCTAGCCATCAACCATGTTTTGCTAGTCATCTAGCCATCAACCATGTTTTGCTGGTCGTCTGGCCATCAACCATGTTTTGCTAGCCATCTAGCCATCAACCATGTTTTGCTAGTCATCTAGCCATCAACCATGTTTTGCTAGCCATCTAGCCATCAACCATGTTTTGCTAGCCATCTAGCCATCAACCATGTTTTGCTAGCCATCTAGCCATCAACCATGTTTTGCTAGCCATCTAGCCATCAACCATGTTTTGCTAGTCATCTAGCCATCAACCATGTTTTGCTAGCCATCTAGCCATCAACCATGTTTTGCTAGCCATCTAGCCATCAACCATGTTTTGCTAGCCATCTAGCCATCAACCATGTTTTGCTAGTCATCTAGCCATCAACCATGTTTTGCTACCCATCAACCATATTTTGCTAGTCATCTAGTCATCAACCATGTTTTGCAGCCATCAACCATATTTTGCTAGCCATCAACCATGTTTTGCTAGCCATCTAGCCATCAACCATGTTTTGATAGTCATCTAGCCATGAACCATGTTTTGCTAGCCATCTAGCCATCAACCATGTTTTGCTAGCCATCTAGCCATCAACCATGTTTTGCTAGCCATCTAGCCATCAACCATGTTTTGCTAGCCATCTAGCCATCAACCATGTTTTGCTAGTCATCTAGCCATCAACCATGTTTTGCTAGCCATCTAGCCATCAACCATGTTTTGCTAGTCATCTGGCCATCAACCATGTTTTGCTAGCCATCAACCATGTTTTGCTAGTCATCTAGCCATCAACCATATTTTGCTAGCCATCAACCATGTTTTGCTAGCCATCTAGCCATCAACCATGTTTTGCTAGTCATCTAGCCATCAACCATGTTTTGATAGTCATCTAGCCATCAACCATGTTTTGCTAGTCATCTAGCCATCAACCATGTTTTGCTAGTCATCTAGCCATCAACCATGTTTAGCTAGCCATCTAGCCATCAACCATGTTTTGATAGTCATCTAGCCATCAACCATGTTTTGCTAGCCATCTAGCCATCAACCATGTTTTGCTAGCCATCTAGCCGTCAACCATGTTTTGCTAGCCATCTAGCCATCAACCATGTTTTTGCTAGGCATCTAGCCATCAACCATGTTTTGCTAGTCATCTAGCCATCAACCATGTTTTGCTAGCCATCTAGCCATCAACCATGTTTTGCTAGTCATCTAGCCATCAACCATGTTTTGCTGGTCGTCTGGCCATCAACCATGTTTTGCTAGCCATCTAGCCATCAACCATGTTTTGCTAGTCATCTAGCCATCAACCATGTTTTGCTAGCCATCTAGCCATCAACCATGTTTTGCTAGCCATCTAGCCATCAACCATGTTTTGCTAGCCATCTAGCCATCAACCATGTTTTGCTAGCCATCAACCATGTTTTGCTAGCCATCTAGCCATCAACCTCATGCAGTTCCACGGAGTAGAGACGGTGGGTGCAGCTTCAATTTTTCGACCAATGGCGGAAGAGGAAGCATTGTTCGATTCTGTTGGCGTGAGAATGTAGATGAGTGGAGCTAAAAGGGTGTGGTTGGTGAAGAGTCTGAGGAAGCACGGTGGTAGAAACCACATTCCTGACTTCCTGGAGTGGCCTGGAAGGGTGAAAGAGGTAACTAGGATCAAGGCTGTCCATTATGTCTCCTATGTGGAGGCATTACAATAGCTGAAGGAGCGAGTGGAGATGAGATGGTAGTGGATTCCCCACAGCCTGTAGTAAATGTAATACATCAGAGGGATCCTGAAATACTTATAGTGAAGAAGGTGGACTTTGTTGTGTTTTTTTGCGCAAGTGATAAATTGCACTGGACAAAATTATAACAAATAGAATAACTAGATATCATTGTGAAGGTGGTGAAAATATTTTTGGATCTCCAGGACTTCACGACCGAAACGGCGCAGGGATTTCAGGATGAAGATGTCTCCCTGTGTGGGGATCGGAGTGACATTTTAATCCGACTGAAGGAGTACAATTTTAGTATATATATTTTGTTGCTTATGGAATATTAGGTGTATGTTTTTCCCCCCTTCCCCCCTTCCCCTATTATTACAATGTTCAGTTCTCACCCCATCCAGTAGGTGGCGGCATGCACCTCTAACATCTGTTTGCAGACCGCCATAATACCATGAATAAGAAGACATTTTTTTGACAAAAATGTAAAACAAATATTTTAATAATTTTTAATTGTTTTTATTTTGTATGACAAAGTCCAGTTGGGGTGGTTATGCAACATATTGGATGCTAACCGGCGTTAAACGGTGGAGGAGAAGAAGGAGGAAAAGGAAATTAGCATATTATGAATAAACATGGGCTGGGGGATTATACACAGAACCTTCTGGAAGATCTGGTGAAGGACAAGATGATGGACAAGAAAATAAAAAGTGAACAGTGGAAATGGTTATGAGGGATTTCACAGAACCTTCTGGAAGAACTTGAGGAAACTGAGAGTGACGAGAGTGAGAATGAATTAGATGTGATGGCAGGTGCAGTGATGACTGTTGAGAAGAAGATGAGTGTAGAGGGAAGCAGTTTGGACGAGGAAGGTTGGCGTCAAGTGCAAAAAGCAGAATATGTGTTCGAGTAGCTCAGAGATGGAACCTTACGAGAGTGTGGGTGAAATTCCTGCAGTGAGGACCGCTGAGATCGGGCCTCTGACCGAGGATGTAAAGGATAATTCTGGCCCAGCACAGAAAGTGTTGTATGCTGAAGCAGTGAAGAGAGTGGTAGAGGAAGATGGGTACAGGGTGAGGGATCCTGTGAGGATTCCTGTGAGTTTACTGCTGAACATTTGCAGGGGGAGTCTTCCCTGTGGCTCAGTTGGTAGAGCATGGTGTTTGCAACGCCAGCATGGTGTGTGCAATGCCAGGGTTGTGGGTTCGATTCCCACGGGGGGCCAGTACAAAAAAAAAAGAAAAAAGTGCATGGTATGAAATGTATGTATTCACTACTGTAAGTCGCTCTGGATAAGAGCGTCTGCTAAATGACTAAAATGTCAATGTAAATGGGTGTTGAGTGGTAGTGTTCTGTCCTCCCAGACGATTGGTCTGGAATAGGATTAGGGAAAGTTAAATAGTGGAATGGGGTGGTGTTTTACTGAGGGCTAATACTTGTCAGGGTAGTTTTTCCTTTTCTTGTTAATGTAGGTATACCGTGAATGGCCTCACACTCCAGTACAGTAGGGGGCGATGTATGCTCCTTCAATTGGATGCGAGCCGCCAACACGATCCTAAAGAAGAAGAAGACAAGCCTAGAGGCGGTCCGACAGGCTTGGCGCATCTAACTGCACCATGGATGCTGCTGTTGTCAAAAAACCAAAGCTATGCAGATTCTTCTTTCCTTTGGAAAAGCAATTTATGTTATTTCCCATTTTAATTCTGCTGATAAACCAAGCCTCTAAAATGAACGCCGAGGACGGCGTTATGGAGGAACTGGCAACTGAGAAAGAGGCAGAAGAAAGTCATCGACAGGACAGTGTGAATTTATTGACATTCATTTTACTGCTGACATTAACAATTCTGACCATTTGGCTTTTCAAACACAGAAGAGTTCGTTTTCTCCATGAGACCGGGTTGGCAATGATATACGGTAAGAGTCGACACGTTAATCTGTCAGACGTTTGCAACGCATGTAACTTTGCCAACCCCCCCCCCCCACCCCCTAATCCCCGTACGAATGATGCCAACTCACGTCGGTGATTATTAGTGCGGCTCTATGACACTGCTACATTGAACCACGACGTGTTAGTTACAACTGATCAATATTGTAGACAGTTAAAATGTTACGCTATTACATGATGCGCCATTCAGCGCTCATTCCCAGTCCTAATTGGTTCAGATGGGAGTGACACAGTATTTAGTAGATTGGGCATCACATTCCTGCATAGAAACCCACAGAACCATGTTCCTATACCACCACCAGATAACAATATATTATAGGTTTGGCTTTATTGGTAAAGCCTGAATCACACTGCGCTATAGGCTGATAGGCCTAATCATGAATTTTACTTTACATCTTAGCAGATAAATTGTAAAATGTCGTGGCCTGGACTTACAACTAATGTGTTGACTCATTACCCAATAGCAGCTTGTAGTATGGAATATAGAAATATACCTGCCATGGGATGCAGTCAGTGTGGTGCAACTACAATACAAACATCACCTGACGCATCTGAAAATGTGCTTCTCACTCTGCTGAGTCAAGCCATGTCAATGTGATGTGAATCAAGAGCCTATCCCCCTCTGAGAGGATTTCAATTTCCCAAACCCCTGTTGCTGGAGGGAATAGCAGCCAGTTTTACGGGCTCCTGACCAATAGAAGAGGCATTGTTATAGAGGTCCGTGTGCGGGATACCTGACGAGACTACTGTCACGACTACCGCCGATGTCGGTTCCTCTCCTTGTTCGGTCGACGTCACCGGTCTTCTAGCCATCGCCGATCCACCTTTCATTTTCCATTTGTTTTGTCTTGTTTTCCCGCACACCTGTTTTTCATCTACTACTAATTACTGTGTGTATTTATCCCTCTGTTCCCTCCATGTCTGGGTGGGGTATTCTGTCAATGGTGGGTGTAGCTGGTGCATGGAAGTCAGGCGCAGGACAGCAGAGATGAGTGGACAAAGCACTTCACTTAGGCAATCATAATAACAGAACGCAATCGCGTCACAATAAACAAATGCCCAAAGAACAAGTGAGGCAGCACAAAGTACCACAAACAATCTACAAAGTAGCGGCTGGCACAAAGCACGGGTATAAAACAAAACCCGGCGCAAACCAGCCGGAAGCGTGCCAACCTGACAATATACAATACCCCACCCAGACATGGAGGGAACAGAGGGATAAATACACACAGTAATTAGTAGGAGATGTCTATTTGTCAATAACAGCTGGTGTGCAATGTCAAATATTAAGGTAGTCTCGAGGTATTGCTCGCCTGAGGTAGAGTACCTCATGATAGTGTGGTCTACAGCCTATCTACCAAGAGAGTTTTCATCAAATTTTTCATAGCCGTCATACTAATGCAGGAAGTACCAGTGACTCGCTCAATACGGAAGTGGTCAGATGACGCGGATGCTAAGCTACAGGGCTGTTTTTCTAGCACAGACTGGAATATGTCAAAGGCATTGAGGAGTATACTCCCTCAGTCACAGGCTTCATTAATAATAATCTTAGTCCTGTATTGACGCTTTGCTTATTTGATGGTTCGTCTGAGGGCATAGCGGGATTTGTTATGAGCGTCCAGATTAGTGTCCCGCTCCTTGAAAGCGGCAGCTGTAGCCTTTAGCTCGGTGCGGATGTTGCCTGTAATCCATGGCTTCTGGTTGGGATATGTACGTACGGTCACTGTGGGGACGACGTTGTCAATGCACTTATTGATGAAGCCGATGACTGAGGTGGTATACTCAATACCATAGTCAGGATCGAGGCAAAGATGAACAGAGCAAAGTACAGAGAGAATCCTTGATGAAAACCTGCTCAGCCTTCATTTGAATGTTAAAGTCCCAACTCATCTCTCTCACTGCTAGGCTTATTTGTAGGTGAATTGTAGTCTGTTCTGTTGCAGGATAATAACACATATTGTCAGTAATAGAAACCGTTTCACAAGGCATATTCCTCTTAGGCGTCATTAGTAGGAGGTTGCCACAGCCAGCTGGGGTTGCCTGGAGGACCAGACTCTGTCCGTCTATCTCTCTGCGTAGTCTGTGAGTGAGCATGGCCCTCCTTGAGATGCGCTGCACACCGTCCCAGCTGGTCTTAACTGGAGGACAGACAGACTCAGCTGCCGGGTGTTGCTGAGACATGACTGACTCTATGCTAATGTCCTAATACTGACTTAAGCAGTAATAATAATGTAGCTAGTAATAATAATAATGTAGCAGTAATAATAATAATAATGTATTAGTAATAATAATAATGTAGTAGTAATAATGTAGTAGTAGTAGTAGTAGTAGTAGTAATAATGTAGTAGTAGTAATAATGTAGTAGTAGTAGTAGTAATAATGTAGTAGTAGTAGTAGTAGTAGTAGTAATAATGTAGTAGTAGTAGTAGTAATAATGTAGTAGTAGTAATAATAATGTAGTAGTAGTAGTAGTAATAATAATGTAGTAGTAATAATAATAATAATAATAATAATAATGTAGTAATAATAATGTAGCTTGAAGTAATAATAATAATGTTAGTATTATTATTAATAATAATAATGATGTAGCTAGTAATAATAATAATAATAATAATGTAGTAATAATAATGTAGCTTGTAGTAATAATAATAATAATAATAATAATAATGTAGCTAGTAATAATAATATTGTAGTTAGTATTAATAATAATAATGATGTAGCTAGTAGTAATAATAATGATGTAGCTAGTAATAATAATGTAGCTAGTTGTCACGTCCTGACCAGTAAAAGGGGTTATTTGTCATTGTAGTTTGGTCAGGGGGTGTTTGTTTTGGTGTTTTTTGGTTTAGGTTCTATGTTTTCTATTTCTATGTTTAAATCTAGTTTTCTATTTCTATGTTGGGTTTTTGGTAGGACCTCCAATTAGAGGTAGCTGGTTGTCGTTGTCTCTAATTGGAGGCCACATTTAGTTGAGGTTTGTTTCCCTTGTGTTTTGTGGTTATTTCCTGTATAGTCTGTGCACCTTATGGGACTGTTTCGACGTTTGTTTCTTTTGTTTGTGTTATTTCTAATAAATTAAGAAGATGAGCACTTTACCCGCTGCGCCTTGGTCCAATCCTTACGACGCCCATGACGCTAGTAATAATAATATTAACAATAATAATAATAATGTAGCTAGTAAAATAATTATATAGCTAGTAAAACAATAATAATAATGTAGCTAATAATAATGTAGCTAGTAATAATAATAATGTAGCTAGTAATAATAATAATAATAATAATGTAGTTAGTAATAATAATAATAATAATGTAGTTAGTAATAATAATGTAGCTAGTAATAATAGTAGTAATAATAATAATGTAGGTAGTAGGAGTAGTAATAATAATGATAATACTAATAATGTAAGGAGTAATAATAATGACGCTCGTAGTAAATAATAATAATTAATAATAATGATGTAGCTAATTAATAATAATAATAATAATAATATAGGTAGTAGTAGTAATAATAATAATAATAATAATGTAGCTAGTACTAATAATAAAAATGTAGCTAATAATAATGTAGCCAGAAATAATAATAATTTAGCTAGTAATAATAATAATAAAAGTAATAATAATAATGTAGCTAATAATTATAATAATAATGTAGCTAGTAGTAATAATAATAATGTAGCTAATAATGTAGCCATTAATAATAATAATGTAGCTAGTAGTAATAATTATATAGCTAGTAAAACAATAATAATAATGTAGCTAATAATAATGTAGCTAGTAATAATAATAATAATGTAGCTAGTAATAATAATAATAATAATAATGTAGTTAGTAATAATAATAATAATAATAATGTAGTTAGTAATAATAATGTAGCTAGTAATAATAGTAGTAATAATAATAATGTAGGTAGTAGGAGTAGTAATAATAATGATAATACTAATAATGTAAGGAGTAATAATAATGACGCTCGTAGTAAATAATAATAATTAATAATAATGATGTAGCTAATTAATAATAATAATAATAATAATAATAATAATATAGGTAGTAGTAGTAATAATAATAATAATAATAATGTAGCTAGTACTAATAATAAAAATGTAGCTAATAATAATGTAGCCAGAAATAATAATAATTTAGCTAGTAATAATAACAATAAAAGTAATAATAATAATGTAGCTAATAATTATAATAATAATGTAGCTAGTAGTAATAATAATAATGTAGCTAATAATGTAGCCATTAATAATAATAATGTAGCTAGTAGTAATAATAATAATGTCGCAAGCAGTAATAATAATACTAATAATTTTGCCAGTAATAATTTAATAATAATAATAATGTAGCCAGTAATAGTAATAATAATAATGTAGCTAGCAATAATAATAATGTAGCTAGCAATAATAATAGTGTGGTTAGTAATAATAATAATAATAATAATAATAATAATAATAATAATAATGTAGCCAGTAGTAGTAATAATAATGTAGCTAATAATAATAATAATGTAGCTAGTAGTAGCAGTAATAATAATGTAGCTAATAATAATAATGTAGCTAGTAGCAGTAATAATAATGTAGTAGTATCAATAATAATAATGTAGCCAGTACAATAATAATAATAATAATGTAGCTAATAATAATAATAATAATAATGTAGCTAAAAAATAATAGTAATAATGTAGCTAGTAATAATAACATTAATAATAATAATGCAACTAGTAATAATAATAATAATAATAATAATAATTAATGTAGCTAGTAATAATAATAGTAATAATAATAATAATAAGCTAAAATAAAATATCCCAGAAATGTTCCATATGCACAAAAAGCTTATTTCTCTCAAACTTTATGCTCCAATTAGTTTACATCCCTGTTAGTGAGCATTTCTCCTTTGCCAAGATAATCCATCCACCTGACAGGTGTGGCATATCAAGAAGCTGATTAAACAGCATGATCATTACACAGGTGCACCTTGTGCTGGGGACAATAAAAGGTGGTTTTGTCACACAACACAATGCCACAAATGTTTTGAGGGATTGTGCAGTTGGCATGCTGAGTGCAGGAATGTCTACCAGAACGGTTGCCAGAGAATTGAATGTTAATTTCTCTACCATAAGCCACCTCCAACGCGGTTTAAGAAATTTTGGCAGTGTGAAGATATTCTATCCTCGGTATATATCTCTCTCTCTCTCTCTCTCGCCCTCCCTTTCTCTCTCTCGCCCTCTCTCTCTCTCGCTCTCTCTCGCCCTACCTTCCTCTCTCACCCTCTCGCTCTCTCTCTCTCTCGCTCCCTCGCTCTCTCTCTCGCTCTCTCGCTCTCTCTCGCCCTCCCTTTCTCTCTCTCGCCCTCTCTCTCGCCCTCTCTCTCGATCCCTCGCACCCCCCTCTCTCTCTCTCTCGCCCTCCCTTCCTCTCTCTCGCCCTCCCTTCCTCTCTCTCGCCCTCCCTTCCTCTCTCTCGCCCTCCCTTCCTCTCTCTCGCCCTCTCTCTCGCTCTCTCGCCCTCTCTCTCGCTCTCTCGCCCCCTCTCTCTCTCTCTCTCTCTCTCGCCCTCTCTCTCTCTCGCTCCCTCTCTCTCTCTCCTTCCCAGGACTGTTGGTAGGTGTGATCCTGCGTTATGGAATCCCAGCCACCAGCTACCACAACAGAACTCCTCCCAGCTGTTGTCTGGAGGAGGGGCCAGTCAGTAGTCTCCTGCTGAACGTCAGCGGGAAGTTCTTTGAGTACACGCTGAAAGGAGAGATCAACTCCAGGGAAATACACAACGTGGAGCAGAATGACATGCTGCGTAAGGTACACACACACACACACACACACACACACACACACACACACACACACACACACACACACACACACACACACACAGAATATATGTATAACCCCCCCCCCCCCCAACTACTGACTAAACACAACTGAACTGTATAACCCCCCCCCCCCCCCAACTACTGACTAAACACAACTGAACTGTATAACCCCCCCCCAACTACTGACTAAACACAACTGAACTGTATAACCCCCCCCCCCCCAACTACTGACTAAACACAACTGAACTGTATAACCCCCCCCCCCCCAACTACTGACTAAACACAACTGAACTGTATAACCCCCCCCAACTACTGACTAAACACAACTGAACTGTATAACCCCCCCCAACTACTGACTAAACACAACTGAACTGAATAACCCCCCCCCAACTACTGACTAAACACAACTGAACTGTATAACCCCCCCCCCCCCAACTACTGACTAAACACAACTGAACTGTATAACCCCACCCCCCCCAACTACTGACTAAACACAACTGAACTGTATAACCCCCCCCCCCCCAACTACTGACTAAACACAACTGAACTGTATAACCCCCCCCCCAACTACTGACTAAACACAACTGAACTGTATAACCCCCCCCCCCAACTACTGACTAAACACAACTGAACTGTATAACCCCCCCCCCCCCCCCCCCAACTACTGACTAAACACAACTGAACTTGTTGAAATTCATCCTGAAATCATTTTCCAGTATTCAGTCTAACCTATTTTCATGTCAGTCTCAGCATCCTAAATCTGTCATTGTCTGTTCAGTCCTGGCTTGCTAAGTATTCGATCATTAGCAGGCAGGTAGCCCTCGTTGGCAGTGCTTTGCAATGTAACCTCTTTGTCAACAGTCTGCATTTCAGCAGTGTATTAGCTGGCTGTTAGCAACTTGTTTAGTATTGATCTGTTTACGTACATGGTTTTTCTCCTAAATGTACAGGTTACCTTTGACCCTGAAGTATTCTTCAATATACTGCTACCTCCAATCATTTTCCATGCTGGATATAGTCTCAGAAAGGTAAGTGACCGCTGTAACATTTGTATTCTGTATTTTTTTTAAAAACCTTTATTTAACTCGTCAAGTCAGTTTTGAACAAATTCTTATTTTACAATGACTGCCTACCCCAGCGGTGGGAGAACCTTCCAGAAGGACAACCATCTCTGCAGTACTCCACCAATCAGGCCTTTATGATAGTGTGGCCAGATAGAGCCACTCCTCAGTAAAAGGCACATAACAGCCCGCTAGAAGTTTGCAAAAAGGCACCTAAAGGACTCTCAGACCATGAGAAACAAGATTCTCTGTTCTGATGAAACAAAGATTGAACTCTTTGGCCTGAATGCCAAGTGTCCCGTCTGAAATAAACCTGGAACCATCCCTATGTTGAAGCATGGTGGTGGTGGCAGCATCATGCTGTCGGTATGTTTTTCAGTGGCAGGGACTGGGAGAATAGTCAGGATCGAGGGAAAGATGAACGGAGCAAAGTATTTGTATTTATTATGGATCGCTATTAGCTGCTCCACTTTCAGCCAGGAGAGATTGACATGCATATTATTAATATTAGCTCTCTGTGTACATTCAAGGGCCAGCCGTGCTGCCCTGTTCTGAGTCAATTGCAATTTTCAAAGTCCTTTTTTGTTGCACCTGACCACACGACTGAAAAGTAGTCAAGGTGCGACAAAACTAGGGCCTGTAGGACCTGCCTTGTTAAGAAGGCAGAGCATCGCTTTATTATGGACAGACTTCTCCCCATCTTAGCTACTACTGCATCAATATGTTTTGACCATGACAGTTTACAATCCAGGGTTACTCCAAGCAGTTTAGTCATCTTAACTTTCTCAATTTCCACATTATTTATTTATTACAAGATTTAGTTGAGGTTTAGGGTTTAGTGAGTGTTTTGTTCCAAATACAATGCTTTTAGTTTTAGAAATATTTAGGGCTAACTTATTCCTTGCCACCCACTCTGAAACTAACTGCAGCTCTTTGTTGAGTGTTGCTGACGTGTATAGTGTTGAGTCTTTCACATACATTGACACTCTGGCTTTACTCAAAGTCAGTGGCATGTCATTAGTAAATATTGGAAAAGCAAGGGGCCTAAACAGCTACCCTGGGGAATTCCTGATTCTACAGAGAGATCCTTGATGAAAACCTACTCCAGAGCACTCAGGACCTCAGACTGGGGCAAAGGTTCACCTTCCAACAGGACAATGATCCTAAGCACACAGCAAAGACAACACAGGAGTGGCTTCGGGACAAGTCTCTGTATGTCCTTGAGTGGCCCAATCAGAGCCTGGACTTGAACCCGATCGAACATCTCTGGAGAGACCTGAAAATAGCTGTGCAGCGACGCTCCCCATCCAACCTGACAGAGCTTGAGAGGATCTGCAGAGAAGAATGGGAGAAACTCCCCAAATACAGGTGTGCCAAGCTTGTAGCGTCATACCCAAGACGCTTCAAAGCTGTAATTTCTGCCAAAGGTGCTTCAACATAAACTCAGCAAAAAAAGAAACGTCCTCTCACTGTCAACTGCGTTTATTTTCAGCAAACTGAACATGTGTAAATATTTGTATGAACACAACAAGATTCAACAACTGAGACAAACTGAACAAGTTCCACAGACATGTGACTAACAGAAATTGATGTGTCCCTGAACAAAGGGGGGTCAAAATCAAAAGTAACAGTCAGTTAGTAGAAAGGCCTCTTTAGTGTCCTAAGTTTTCGTAACTGTGACCTTAATTGCCTACCGTCTGTAAGCTGTTAGTGTCTTAACGACCGTTCCACAGGTGCATGTTCATTAATTGTTTATGGTTCATTGAACAAGCATGGGAAACAGTGTTTAAACCCTTTACAATGAAGATCTGTAAAGTTATTTGGATTTTTACAAATTCTTTGAAAGACAGGGTCCTGAAAAAAGGAAGTTTCTTTTTTTTTGCTGAGTTTAGTACTGAGTAAAGGGTCTGAATACTCATGTAAATGTGATATTACATTTTTTTTAAATGTGCAAAAAATGTCTAAAAAAACAGTTTTTGATTTGTCATTATGCAGTATTGTGTGTAGATGAGGGGGAAAAAACGATTTAATCAATTTTAGAATAAGGCCGTAACGTAACAAAGTGGAAATATTCAATGTGTCTGAATACATTCCGAATACACTGTATGACTAAGACAACTTCATACGATGCTAAAAACAATCCATGGGCGAGTCAGCGACCACAATTTAATTTGTAACGGAATGAAAGAAACGTTTTCTAGCCAATTCTGCTGTGAAATAGAAGTGACGTCTTTATTTATTACTTATCGTCAATGCCGTTTTTGGTGTGCTTATCAATGAACAAGCAACTTTTCCCCACTCCTATCGCTTCTATCGGTGGAACAGGTTGTTGCGTTGTGGCCGTAGACATATAATCCATAGAAGGGTTTGGAACCTGGACTGGAACCAGGATCTCTAGTAAAACAGCAAGCACTGTGATGCAGTGTCCTCAGAGCACTGTTCCACTCAGGATGCCAGTGTCCTCAGAGCACTGCTCCACTCAGGATGCCAGTGTCCTCGGAGCACTGTTCCACTCAGGATGCCAGTGTCCTCAGAGCACTGCTCCACTCAGAGCACTGCTCCACTCAGGATGCCAGTGTCCTCGGAGCACTGCTCCACTCAGGATGCCAGTGTCCTCGGAGCACTGTTCCACTCAGGATGCCAGTGTCCTCGGAGCACTGCTCCACTCAGGATGCCAGTGTCCTCGGAGCACTGCTCCACTCAGGATGCCAGTGTCCTCGGAGCACTGCTCCACTCAGGATGCCAGTGATAGGTATTTTAACATTACCATTTTTTTACACCACATTTCATTAATAAAATATTGAATAATTTGTCTTCCTCAAATGAAGGAGATGGCACGATCTTTGTGAGAGGGAGGGGATTTGATTGGTCAACAACTCATGTTTCAGACACTTCATTCAGGATAAATGGTGTTAGCCCTTAGTTAGCCTGCCCCAGAGCAGGTTAGTTCTGAATGTAGGATAAATGGTGTTAGCCCTTAGTTAGCCTGCCCCAGAGCAGGTTAGTTCTGAATGTAGGATAAATGGTGTTAGCCCTTAGTTAGCCTGCCCCAGAGCAGGTTAGTTCTGAATACAGGGTAAATGGTGTTAGCCCTTAGTTAGCCTGCCCCAGAGCAGGTTAGTTCTGAATGTAGGATAAATGGTGTTAGCCCTTAGTTAGCCTGCCCCAGAGCAGGTTAGTTCTGAATGTAGGATAAATAGTGTTAGCCCTTAGTTAGCCTGCCCCAGAGCAGGTTAGTTCTGAATGTAGGATAAATGGTGTTAGCCCTTAGTTAGCCTGCCCCAGAGCAGGTTAGTTCTGAATACAGGATAAATGGTGTTAGCCCTTAGTTAGCCTGCCCCAGAGCAGGTTAGTTCTGAATGTAGGATAGATGGTGTTAGCCCTTAGTTAGCCTGCCCCAGAGCAGGTTAGTTCTGAATACAGGGTAAATGGTGTTAGCCCTTAGTTAGCCTGCCCCAGAGCAGGTTAGTTCTGAATGTAGGATAAATGGTGTTAGCCCTTAGTTAGCCTGCCCCAGAGCAGGTTAGTTCTGAATACAGGGTAAACGGTGTTAGCCCTTAGTTAGCCTGCCCCAGAGCAGGTTAGTTCTGAATACAGGATAAATGGTGTTAGCCCTTAGTTAGCCTGCCCCAGAGCAGGTTAGTTCTGAATGTAGGATAAATGGTGTTAGCCCTTAGTTAGCCTGCCCCAGAGCAGGTTAGTTCTGAATGTAGGATAAATGGTGTTAGCCCTTAGTTAGCCTGCCCCAGAGCAGGTTAGTTCTGAATACAGGGTAAACGGTGTTAGCCCTTAGTTAGCCTGCCCCAGAGCAGGTTAGTTCTGAATACAGGGTAAACGGTGTTAGCCCTTAGTTAGCCTGCCCCAGAGCAGGTTAGTTCTGAATACAGGGTAAACGGTGTTAGCCCTTAGTTAGCCTGCCCCAGAGCAGGTTAGTTCTGAATACAGGATAAACGGTGTTAGCCCTTAGTTAGCCTGCCCCAGAGCAGGTTAGTTCTGAATACAGGATAAACGGTGTTAGCCCTTAGTTAGCCTGCCCCAGAGCAGGTTAGTTCTGAATACAGGGTAAACGGTGTTAGCCCTTAGTTAGCCTGCCCCAGAGCAGGTTAGTTCTGAATACAGGGTAAACGGTGTTAGCCCTTAGTTAGCCTGCCCCAGAGCAGGTTAGTTCTGAATACAGGGTAAACGGTGTTAGCCCTTAGTTAGCCTGCCCCAGAGCAGGTTAGTTCTGAATACAGGGTAAACGGTGTTAGCCCTTAGTTAGCCTGCCCCAGAGCAGGTTAGTTCTGAATACAGGGTAAACGGTGTTAGCCCTTAGTTAGCCTGCCCCAGAGCAGGTTAGTTCTGAATACAGGGTAAACGGTGTTAGCCCTTAGTTAGCCTGCCCCAGAGCAGGTTAGTTCTGAATACAGGGTAAACGGTGTTAGCCCTTAGTTAGCCTGCCCCAGAGCAGGTTAGTTCTGAAGGATTCATTGCCATAGAAATGTACCTACTAAAAGGTGAGCCGTTGTCAGACTGCCAGTCCAGTCACACTCCCAGGGTGAGGAGTGTCTGTTGTAGACGGAGTGACCTGGTCACCAATGGCTGGTGGCTTGAAAGGACTCAGAAGAGAGACTGCAAGTCAACACTCTGAGGGCAGATGACAGGCAACACTCTCCCTGCTCACCAAGGCCCTCTTTGTGAGGGGAAATGACAGGCAACATTCTCCCTGCTCACCAAGGCCCTCTTGTGAGGGGAAATGACAGGCAACACTCTCCTTGCACACCAAGGCCCTCTTGTGAGGGCAGATGACAGGCAACACTGCACATCAAGGCCCTCTTGTGAAGGCTGGCTGACATATCAATGGCACAGAGATAAATATTTATTTAATGCCCATGTAGATCACACACTAACCTCTCTACATTCTATGATGTAGCCTAGCGATTTATAATATCCCTTCTCTTTTTCCAGAGACACTTCTTCAGGAACCTGGGCTCCATCATAACCTATGCCTTCCTAGGAACAGCCATCTCGTGCTTCGTCATTGGGTGAGTCAGTGTATTGGTGGGACTGATTTTTTAATTTATTTTTTAGATCATGTCTGGAATGGAACTCTTGTAGTCCTCTCCTCTCTTCAGAAACCTGATGTATGGAGTGGTGAAGCTGATGCAGTTCATAGGGCAGCTGACTAACAAGTTCTACTACACAGACTGTCTTTTCTTTGGAGCCATCATCTCTGCCACTGACCCAGGTAGGTCCTGGAGCTCCTCACCACCTCACCCCAGTGGAGGGCTCTCTCTACAGGCCTTGTGACCAGGGGAATACCTCTGCAGTCCGTCGTTAACGAATCGTCCGTCCTAGTTCACTACAAGGATGGTCACGGTACATCCTAGCAAGCAACATGTTGCTCCTCAACTCTCTTAAGTGTGTGTGTGTGTGTGTGTGTGTGTGTGTGTTTCAGTGACGGTGCTGGCCATCTTCAATGAGCTCCATGCAGATGTGGATCTTTATGCCCTGTTGTTTGGAGAGAGTGTCATGAACGACGCAGTGGCCATAGTCCTCTCCTCGTAAGTTACCGTGCTCCTCCTCTCTCCTCCCAGCGCTCTCTCCTCCCAGCGCTCTCTCCTCCCAGCGCTCTCTCCTCCCAGCGCTGTCTCGCTCCGTCTGTCTCGCTCCGTCTGTCTGTCTCGCTCCGTCTGTCTGTCTCGCTCCGTCTGTCTCGCTCCGTCTGTCTCGCTCCGTCTGTCTGTCTCGCTCCGTCTGTCTGTCTCGCTCCGTCTGTCTGTCTCGCTCCGTCTGTCTGTCTCGCTCCGTCTGTCTGTCTCGCTCCGTCTGTCTGTCTCGCTCCGTCTGTCTGTCTCGCTCTGTCTGTCTCGCTCGTTCTGTCTGTCTGTCTGTCTCGTTCTGTCTGTCTCGCTCCGTCTGTCTGTCTCGCTCCGTCTGTCTGTCTCGCTCCGTCTGTCTGTCTCGCTCCGTCTGTCTGTCTCGCTCCGTCTGTCTGTCTCGCTCTGTCTGTCTCGCTCGTTCTGTCTGTCTGTCTCGTTCTGTCTGTCTCGCTCTGTCTGTCTGTCTCGCTCGCTCTGTCTGTCTGTCTCGCTCGCTCTGTCTGTCTGTCTCTGTCTGTCTGTCTGTCTGTCTGTCTGTCTGTCTGTCTGTCTGTCTGTCTGTCTGTCTGTCTGTCTGTCTGTCTGTCTGTCTGTCTGTCTGTCTGTCTGTCTGTCTCGCTCTGTCTGTCTGTCTGTCTCTCTCGCTCTGTCTGTCTCTCTCGCTCTGTCTGTCTCTCTCCTCCCAGCGCTGTCTCGCTCTGTCTGTCTCGCTCTGTCTGTCTGTCTCGCTCTGTCTGTCTCTCTCGCTCTGTCTGTCTCTCTCGCTCTGTCTATCTGTCTCTCTCGCTCTGTCTGTCTCTCTCTCGCTCTGTCTGTCTCTCTCTCTCTGTGTGTGTGTCGGAGGGTTCCTCAGTTTCTGGGAAATATTCCTGTACCCTCCTCGTTTCCCCTCCTTTTCCCCGGTGTTGTAGAGATTCCTCACTGAGGTGACAGACAGTGTTACATCACTAGTGTGGTGCAGCTGAGACAGACCTGGTGATCTACTGACCCCTGCTGGAAAGGCCTAGTGTGGTGCAGCTGAGACAGACCTGGTGATCTACTGACCCCTGCTAGAAAGGCCCAGTGTGGTGCAGCTGAGACAGACCTGGTGATCTACTGACCCCTGCTGGAAAGGCCTAGTGTGGTGCAGCTGAGACAGACCTGGTGATCTACTGACCCCTGCTGGAAAGGCCTAGTGTGGTGCAGCTGAGACAGACCTGGTGATCTACTAAGCCAGCCACTATTGTGCCTGTGAAACGTATTGTAACTGTGAAACAGGATATTTGTGTTTTTACTGGAAGTTCTGTGTCCTGTTTCTTTGATCCAGGTCTATTGTAGCCTATCAGCCGGCGGGAGCCAGCACACACACCTTCGACGCCACAGCCTTCTTCAAATCAGTGGGGGTTTTCCTGGGCATCTTCAGTGGATCCTTCGCCATGGGAGCCGCCACTGGAGTGGTCACTGCACTCATATCCTTCTGCTGAAAACGTCACTACACAACATAGGGGGATAGATCTAGTCAACTAAAATCACTTACAAAAAGGGTAGTTAAAATGTGCTGCCGTCTTGTTTATTGTGTTGTGTGGAAAGAGTCATTGTTTAAGTTATAGCTAGTCTGAAGTGGTCACTGGCCTCATATCCTGAAAGATTACCACAACTTGTTTTTGTTTACATTTCTAAAAGAGAACTTTATTAACAGTGTATTCAGTACACTGGCAAAGTAAATAACTTTATTAACAGTGTATTCAGTACACTGGCAATAGTGTATTGTAGTGTCCTCCGAAGAAGCAATGGCAATAGTGTATTGTGGTGTCCTCCGAAGAAGCAATGGCAATAGTGTATTGTAGTGTCCTCCGAAGAAGCAATGGAAATAGTGTATTGTAGTGTCCTCCGAAGAAGCAATGGCAATAGTGTATTGTAGTGTCCTCCGAAGAAGCAATGGCAATAGTGTATTGTGGTGTCCTCCGAAGAAGCAATGGCAATAGTGTATTGTGGTGTCCTCCGAAGAAGCAATGGAAATAGTGTATTGTAGTGTCCTCCGAAGAAGCAATGGCAATAGTGTATTGTAGTGTCCTCCGAAGAAGCAATGGCAATAGTGTATTGTGGTGTCCTCCGAAGAAGCAATAGCAATAGTGTATTGTAGTGTCCTCCGAAGAAGCAATGGCAATAGTGTATTGTGGTGTCCTCCGAAGAAGCAATGGCAATAGTGTATTGTGGTGTCCTCCGAAGAAGCAATGGCAATAGTGTATTGTGGTGTCCTCCGAAGAAGCAATGGCAATAGTGTATTGTGGTGTCCTCCGAAGAAGCAATGGCAATAGTGTATTGTGGTGTCCTCCGAAGAAGCAATGGCAATAGTGTATTGTGGTGTCCTCCGAAGAAGCAATGGCAATAGTGTATTGTGGTGTCCTCCGAAGAAGCAATGGCAATAGTGTATTGTGGTGTCCTCCGAAGAAGCAATGGCAATAGTGTATTGTGGTGTCCTCCGAAGAAGCAATGGAAATAGTGTATTGTAGTGTCCTCCGAAGAAGCAATGGCAATAGTGTATTGTGGTGTCCTCCGAAGAAGCAATGGCAATAGTGTATTGTGGTGTCCTCCGAAGAAGCAATGGCAATAGTGTATTGTAGTGTCCTCCGAAGAAGCAATGGCAATAGTGTATTGTAGTGTCCTCCGAAGAAGCAATGGCAATAGTGTATTGTGGTGTCCTCCGAAGAAGCAATGGAAATAGTGTATTGTAGTGTCCTCCGAAGAAGCAATGGAAATAGTGTATTGTAGTGTCCTCCGAAGAAGCAATGGCAATAGTGTATTGTGGTGTCCTCCGAAGAAGCAATGGAAATAGTGTATTGTAGTGTCCTCCGAAGAAGCAATGGCAATAGTGTATTGTGGTGTCCTCCGAAGAAGCAATGGCAATAGTGTATTGTGGTGTCCTCCGAAGAAGCAATGGCAATAGTGTATTGTGGTGTCCTCCGAAGAAGCAATGGCAATAGTGTATTGTGGTGTCCTCCGAAGAAGCAATGGCAAAAGTGTATTGTGGTGTCCTCCGAAGAAGCAATGGAAATAGTGTATTGTGGTGTCCTCCGAAGAAGCAATGGCAATAGTGTATTGTAGTGTCCTCCGAAGAAGCAATGGAAATAGTGTATTGTAGTGTCCTCCGAAGAAGCAATGGAAATAGTGTATTGTGGTGTCCTCCGAAGAAGCAATGGCAATAGTGTATTGTAGTGTCCTCCGAAGAAGCAATGGCAATAGTGTTTGTGAAATGTGAAATGTTCTGATTCTCTAACTCCGTCTCTACGTGACCAAGTTCACCAAGCTGCACTGTTTCCCCTTGCTGGAGACGGCCCTCTTCTTCCTCATGTCCTGGAGCACCTTCCTATTGGCCGAAGCCTGCGGGTTCACAGGTCAGGACTGGGGTGGAGGGTGTCAAGAGGGGCTCTGTTTGCATCCCAAATGGCACTTTATTCCCTATAAAAGTGCATATGGCTCTGGTCAAAAGTAGTGCACTATGTAGGGAGTAGGGCGCTGTTTGGGAAGTATATATTGTATGGTCAGCACTCTGGCTACAGTACATGTTTTACAGATTCTGCTAAAGAAAGAGCAGAGCGCATAGAAAAACAATACGAGGATTATAGATGTGGCGTAGGGAGGCAGGTAGCCTAGCAGTTGAGAGCGTTGGGCCAGAAACCGAAACCGAAAGGTCGCTGGTTCGATTCCCGAGCAGACTAGGTGAAACATCTGTCGACGTGCCCTTGAACAAGGCACTTCGCTGAAATGAGTGTCTGCTAAATGACTAATATGTGCTAATCTCGGGTTGTGTTTATCTGTGTCCTAGTGGGTCTCTGTGACAACCATTCTCTCTGATTTATGTATTTATTATGGATCCTGTTAGCTGATGCCAAGGCAGGAACTACTCTTCCTGGGGTCCAGCAAAGTTAAGGCATATATATACATACACAGTTTAATATATACAATTTCATAACACTTTACCCAAAATGATTTAGTGTGTTCCCTCAGGCCACTGCTCCACTATCACATATCTACAATACAGCATCCATGTGTATAGAGTGCATGTCTTGTGTACACTACCAGTCAAATGATTGGACACACCTACTCATTCAAGGGTTTTTCTTTATTTTCTACATTGTAGAATAATAGTGAAGACATCAAAACTATGAAATAACACATATGGAATCATGTAGTAACCAAAAAAAAAAGTGTTAAACAAATCAAAATCGATTTTACATTTTGAGATTCTTCAAATAGCCACCTTTTGCCTTTGACAGCTTTGCGTTCTTAGGTGGGCTATTTGAGCCAGTAAAGGGGGCTTTCCTATTCTTGGGTAGCAGAATTACTTTCGCTTCCCTCCAGGCCCGAGGGGGGCACACTCTCTAGTAGGCTTGGATTGAAGATGTGGCAATACCGTCTGCTATTATCCTCAGTAGTTTTCCATCCATGCTGTCGGACCCTGGTGGCTTGTCATTGTTGATAGACAACAATTTTCCCACCTCTTCCACACTAACTTAACGGAATTCAAAAGTACAATTCTTGTCTTCCATAATTTGATCAGTTATACTTGATGTTTAGTGTCAGCGTTTGTTGCTGGCATATCATCCTTAAAGTAACGGTTTAGAGGTTTTTGTTTTAGGGGTGCCAAGTAGGTTGTGCCTACCAGGAAAAAAAATATTGATTTCTCCTTTTTGTTTGGAAGGGAATGAGTCCCATCTGGTTCGTCAATTCTACACCAATACAAAGGAATCATGCAAAAGTCAGTATGAAAATACACTTTTCATAAACCCTTAAAACATTGGAAATAACTTAAACTTTTTTTGTGTGTTGGTTGTATTCCCAAAATAAACCAGAGATCAACACAATGATCTCTGGTTCCTCCAGAAAAGTCCCGTACCTCGGGCCTAAAAAGAGTCCAGCCCGGTAAATGACTTCAGTGAAACCCAAGTGACCATAGTCACGCAAATGTCCTTCCATAAAGTGATGCGTAAAAACCAGTCTCATTCATACACTCAGAATGCAATGAACTTCCGTTCCACACACAATGAAGTATCAGAAATCTTTAGCTACAACTAAACCAACACGGTATAAATCGCACCAAAACCAAAGGAAATAAAAGTTGTAGTCGGTCAGACAATCCAACCCGCCAACAGATCTCCAGCAGGAGAAAGGCCAAGGAGAAGAGTGGAGACCAACGCACATCGGCAGCCCAACGATAGACATAAGTAGATCCTATACTGGTTGATCCTGCGACACAGCTACAGTACACACTTTTAAAATACAACAAAACAAACTGGGTTTGAACGAGTTTCCAAGCTGAAGGTTGAACACTTCCTCTCTTGCACAATTCACTTTTGCGCAGCAGATGCTGAGGGTCGTTATTAGGGAATTAAAGGGGAAGTGCCCCATTGGCAGGAGAAGCACTGACACTGTTTAGACAAATTCAGGGCCGTCACACTGAGCCTGCTAATCTTGCCAATGAAAAAAATCATTAAAGTAATTGCCAATATCACTGTGAGAATGAGGCATCTGATTCAATGATGAATGATGGAGCTGAGTTTGCCTTTTTGCCCAAAATTTCATTTAAGGTGCTCTAAAGCTTTTTACTATCATTCTTTGTCATTTATCTTTGTTTCATAGTTTAGTTTATGTTTTTTATTCAGTTTAGTCACATGATTTATCAATTTGCAGTATGTTTTCCAATTGGTTGTGCATCCAGACTTATTAGCAATTCAATTCCTTTAGCCTCGTCCCTCTCAACCATACAAACCATCATATTTTTAATTCCTCATCAATCCACAGGGATTTTACAGTTTTTAGTCATTTTGTTAATTGGTGCATACGTATTAGAAACTGGAATAAGCTATTTGTGTTCCCAATTGCACCCTATTTCCTATATAGTGCACTATCCATATGGCACCCTTTTCCATTTATAGTGCACTACTTTTGGCCAGAGGGGGCCATTTGGGAAGCGGACTGCATCCTCAGGTGTGTTAGAACAGTCTAAGCATAACACAGCTATCTCTGTGTGTTTCTGTCCCAGGTGTTGTGGCAGTGCTATTCTGTGGGATCACTCAGGCCCACTACACATACAACAACCTGTCTGAGGAGTCCACCAAGCGCACCAAGCAGGTAACACCCTACATACTACACACTCCAGCCCTAACCCTTAGCACTAACCCTCTCCAGCCCCTCTCCTCTCCTGGTTGTCGTGCTCACTCCAGCCCTAACCCTTACCACTAACCCTCTCCAGTCCCTCTCCTCTCCTGGTTGTCGTGCTCACTCCAGCCCTAACCCTTACCACTAACCCTCTCCTCTCCTGGTTGTTGTGCTCACTCCAGCCCTAACCCTTACCACTAACCCTCTCCTCTCCTGGTTGTCGTGCTAGCTGTAAAGGGCCAGATGGTTCAATCTGGAGCAAAAAACATTGTGCTATCCAGGAGCACGAGTAAAGGACATTAATAAGCTGCTCCCAAACATTTTAAACCAGCATCAGAAAATGTAGTCTCTCATAGTTCATGTGGGATTCAATGACATTATGAAAGGCAGATCAGAACAGCTGAAGATGGGTTTTAAAGAACTGATTGGGTCTCTACTTGACACCAACAAACACCCCATAATATCTGTCCCTAAATCGTGGCATTGAACGGTTCAGCAGACTGTTAGCCCTCCATAACTGGCTACCAGACTATTACAGCTCTGTGGGTGGAACATCTATTGACAATTTTGATACCTTCTGGAAACTAAGCTCATTATATAAGGAGGATGGGATCCACCCAAATCATTTGTGTTCCTGGATCCTTTCACAGCATTATAAGGCTGAGACAATGACTTATCAATGACCCAAGTCCAGCTCAGTTAATATCTACCATTGTGTCGCTGAGTCATCATAATGCTTCAGAAAATGTACATTATACCAGGGGCGTTGGTAGACACAGTGTAAGTAACCTAATTGATGTCCCTCTAACTGCTCTGAATTCCTCTGTTTATCCTACAGCTGTTGTCTGCAGTAATCATGTGCCTATGAACCAGAATTATACTGTTAACACTGAGGTGGTGTGTCCTAGTAGGAAGACCACTGTTAACACTGAGGTGGTGTGTCCTAGTAGGAAGACCACTGTTAACACTGAGGTGGTGTGTCCTAGTAGGAAGACCACTGTTAACACTGAGGTGGTGTGTCCTAGTAGGAAGACCACTGTTAACACTGAGGTGGTGTGTCCTAGTAGGAAGACCACTGTTAACACTGAGGTGGTGTGTCCTATAGGAAGACCACTGTTAACACTGAGGTGGTGTGTCCTAGTAGGAAGACCACTGTTAACACTGAGGTGGTGTGTCCTATAGGAAGACCACTGTTAACACTGAGGTGGTGTGTCCTATAGGAAGACCACTGTTAACACTGAGGTGGTGTGTCCTATAGGAAGTCCACTGTTAACACTGAGGTGGTGTGTCCTATTGGAAGACCACTGTTAACACTGAGGTGGTGTGTCCTAGTAGGAAGACCACTGTTAACACTGAGGCTGTCGTAGGGTAAAGACCAAGACGCAGCGGGAAAATATATACTCATCTTCTTTTTATTTGGTGAAGAAGGAAAACACAATAAACGTATACAAACGAACTGGACAGTCTTGTCAGGCACACAGCTAAACAAGCATAATCTCCCACAAAACCCCATGAAAAACACACTCCTAATTATAGGACCCTCAATCAGAGGCAACAATAACCAGCTGCCTCCAATTGAAGGTCCAACCCCAATTAACTAAACATAGAAATACAATAGATTAGAATGAACATAGAAAAATACTAACATAGAACATAGACTAACAAACCCCGAACCACATAAACCAAACACCCCTCTACCTAAATACATAGCCCAAACCACATGAAACAAACACCACCTGCCACGTCCTGACCAAACTATAATAACAAATAACACCTATTACTGGTCAGGACGTGACAGAGGCAGTGTGTCCTAAGTAGGAAGTCCACTGTGTGCATCTCACCCTGCACTAACATAAATAACCTGAGCATGTCTACCTCTGCTAAGCTTCCCAGTAAAGCAATTGAAAACAATCAAGCATCCCAGAAATGTGCTAAAAATAGCCCACATTGACATATGTAGCTTAAGAAACAAGGTTCATGAAATCAATAATTTGCTAGTAACAGATGACATTCATATTCGGAAACTCACTTAGATAATACCTTTGATGATACAGTGGTAGCAATACATGGTTATAACATCTGCAGAAAATACAGAAATGCCAATGGTGGAGGTGTTGCTGTTATTATTCAGAACCACATTCCTGTAAAGATTAGAGAGGATCTCATGTTAAATACTGTTGAAGTAATATGGCTACAGGTTCATCTGCCTCACCTAAAGCCCATTCTGGTGGGAAGCTGCTATAGACCACCAAGTGCTAACAGTCAATATCTGGATAATGTGTTAAATGCTTGATAATGTATGTGATATCAACAGAGAGGTATATTTTCTGGGTGATTTAAATATTGACTGGTTTTCATCAGGCTGCCCACTCAGGAAAAAGCTTCAAACTGTAACCAGTGCCTGTAACCTGGTTCAGGTTATCAATCAATCTACCAGGGTAGTTACAAACAGCACAGGAATGAAATCATCAACATGTATTGATCACATCTTTCCTAATGCTGCAGAAATTTGCTTGAAAGCAGTATCCATATCCATTGGATGTAGTGATCACAATATAGTAGCCATATCTAGGAAAACCAAAGTTCCAAAGGCTGGGCCTAATATAGTGTATAAGAGGTCATACAATAAGTTTTGTAGTGATTCCTATGTTGTTGGCGAAAATAATATTAGATGGTCTGAGGTGTGTAATGAGGAGCAACCAGACGCTGCACTGGACACATTTACCTATCCCAGTTAATAATAAGCACCCATTAAGAAAATGACTGTAAAAAACTGTTATGAGGAATTGAAAATAATGGTTGAGAGGTATGAGGCAAAAGAAATGAGGCAAACGTAAAAAGCTTTGGAGCACCTTAAATTACATTTTGGACAAAAAAGGCCAACTCAGCTCCATCTTTCATTGAATCAGATGCCTCATTCATCACAAAACCCACTGATATTGCTAACTCCTTTTATTTTTTCATTGGCAAGATTAGTAATTCCCCAGGGCAGCTGTCTAGGCCCCTTACTTTTTAAAATCTATACTAACGACATGCTTTGAGGAAAGCCAGAGTGTCTATGTATGCGGATGACTCAACACTATACAGCGAGGGGAAAAAAGTATTTGATCCCCTGCTGATTTTGTATGTTTGCCCACTGACAAAGAAATGATCAGTCTATAATTTTAATGGTAGGTTTATTTGAACAGTGAGAGACAGGATAACAACAAAAGAGTCCAGAAAAAACGCATGTCAAAAATGTTATAAAATTATTTGCATTTTAATGAGGGAAATAAGTATTTATTTATATATTCTTAATTCCATTCCTTTACTTTAGATTTGTGTGTATTGTTAGATACTACTGCACTGTTGGAGCTAGAAACACAAGCATTTCGCTACATCCACAATAACATCTGCTAAACATGTGTATGTGACAAATAAAATATGATTTGATTCTATGGAAGCGGAGCATCTCCATTGTTTTGTGTCCAGTACGTGCGTTGAGCGTTTATTTGGATAGGACGAGAGCTTTGCAGACGAGTGACCAACTTTTTGTGTCCTGGGCGCCTCCCTGCAAGGGGAGGCCCCTTTCTCATCAACGTTTATCACATTGGATTGTGGAAGCTATTATATTGACCTATAACAGCAAGGGGTTGTAGCCAGGGCTCATTCCATGGCTACATCTTAGGCACTGTTCAAGGGCATCTCCTTGCAGGACATTTGCGATGCGGCTTGTTTGGCATCCTCTCATACTTTTGAGGTCCTACTGACCAGACGTCCCTGTACCTTCGTTGGCACGTACAGTCCTCAGTGTCGGGGCCTCTGAGGGTCGATAAATTGGGACTGTCTTGCTTCGGAGGAGGGCCTCTGGACATACCCCAACTGTGAGATGTCTAAACTAATAATTGAAAGAAAACTTAAGGTTTCTTGCCTAATTAACCCCTGTTCTCGGATATTATGAGTGACCCGTCTTACCACGTTCCCCTACTCGCAAGACTGTGAGGAAATTCTACGTTTCTGTTTCCTGGTTTTAACTGACTGACTGGCATCCTGTAAAGCTACCTGGTTAAGGAGAGACCTCAGTATATAAAAAGGGATTAAACATAAAGATTAGCCTTCTTAGCTTTGTTGACTTGGATATGTGTGTGTGTGTGTGTGTGTGTGTGTGTGTGTGTGTGTGTGTGTGTGGCTATGTAATGAATGAATCTCTCTGTGTTTCAGCTGTTTGAGGTCCTTCACTTCCTAGCAGAGAACTTCATCTTCTCCTACATGGGCCTGGCTCTGTTCACCTTCCAGAACCATATATTCAGCCCCATCTTCATCGTTGGGGCATTCGTATCCTTCAACCCTGAACAGTGACTGCTCTGTAACTCCAGCTGCTCAAAGCTTTCCTGCTGCTTCCACATGGTCAGTCTAGGTAACAGTGATTACTCTGTAACTCCAGCTCCTCAAAGCTTCCCTGCTGCTTCCACACGGTCAGTCTAGGTAAAGCTAACAGAGAGCTACTTTACAGACAGCGCTGAAGCAAATAAAACACTAGCCAGATAATGTGGAAGCATCAGGGAAGCCTTGATCAGTTGTACTGTTTGTGTTGTCCAAGACTGTTTACACTGATACACTTCTGACAACCAGTACAACTGCTCCTCAAAGCTTCCCTGCTGCTTCCACAATATCTGGCTATTGTATTGTCTTCCCTGTGGCTCAGTTGGTAGAGCATGGTGTTTGCAACGCCAGCATGGTGTGTGCAACGCCAGGGTTGTGGGTTCGATTCCCACGGGGGGCCAGCACAAAAAAAAAAATGCATGAAATGAAATATGCATTCACTACTGTAAGTCGCTCTGGATAAGAGCGTCTGCTAAATGACTAAACATTTTTATTTATTTTTTAAATGTAAAAAATGTATTATTTGCTTAATGTGTTGATAAATTTCCATTGTTGCCGTTTGGGTCAAAGTGGTTGTAATCTGCCTGGTCATTCAGCGTTCAGTCCTGCCCTCAGTCCCCTCCTCCTCACTAGGCTTCATCTGTATTTATCCTGACCGCCAAGGCCCTTTAAATCCCCTGACTGTGTCTTCTATCCTGCCTCCTTGTTTATCTTTGTTTACCTCTAACGCACCGCCACAGCCAGCTCAGAGAGGATAAATAACACTAGTGCATGCTGGGACAGCAAAGGATGCTGTTCTTTGTCTCTTTTAAAGGAGAATGGAAACACTGTGATGTAGAACACCAGCCAACTAACTGTAAATCGCCATATTGGCATTGTTGCATCAATTAACCAACTGAAGCCAATTAACCAACTGAAGCCAATAAACCAACTGAAGCCAATTAACCTACTGAAGCCAATTAACCAACTGAAGCCAATTAACCAACTGAAGCCAATAAACCTACTGAAGCCAATTAACCTACTGAAGCCAATTAACCTACTGAAGCCAATTAACCAACTGAAGCCAATTAACCAACTGAAGCCAATTAACCAACTGAAGCCAATTAACCTACTGAAGCCAATTAACCTACTGAAGCCAATTAACCTACTGAAGCCAATTAACCAACTGAAGCCAATAAACCTACTGAAGCCAATTAACCTACTGAAGCCAATTAACCTACTGAAGCCAATTAACCTACTGAAGCCAATTAACCAACTGAAGCCAATAAACCAACTGAAGCCAATTAACCTACTGAAGCCAATAAACCTACTGAAGCCAATTAACCAACTGAAGCCAATTAACCAACTGAAGCCAATTAACCTACTGAAGCCAATTAACCTACTGAAGCCAATAAACCTTCTGAAGCCAATAAACCTTCTGAAGCCAATAAACCAACTGAAGCCAATAAACCTACTGAAGCCAATAAACCTACTGAAGCCAATTAACCTACTGAAGCCAATAAACCTACTGAAGCCGTTCATGTTTGAGCCGAGTGGTTAGAGGGGGGAGGCAGGTAGCCTAGTGGTTAGAGGGGGGAGACAGGTAGCCTAGTGGTTAGAGGGGGGGGGGGGGGGGGGCAGGTAGTCTAGTGGTTAGAGGGGGGAGGCAGGTAGTCTAGTGGTTGGGGGGGGGGGCAGGTAGCCTAGTGGTTAGAGGGGGGAGGCAGGTAGTCTAGTGGTTAGAGGGGGGAGGCAGGTAGCCTAGTGGTTAGAGGGGGGAGGGAGGTAGCCTAGTGGTTAGAGGGGGGAGGCAGGCAGCCTAGTGGTTAGAGGGGGGGGGGGCAGGTAGCCTAGTGGTTAGAGAGGGGGGGGGGGCAGGTAGTCTAGTGGTTAGAGGGGGGAGGCAGGTAGTCTAGTGGTTAGAGGGGGGAGGCAGGTAGTCTAGTGGTTAGAGGGGGGGGGGGGCAGGTAGCCTAGTGGTTAGAGAGAGGGGGGGGGGCAGGTAGCCTAGTGGTTAGAGGGGGGAGGCAGGTAGCCTAGTGGTTAGAGGGGGGAGGCAGGTAGCCTAGTGGTTAGAGGGGGGAGGCAGGTAGCCTAGTGGTTAGAGGGGGGAGGCAGGTAGCCTAGTGGTTAGAGGGGGGAGGCAGGTAGCCTAGTGGTTAGAGGGGGGGAGGCAGGTAGCCTAGTGGTTAGAGAGGGGGGGGGGGGGGGGGGGGGGGGCAGGTAGTCTAGTGGTTAGAGGGGGGAGGCAGGTAGTCTAGTGGTTAGAGGGGGGAGGCAGGTAGTCTAGTGGTTAGAGGGGGGGGGGGGGGCAGGTAGCCTAGTGGTTAGAGAGAGGGGGGGGCAGGTAGCCTAGTGGTTAGAGGGGGGAGGCAGGTAGTCTAGTGGTTGGGGGGGGGGGGGGGGCAGGTAGCCTAGTGGTTAGAGGGGGGAGGCAGGTAGTCTAGTGGTTAGAGGGGGGAGGCAGGTAGCCTAGTGGTTAGAGGGGGGGGGCCAGGTAGCCTAGTGGTTAGAGGGGGGGGGGGGGGCAGGTAGCATAGTGGCTAGAGGGGGGGAGGCAGGTAGCCTAGTGGTTAGAGGGGGGGAGGCAGGTAGCCTAGTGGTTAGAGGGGGGGGGGGCAGGTAGCCTAGTGGGAGGCAGGTAGCCTAGTGGTTAGAGAGGGGGGAGGCAGGTAGCCTAGTGGTTAGAGGGGGGAGGCAGGTAGCCTAGTGGTTAGAGAGGGGGGGTAGGTAGCCTAGTGGGAGGCAGGTAGCCTAGTGGTTAGAGAGGGGGGAGGCAGGTAGCCTAGTGGTTAGAGAGGGGGGAGGCAGGTAGCCTAGTGGTTAGAGAGGGGGGAGGCAGGTAGCCTAGTGGTTAGAGGGGGGAGGCAGGTAGCCTAGTGGTTAGAGGGGGGGGGCAGGTAGCCTAGTGGTTAGAGAGGGGGGAGGCAGGTAGCCTAGTGGTTAGAGAGGGGGGGGGCAGGTAGCCTAGTGGGAGGCAGGTAGCCTAGTGGTTAGAGAGGGGGGAGGCAGGTAGCCTAGTGGTTAGAGGGGGGAGGCAGGTAGCCTAGTGGTTAGAGAGGGGGGGGGCAGGTAGCCTAGTGGGAGGCAGGTAGCCTAGTGGTTAGAGAGGGGGGAGGCAGGTAGCCTAGTGGTTAGAGAGGGGGGAGGCAGGTAGCCTAGTGGTTAGAGAGGGGGGAGGCAGGTAGCCTAGTGGTTAGAGGGGGGAGGCAGGTAGCCTAGTGGTTAGAGGGGGGGGCAGGTAGCCTAGTGGTTAGAGAGGGGGGAGGCAGGTAGCCTAGTGGTTAGATGGGGGGGGGGCAGGTAGCCTAGTGGGAGGCAGGTAGCCTAGTGGTTAGAGGGGGGAGGCAGGTAGCCTAGTGGTTAGAGGGGGGGGGGGCAGGTAGCCTAGTGGTTAGAGAGGGGGGAGGCAGGTAGCCTAGTGGTTAGATGGGGGGGGGGAGCAGGTAGCCTAGTGGGAGGCAGGTAGCCTAGTGGTTAGAGAGGGGGGAGGCAGGTAGCCTAGTGGTTAGAGAGGGGGGGGGGGGGGCAGGTAGCCTAGTGGGAGGCAGGTAGCCTAGTGGTTAGAGAGGGGGGAGGCAGGTAGCCTAGTGGTTAGAGAGGGGGGAGGCAGGTAGCCTAGTGGTTAGAGGGGGGGGGGGGGGGCAGGTAGCATAGTGGCTAGAGGGGGGGAGGCAGGTAGCCTAGTGGTTAGAGGGGGGGAGGCAGGTAGCCTAGTGGTTAGAGGGGGGGGGGCAGGTAGCCTAGTGGGAGGCAGGTAGCCTAGTGGTTAGAGAGGGGGGAGGCAGGTAGCCTAGTGGTTAGAGGGGGGAGGCAGGTAGCCTAGTGGTTAGAGAGGGGGGGTAGGTAGCCTAGTGGGAGGCAGGTAGCCTAGTGGTTAGAGAGGGGGGAGGCAGGTAGCCTAGTGGTTAGAGAGGGGGGAGGCAGGTAGCCTAGTGGTTAGAGAGGGGGGAGGCAGGTAGCCTAGTGGTTAGAGGGGGGAGGCAGGTAGCCTAGTGGTTAGAGGGGGGGGGCAGGTAGCCTAGTGGTTAGAGAGGGGGGAGGCAGGTAGCCTAGTGGTTAGAGAGGGGGGGGGGGCAGGTAGCCTAGTGGGAGGCAGGTAGCCTAGTGGTTAGAGAGGGGGGAGGCAGGTAGCCTAGTGGTTAGAGGGGGGAGGCAGGTAGCCTAGTGGTTAGAGAGGGGGGGGGCAGGTAGCCTAGTGGGAGGCAGGTAGCCTAGTGGTTAGAGAGGGGGGAGGCAGGTAGCCTAGTGGTTAGAGAGGGGGGAGGCAGGTAGCCTAGTGGTTAGAGAGGGGGGAGGCAGGTAGCCTAGTGGTTAGAGGGGGGAGGCAGGTAGCCTAGTGGTTAGAGGGGGGGGCAGGTAGCCTAGTGGTTAGAGAGGGGGGAGGCAGGTAGCCTAGTGGTTAGATGGGGGGGGGGGGCAGGTAGCCTAGTGGGAGGCAGGTAGCCTAGTGGTTAGAGGGGGGAGGCAGGTAGCCTAGTGGTTAGAGGGGGGGGGGGCAGGTAGCCTAGTGGTTAGAGAGGGGGGAGGCAGGTAGCCTAGTGGTTAGATGGGGGGGGGGAGCAGGTAGCCTAGTGGGAGGCAGGTAGCCTAGTGGTTAGAGAGGGGGGAGGCAGGTAGCCTAGTGGTTAGAGAGGGGGGGGGGGGGGGCAGGTAGCCTAGTGGGAGGCAGGTAGCCTAGTGGTTAGAGAGGGGGGAGGCAGGTAGCCTAGTGGTTAGAGAGGGGGGAGGCAGGTAGCCTAGTGGTTAGAGGGGGGAGGCAGGTAGCCTAGTGGTTAGAGAGGGGGGGGCAGGTAGCCTAGTGGTTAGAGAGGGGGGAGGCAGGTAGCCTAGTGGTTAGATGGGGGGGGGGGCAGGTAGCCTAGTGGTTAGAGGGGGAGGGGGGCAGGTAGCCTAGTGGTTAGAGGGGGAGGGGGGCAGGTAGCCTAGTGGTTAGAGTGGAGGGAGGCAGGTAGCCTAGTGGTTAGAGGGGGAGGGGGCCAGGTAGCCTAGTGGTTAGAGGGGGAGGGGGGCAGGTAGCCTAGTGGTTAGAGCATTGGGCCGGTAACCGAAAGGTTTTTGAATCGAATCCCCGAGCTGACAAGGTAAAAAATCTGCCCCCTGAACAAGCCAGTTAACCCACTGTTCCCTGGTAGGCCGTCGTTGGAAATAAGAATTTGTTCTTAACTGACTTGCCTCGTTAAAATAAAGGTTACACACATTTAGTTTCGGTATCAGATTAATTTCCTTATGGTTTTGTTTGCAGAGAATACAGGCTGGCAGTTTATCACCAGTTCACCCTATTGGCACATGGGAGAATTGGACGAGGTGTATGGCGTCTCCCTGCGTGTGTCGTCTCTTCCATAAAGCGCTCATACCCAGAAGCTAGTGGCATCTACATAGGGTTTGACTTTGAATAAAACCAGTTCATTTAGTAAATGTAGCCTAGCCTGAAGACATAGGACCTAATACCTGCGCCTTATGTAGAAAATAGTACTAGTGAGCTTGTCCACTATAACGACAGGTTCAAGAGTAACCAGATAGACTTGAAGATAAAACTACTTTCAACGAGCAGTAACCCCGTGTCCCTGTTGCTAGAGTAGAATGGTAACTACACTGGACTGCTAGTAGCTGCCATCTAGTGGAAAGGAATGGTAACTACACTGGACTGCTAGTAGCTGCCATCTAGTGGAAAGGAATGGTAACTACACTGGACTGCTAGTTAGTAGAGTAGTGAATTCAACTAGCTTTGGCTGCCATCTAGTGGAAAGGAATGGTAACTACACTGGACTGCTAGTTGTCAGAGTCAAAGGAGACTTTAATAATAAATGCCATGTAGCAGATGCCTTTATTCAAAGCCACCTGGCTACATGGTAGTGGAAACAGATCATAGAAACAGGATTTATTAAGGTGTTTTTACAAGTTGGTCCGGGAGAGAGAAAGTCAAAACAGCAGGTCTGGGACAAGGTAGCACGTTGAAACCGATTCCCTTTATGGATGGGTGTATCTTTGAATTCGCTGTTGAATGACCTGCTACTTCTCCATTTCCGCTCCCCCAAAGTGACCTCCACTCTCTCTCTTATTGAGCACTCAGGAGAGACCGCTGGGATGGTCCTAGAGCCAGATAGAAACTACATAAATCATTGTAGGTAATCTCTCTCTCTATACATCTACATCTGACATAATGTAGTAGACTTACCAGTGACACAGCGGTCAGTGATGCCGTATAGGAGCTCAGACCGGAAACGCCATGTCTTCTCCTCCTTGATGGGTTTCACCACAAACGCCCTGGCAGCCTTGGAGAACTCCTGGCAGCCTTGGAAAACTCCTGGCAGCCTTGGAAAACTCCTGGCAGCCTTGGAAAACTCCTGGCAGCCTAGGAAAACTCCTGGCAGCCTAGGAAAACTCCTGGCAGCCTTGGAAAACTCCTGGCAGCCTTGGAAAACTCTTGGCAGCCTGGGAAAACTCTTGGCAGCCTAGGAAAACTCTTGGCAGCCTATTCACATAAGAATACACAAAGAAACAAAAATAAGGTTTTATTATTAATTTACTCAATGTTGCAGTATATGTATAGAAATAGTTTTTTTTTTACCTTTTGAGATCCTTCAACAATCTTGGGTTGAGGACTATTTTCCTCACTGCCTCGAAAGCTGGTGACGATGTGTTCATCCAGGGTCGTGTTCCCTCTTCAGGTGTGGAAGGGGGGGGGGGGGGGGGGCAGCAGCTGAATGGGGGTGGGGGGGCTGAATGGGTCTCCGGGGGGGGGCAGCAGCTGAATGGGGGTGGGGGGGGGGGGGGTGGGGGGGGGGGGCAGCTGAATGGGTCTCCGGGGGGGGGGGTCCCCCCTGGTGTTCATTGGTGATGTGGTGATCCTCTTTTCTTTTAGCACCTGGACACCAGCAGTGGCGGCACAGTACCACAAGGTGGTGCTCTAATGCCCTCACACACACTGACTGGAATCAGCAGTTATATAGTTCTGATCAGTACCTGAGACAGGGAATAAATAGGACTGGAATCAGCAGTTATATAGATCTGATCAGTACCTGAGACAGGGAATAAATAGGACTGGAATCAGCAGTTATATAGATCTGATCAGTAATCAGCAGTTATATAGATCTGATCAGTACCTGAAACAGGGAATAAATAGGACTGGAATCAGCAGTTATATAGTTCTGATTTTACTATAAAATATATGACAGTACCTCTGTCTCTCCGATGACCACCAGCTGTTTCCTCACACCTCTGGCAATGGGCCACAGGTCATACCCCTGCTCATGAGCAGCCAGTAAGGAAGACCGCTGATGACACCAACAGATTCCCTGCAAACAACCTTCCCACTTCTGGTCTGGGACTCCCACTTCCTGCTGTGGTCCACAACACACTGTCTCCATGGTGATGGCCAAACCGTTTATTTTCAGGGTTGAACTGATGACACCTGCTCGACATCCTGGCTCACGGCAGACATTCAACAACTCCTTCAGCGTTGAGGATTTTGCACATACTCTTCGATGGTATATCTTGGCTAAGAACTGTGATGATTGATTCTGATCTCTCAGGTTCATACAGCGAGTTCTGGTCTTCACTGATCTCTCTCTCTCCGTCAGCTCCATCTGTGGTGTAGTTCTGATCTCTCTCTCTCTCCATCAGCTCCATCTGTAGTGTAGTTCTGATCTCTCTCTCCATCAGCTCCATCTGTGGCGTAGTTCTGTTCTCTCTCTCCATCAGCTCCATCTGTGGTGTAGTTCTGGTCTCTCTCTCCATCAGCTCCATCTGTAGTGTAGTTCTGGTCTTCACTGATCTCTCTCCATCAGCTCCATCTGTGGTGTAGTTCTGATCTCTCTCTCCATCAGCTCCATCTGTGGCGTAGTTCTGATCTCTCTCTCCATCAGCTCCATCTGTGGTGTAGTTCTGGTCTTCACTGATCTCTCTCCGTCAGCTCCATCTGTAGTGTAGTTCTGGACTTCACTGATCTCTCTCCATCAGCTCCATCTGTGGTGTAGTTCTGGTCTCTCTCTCCATCAGCTCCATCTGTGGTGTAGTTCTGGTCTCTCTCTCCATCAGCTCCATATGTGGTGTAGTTCTGGTCTCTCTCTCCATCAGCTCCATCTGTGGTGTAGTTCTGGTCTCTCTCTCCATCAGCTCCATCTGTAGTGTAGTTCTGGTCTTCACTGATCTCTCTCCATCAG
This sequence comes from Salmo salar, assembly GCF_965601325.2. Taxonomy (NCBI): domain Eukaryota; kingdom Metazoa; phylum Chordata; class Actinopteri; order Salmoniformes; family Salmonidae; genus Salmo; species Salmo salar. Next base: position 60,410,427 of record NC_138306.1, on the reverse strand, counting down.
CTCCATCTGTGGTGTAGTTCTGGTCTCTCTCTCCATCAGCTCCATCTGTGGTGTAGTTCTGGTCTCTCTCTCCGTCAGCTCCATCTGTGGTGTAGTTCTGGTCTCTCTCTCCATCAGCTCCATCTGTGGTGTAGTTCTGGTCTCTCTCTCTCCATCAGCTCCATCTGTGGTGTAGTTCTGGTCTCTCTCTCCATCAGCGCCATCTGGGGTGTAGAGGGGCAGGACTCGGTTGTATACTGATGGCCTTGAGCACAATCTATCTGATCCTCGAGCTCTTTAGTGATGGTCCCAGTGGACCTCTTTAGTGATGGTCCCAGTGGACCTCTTTAGTGATGGTCCCAGTGGACCTCTTTAGTGATGGTCCCAGTGGACCTCTTTAGTGATGGTCCCAGTGGTTCCAGTGGACCTCTTTAGTGATGGTCCCAGTGGTTCCGGTGGACCTCTTTAGTGATGGTCCAGGTGGACCTCTTTAGTGATGGTCCTGGTGGACCTCTTTAGTGATGGTACCGGTGGTTCCAGTGGACCTCTTTAGTGATGGTCCCAGTGGTTCCGGTGGACCTCTTTAGTGATGGTCCCAGTGGACCTCTTTAGTGATGGTCCTGGTGGACCTCTTTAGTGATGGTCCAGATGGTTCCGGTGGACCTCTTTAGTGAGGGTACCGGTGGTTCCAGTGGACCTCTTTAGTGAGGGTCCCAGTGGACCTCTTTAGTGATGGTCCCAGTGGACCTCTTTAGTGATGGTCCCAGTGGTTCCGGTGGACCTCTTTAGTGATGGTCCAGGTGGACCTCTTTAGTGATGGTCCAGATGGTTCCGGTGGACCTCTTTAGTGAGGGTCCAGGTGGACCTCTTCTCCACCGCAGCAACACTCTGGCACCCAGGGGTCAGGGGTCAGTTTGGCATGCTGTACTAACCGTTCTTTCCTGTTGGTAGAAAACAATTAAGGCATCTATTAGGCTATAGGTATATTGAAGAATCACTGTGTATTGTCCAGTTTATATCCAAAATGGCCTCAGGGATGACAGACTGTCTTGAAATAAACAATAGCATTAGAAATAACATGGATGAGCATGTACCTCCTCAGCCTTCTCCTGCACAGTCTGTCTCCTCCTGCACAGTCTGCCTCCTCCTGCACAGTCTGCCTCCTCCTGCACAGTCTGCCTCCTCCTGCACCTCCTCCTGCACAGTCTGCCTCCTCCTGCACAGTCTGTCTCCTCCTGCACAGTCTGCCTCCTCCTGCACAGTCTGCCTCCTCCTGCACAGTCTGCCTCCTCCTGCACAGTCTGCCTCCTCCTGCACAGTCTGCCTCCTCCTGCACAGTCTGCTGTCCTCCTGCACAGTCTGCCTCCTCCTGCACAGTCCGCCTCCTCCTGCACAGTCTGCTGTCCTCCTGCACAGTCTGCCTCCTCCTGCACAGTCTGCCTCCTCCTGCACAGTCTGCCTCCTCCTGCACAGTCCGCCTCCTCCTGCACAGTCTGCTGTCCTCCTGCACAGTCTGCCTCCTCCTGCACAGTCTCATCCAGGGTGAAAACCTTTACAGGGATGAACATGTCATCCTGGAAACAAACAAACGCTTTGTTAAGACAACTGAACCCAAATATATAAGTTGGCGTTAACAAGCTACCTGTCTTGTATGTCAACACACACACAGCAAATACAGAGCCGTTTTTTCCCCCAGCAAACATTAGCTATGTCCACTTCAGCCTAGCTAAGTAAGGTGGAGCTAACAAAACATTAAAACACAGGGCTACAGAGTAACTGCCTAGTAACGGGGCTACAGAGTAACTGCCTAGTAACAGGGCTACAGAGTAACTACCTAGTAACAGGGCTACAGAGTAACTACCTAGTAACGGGGCTACAGAGTAACTACCTAGTAACGGGGCTACAGAGTAACTACCTAGTAACAGGGCTACAGAGTAACTACCTAGTAACAGGGCTACAGAGTAACTGCCTAGTAACAGGGCTAAAGAGTAACTACCTAGTAACAGGGCTACAGAGTAACTACCTAGTAACAGGGCTACAGAGTAACTGCCTAGTAACGGGGCTACAGAGTAACTACCTAGTAACGGGGCTACAGAGTAACTACCTAGTAACGGGGCTACAGAGTAACTACCTAGTAACGGGGCTACAGAGTAACTGCCTAGTAACGGGGCTACAGAGTAACTACCTAGTAACGGGGCTACAGAGTAACTACCTAGTAACAGGGCAACAGAGTAACTGCCTAGTAACAGGGCTACAGAGTAACTGCCTAGTAACAGGGCTACAGAGTAACTACCTAGTAACAGGGCTACAGAGTAACTACCTAGTAACAGGGCTACAGAGTAACTGCCTAGTAACGGGGCTACAGAGTAACTGCCTAGTAACAGGGCTACAGAGTAACTGCCTAGTAACAGGGCTACAGAGTAACTGCCTAGTAACAGGGCTACAGAGTAACTACCTAGTAACAGGGCTACAGAGTAACTACCTAGTAACGGGGCTACAGAGTAACTGCCTAGTAACGGGGCTACAGAGTAACTGCCTAGTAACGGGGCTACAGAGTAACTACCTAGTAACAGGGCTACAGAGTAACTGCCTAGTAACAGGGCTACAGAGTAACTGCCTAGTAACAGGGCTACAGAGTAACTACCTAGTAACAGGGCTACAGAGTAACTGCCTAGTAACGGGGCTACAGAGTAACTGCCTAGTAACGGGGTTACAGAGTAACTACCTAGTAACGGGGCTACAGAGTAACTACCTAGTAACGGGGCTACAGAGTAACTGCCTAGTAACGGGGCTACAGAGTAACTACCTAGTAACAGGGCTACAGAGTAACTGCCTAGTAACGGGGCTACAGAGTAACTACCTAGTAACGGGGCTACAGAGTAACTGCCTAGTAACAGGGCTACAGAGTAACAGGGCTACAGAGTAACTGCCTAGTAACGGGGTTACAGAGTAACTACCTAGTAACAGGGCTACAGAGTAACTGCCTAGTAACGGGGCTACAGAATAACTACCTAGTAACGGGGCTACAGAGTAACTGCCTAGTAACGGGGCTACAGAGTAACTGCCTAGTAACGGGGCTACAGAGTAACAGGGCTACAGAGTAACTACCTAGTAACAGGGCTACAGAGTAACTGCCTAGTAACGGGGCTACAGAGTAACAGGGCTACAGAGTAACTGCCTAGTAACGGGGTTACAGAGTAACTACCTAGTAACAGGGCTACAGAGTAACTGCCTAGTAACGGGACTACAGAGTAACTACCTAGTAACGGGGCTACAGAGTAACTGCCTAGTAACGGGGCTACAGAGTAACTGCCTAGTAACGGGGCTACAGAGTAACTGCCTAGTAACGGGCTACAGAGTAACTGCCTAGTAACGGGGCTACAGAGTAACTGCCTAGTAACGGGGCTACAGAGTAACTACCTAGTAACGGGGCTACAGAGTAACTACCTAGTAACAGGGCTACAGAGTAACTACCTAGTAACAGGGCTACAGAGTAACTGCCTAGTAACAGGGCTACAGAGTAACTACCTAGTAACAGGGCTACAGAGTAACTGCCTAGTAACGGGGCTACAGAGTAACTACCTAGTAACAGGGTTACAGAGTAACTACCTAGTAACAGGGCTACAGAGTAACTGCCTAGTAACGGGGCTACAGAGTAACTGCCTAGTAACAGGGCTACAGAGTAACTGCCTAGTAACAGGGCTACAGAGTAACTGCCTAGTAACGGGGCGACAGAGTAACTGCCTAGTAACGGGGCTACAGAGTAACTGCCTAGTAACGGGGCGACAGAGTAACTGCCTAGTAACGGGGTTACAGAGTAACTGCCTAGTAACGGGGCTACAGAGTAACTGCCTAGTAACGGGGCTACAGAGTAACTGCCTAGTAACGGGGCTACAGAGTAACTGCCTAGTAACGGGGCTATAGAGTAACTGCCTAGTAACGGGGCTACAGAGTAACTGCCTAGTAACGGGGCTACAGAGTAACTGCCTAGTAACGGGGCTACAGAGTAACTGCCTAGTAACGGGGCTACAGAGTAACTGCCTAGTAACGGGGCTACAGAGTAACTGCCTAGTAACGGGGCTACAGAGTAACTGCCTAGTAACGGGGCTACAGAGTAACTGCCTAGTAACGGGGCTACAGAGTAACTGCCTAGTAACGGGGCTACAGAGTAACTGCCTAGTAACGGGGCTACAGAGTAACTGCCTAGTAACGGGGCTACAGAGTAACTGCCTAGTAACAGGGCTACAGAGTAACTGCCTAGTAACGGGGCTACAGAGTAACTACCTAGTAACAGGGTTACAGAGTAACTGCCTAGTAACGGGGTTACAGAGTAACTACCTAGTAACAGGGCTACAGAGTAACTACCTAGTAACAGGGCTACAGAGTAACTGCCTAGTAACGGGGCTACAGAGTAACTACCTAGTAACAGGGCTACAGAGTAACTGCCTAGTAACGGGGCTACAGAGTAACTACCTAGTAACGGGGCTACAGAGTAACTGCCTAGTAACAGGGCTACAGAGTAACAGGGCTACAGAGTAACTACCTAGTAACAGGGCTACAGAGTAACTACCTAGTAACAGGGCTACAGAGTAACTACCTAGTAACAGGGCTACAGAGTAACTGCCTAGTAACAGGGCTACAGAGTAACTGCCTAGTAACGGGGCTACAGAGTAACTACCTAGTAACAGGGCTACAGAGTAACTACCTAGTAACAGGGCTACAGAGTAACTGCCTAGTAACAGTGCTACAGAGTAACTGCCTAGTAACAGGGCTACAGAGTAACTACCTAGTAACAGGGCTACAGAGTAACTGCCTAGTAACGGGGCTACAGAGTAACAGGGCTACAGAGTAACTGCCTAGTAACGGGGTTACAGAGTAACTACCTAGTAACAGGGCTACAGAGTAACTGCCTAGTAACGGGGCTACAGAGTAACTACCTAGTAACGGGGCTACAGAGTAACTGCCTAGTAACGGGGCTACAGAGTAACTGCCTAGTAACCGGGCTACAGAGTAACAGGGCTACAGAGTAACTACCTAGTAACAGGGCTACAGAGTAACTGCCTAGTAACGGGGCTACAGAGTAACAGGGCTACAGAGTAACTGCCTAGTAACGGGGTTACAGAGTAACTACCTAGTAACAGGGCTACAGAGTAACTGCCTAGTAACGGGGCTACAGAGTAACTACCTAGTAACGGGGCTACAGAGTAACTGCCTAGTAACGGGGCTACAGAGTAACTGCCTAGTAACGGGGCTACAGAGTAACTGCCTAGTAACGGGGCTACAGAGTAACTGCCTAGTAACGGGGCTACAGAGTAACTGCCTAGTAACGGGGCTACAGAGTAACTGCCTAGTAACGGGGCTACAGAGTAACTGCCTAGTAACGGGGTTACAGAGTAACTGCCTAGTAACGGGGCTACAGAGTAACTGCCTAGTAACGGGGCTACAGAGTAACTGCCTAGTAACGGGGTTACAGAGTAACTGCCTAGTAACGGGGCTACAGAGTAACTGCCTAGTAACGGGGCTACAGAGTAACTGCCTAGTAACGGGGCTACAGAGTAACTGCCTAGTAACAGGGCTACAGAGTAACTGCCTAGTAACGGGGCTACAGAGTAACTACCTAGTAACAGGGTTACAGAGTAACTGCCTAGTAACGGGGTTACAGAGTAACTACCTAGTAACAGGGCTACAGAGTAACTACCTAGTAACAGGGCTACAGAGTAACTGCCTAGTAACGGGGCTACAGAGTAACTACCTAGTAACAGGGCCACAGAGTAACTGCCTAGTAACGGGGCTACAGAGTAACTACCTAGTAACGGGGCTACAGAGTAACTGCCTAGTAACAGGGCTACAGAGTAACAGGGCTACAGAGTAACTACCTAGTAACAGGGCTACAGAGTAACTACCTAGTAACAGGGCTACAGAGTAACTACCTAGTAACAGGGCTACAGAGTAACTACCTAGTAACAGGGCTACAGAGTAACTGCCTAGTAACGGGGCTACAGAGTAACTACCTAGTAACAGGGCTACAGAGTAACTACCTAGTAACAGGGCTACAGAGTAACTACCTAGTAACAGGGCTACAGAGTAACTGCCTAGTAACAGGGCTACAGAGTAACTACCTAGTAACAGGGCTACAGAGTAACTGCCTAGTAACGGGGCTACAGAGTAACAGGGCTACAGAGTAACTGCCTAGTAACGGGGTTACAGAGTAACTACCTAGTAACAGGGCTACAGAGTAACTGCCTAGTAACGGGACTACAGAGTAACTACCTAGTAACGGGGCTACAGAGTAACTGCCTAGTAACGGGGCTACAGAGTAACTGCCTAGTAACGGGGCTACAGAGTAACTGCCTAGTAACGGGGCTACAGAGTAACTGCCTAGTAACGGGGCTACAGAGTAACTGCCTAGTAACGGGGCTACAGAGTAACTACCTAGTAACGGGGCTACAGAGTAACTACCTAGTAACGGGGCTACAGAGTAACTACCTAGTAACAGGGCTACAGAGTAACTGCCTAGTAACAGGGCTACAGAGTAACTACCTAGTAACAGGGCTACAGAGTAACTGCCTAGTAACAGGGCTACAGAGTAACTGCCTAGTAACGGGGCGACAGAGTAACTGCCTAGTAACAGGGCTACAGAGTAACTGCCTAGTAACGGGGCGACAGAGTAACTGCCTAGTAACGGGGCTACAGAGTAACTGCCTAGTAACGGGGCTACAGAGTAACTGCCTAGTAACGGGGCTACAGAGTAACTGCCTAGTAACGGGGCTACAGAGTAACTGCCTAGTAACGGGGCTACAGAGTAACTGCCTAGTAACGGGGCTACAGAGTAACTGCCTAGTAACGGGGCTACAGAGTAACTGCCTAGTAACGGGGCTACAGAGTAACTGCCTAGTAACGGGGCTACAGAGTAACTGCCTAGTAACGGGGCTACAGAGTAACTGCCTAGTAACGGGGCTACAGAGTAACTGCCTAGTAACGGGGCTACAGAGTAACTGCCTAGTAACGGGGCTACAGAGTAACTGCCTAGTAACGGGGCTACAGAGTAACTGCCTAGTAACGGGGCTACAGAGTAACTGCCTAGTAACGGGGCTACAGAGTAACTGCCTAGTAACGGGGCTACAGAGTAACTGCCTAGTAACAGGGCTACAGAGTAACTGCCTAGTAACGGGGCTACAGAGTAACTACCTAGTAACAGGGTTACAGAGTAACTGCCTAGTAACGGGGTTACAGAGTAACTACCTAGTAACAGGGCTACAGAGTAACTACCTAGTAACAGGGCTACAGAGTAACTGCCTAGTAACGGGGCTACAGAGTAACTACCTAGTAACAGGGCTACAGAGTAACTGCCTAGTAACGGGGCTACAGAGTAACTACCTAGTAACGGGGCTACAGAGTAACTGCCTAGTAACAGGGCTACAGAGTAACAGGGCTACAGAGTAACTACCTAGTAACAGGGCTACAGAGTAACTACCTAGTAACAGGGCTACAGAGTAACTACCTAGTAACAGGGCTACAGAGTAACTACCTAGTAACAGGGCTACAGAGTAACTGCCTAGTAACGGGGCTACAGAGTAACTACCTAGTAACAGGGCTACAGAGTAACTACCTAGTAACAGGGCTACAGAGTAACTGCCTAGTAACAGTGCTACAGAGTAACTGCCTAGTAACAGGGCTACAGAGTAACTACCTAGTAACAGGGCTACAGAGTAACTGCCTAGTAACGGGGCTACAGAGTAACAGGGCTACAGAGTAACTGCCTAGTAACGGGGTTACAGAGTAACTACCTAGTAACAGGGCTACAGAGTAACTGCCTAGTAACGGGGCTACAGAGTAACTACCTAGTAACGGGGCTACAGAGTAACTGCCTAGTAACGGGGCTACAGAGTAACTGCCTAGTAACCGGGCTACAGAGTAACAGGGCTACAGAGTAACTACCTAGTAACAGGGCTACAGAGTAACTGCCTAGTAACGGGGCTACAGAGTAACAGGGCTACAGAGTAACTGCCTAGTAACGGGGTTACAGAGTAACTACCTAGTAACAGGGCTACAGAGTAACTGCCTAGTAACGGGGCTACAGAGTAACTACCTAGTAACGGGGCTACAGAGTAACTGCCTAGTAACGGGGCTACAGAGTAACTGCCTAGTAACGGGGCTACAGAGTAACTGCCTAGTAACGGGGCTACAGAGTAACTGCCTAGTAACGGGGCTACAGAGTAACTGCCTAGTAACGGGGCTACAGAGTAACTGCCTAGTAACGGGGCTACAGAGTAACTGCCTAGTAACAGGGTTACAGAGTAACTACCTAGTAACAGGGCTACAGAGTAACTGCCTAGTAACGGGGCTACAGAGTAACTACCTAGTAACGGGGCTACAGAGTAACTGCCTAGTAACGGGGCTACAGAGTAACTGCCTAGTAACGGGGCTACAGAGTAACAGGGCTACAGAGTAACTACCTAGTAACAGGGCTACAGAGTAACTGCCTAGTAACGGGGCTACAGAGTAACAGGGCTACAGAGTAACTGCCTAGTAACGGGGTTACAGAGTAACTACCTAGTAACAGGGCTACAGAGTAACTGCCTAGTAACGGGGCTACAGAGTAACTACCTAGTAACGGGGCTACAGAGTAACTGCCTAGTAACGGGGCTACAGAGTAACTGCCTAGTAACGGGGCTACAGAGTAACAGGGCTACAGAGTAACTACCTAGTAACAGGGCTACAGAGTAACTGCCTAGTAACGGGGCTACAGAGTAACAGGGCTACAGAGTAACTGCCTAGTAACGGGGTTACAGAGTAACTACCTAGTAACAGGGCTACAGAGTAACTACCTAGTAACGGGGCTACAGAGTAACTGCCTAGTAACGGGGCTACAGAGTAACTGCCTAGTAACGGGGCTACAGAGTAACAGGGCTACAGAGTAACTACCTAGTAACAGGGCTACAGAGTAACTGCCTAGTAACGGGGCTACAGAGTAACAGGGCTACAGAGTAACTGCCTAGTAACGGGGTTACAGAGTAACTACCTAGTAACAGGGCTACAGAGTAACTGCCTAGTAACGGGGCTACAGAGTAACTACCTAGTAACGGGGCTACAGAGTAACTGCCTAGTAACGGGGCTACAGAGTAACTGCCTAGTAACTGGGCTACAGAGTAACAGGGCTACAGAGTAACTACCTAGTAACAGGGCTACAGAGTAACTGCCTAGTAACGGGGCTACAGAGTAACAGGGCTACAGAGTAACTGCCTAGTAACGGGGTTACAGAGTAACTACCTAGTAACAGGGCTACAGAGTAACTGCCTAGTAACGGGGCTACAGAGTAACTACCTAGTAACGGGGCTACAGAGTAACTGCCTAGTAACGGGGCTACAGAGTAACTGCCTAGTAACGGGGCTACAGAGTAACTGCCTAGTAACGGGGCTACAGAGTAACTGCCTAGTAACGGGGCTACAGAGTAACTGCCTAGTAACGGGGCTACAGAGTAACTGCCTAGTAACGGGGCTACAGAGTAACTGCCTAGTAACAGGGTTACAGAGTAACTACCTAGTAACAGGGCTACAGAGTAACTGCCTAGTAACGGGGCTACAGAGTAACTACCTAGTAACGGGGCTACAGAGTAACTGCCTAGTAACGGGGCTACAGAGTAACTGCCTAGTAACGGGGCTACAGAGTAACAGGGCTACAGAGTAACTACCTAGTAACAGGGCTACAGAGTAACTGCCTAGTAACGGGGCTACAGAGTAACAGGGCTACAGAGTAACTGCCTAGTAACGGGGTTACAGAGTAACTACCTAGTAACAGGGCTACAGAGTAACTACCTAGTAACAGGGCTACAGAGTAACTGCCTAGTAACGGGGCTACAGAGTAACAGGGCTACAGAGTAACTGCCTAGTAACGGGGTTACAGAGTAACTACCTAGTAACAGGGCTACAGAGTAACTGCCTAGTAACGGGGCTACAGAGTAACTACCTAGTAACGGGGCTACAGAGTAACTACCTAGTAACGGGGCTACAGAGTAACTGCCTAGTAACGGGGCTACAGAGTAACTGCCTAGTAACGGGGCTACAGAGTAACTGCCTAGTAACGGGGCTACAGAGTAACTGCCTAGTAACAGGGCTACAGAGTAACTGCCTAGTAACAGGGCTACAGAGTAACTACCTAGTAACAGGGCTACAGAGTAACTGCCTAGTAACAGGGCTACAGAGTAACTGCCTAGTAACAGGGCTACAGAGTAACTGCCTAGTAACGGGGCTACAGAGTAACTACCTAGTAACAGGGTACCTAGTAACAGGGCTACAGAGTAACTACCTAGTAACGGGGCTACAGAGTAACTGCCTAGTAACGGGGCTACAGAGTAACTACCTAGTAACGGGGCTACAGAGTAACTGCCTAGTAACGGGGCTACAGAGTAACTGCCTAGTAACAGGGCTACAGAGTAACTGCCTAGTAACAGGGCTACAGAGTAACTGCCTAGTAACAGGGCTACAGAGTAACTGCCTAGTAACAGGGCTACAGAGTAACTGCCTAGTAACAGGGCTACAGAGTAACTGCCTAGTAACAGGGCTACAGAGTAACTGCCTAGTAACAGGGCTACAGAGTAACTACCTAGTAACAGGGCTACAGAGTAACTACCTAGTAACGGGGCTACAGAGTAACTGCCTAGTAACGGGGCTACAGAGTAACTGCCTAGTAACAGGGCTACAGAGTAACTGCCTAGTAACAGGGCTACAGAGTAACTACCTAGTAACGGGGCTACAGAGTAACTGCCTAGTAACGGGGCTACAGAGTAACTACCTAGTAACGGGGCTACAGAGTAACTACCTAGTAACGGGGCTACAGAGTAACTACCTAGTAACAGGGCTACAGAGTAACTGCCTAGTAACAGGGCTACAGAGTAACTACCTAGTAACAGGGCTACAGAGTAACTGCCTAGTAACGGGGCTACAGAGTAACTGCCTAGTAACGGGGCTACAGAGTAACTGCCTAGTAACAGGGCTACAGAGTAACTACCTAGTAACGGGGCTACAGAGTAACTACCTAGTAACAGGGCTACAGAGTAACTGCCTAGTAACAGGGCTACAGAGTAACTACCTAGTAACAGGGCTACAGAGTAACTACCTAGTAACAGGGCTACAGAGTAACTGCCTAGTAACGGGGCTACAGAGTAACTGCCTAGTAACGGGGTTACAGAGTAACTGCCTAGTAACGGGGCTACAGAGTAACTGCCTAGTAACGGGGCTACAGAGTAACTGCCTAGTAACGGGGCTACAGAGTAACTGCCTAGTAACAGGGCTACAGAGTAACTGCCTAGTAACAGGGCTACAGAGTAACTGCCTAGTAATGGGGCTACAGAGTAACTGCCTAGTAACGGGGCTACAGAGTAACTGCCTAGTAACAGGGCTACAGAGTAACTGCCTAGTAACAGGGCTACAGAGTAACTGCCTAGTAACAGGGCTACACGGAGAAACTGTGCAGTCGAGTTGCTTGCTAACGTTAGTTGCTGGGGGTTGTTACACAAAACACTTCAGACACAATTAGCTTGTTACCTTCAACCAGAGTTGCAACAAAGTTGTCCAATGTCTAACGCTAGCCTAGTCATCAACAGTCATGACTGGTTTAACGTTACCTCAGAATCCGAAAATCTACCCCTAAACTTTGTTTCAACAAGTCAAAATACGTTTCTATCTACTCCTCAGATACCCTAAAATGTAATGAAACTATAATATTTCTTACGGAAAGAAGTATGTTCAATAGGAAAACGATTTTACCAGGTGCATAATGTCTTCATGTCGCGCCCAAACATGAATTTCCAAGACTGTGTCCTTCTGCTACAACTGATATTTCTTATTCGTTTTTGAAGTTACAAGCCTGAAACCTTGAACACAGACTGCTGACACCCTGTGGAAGACATAGGAATTGCATCCAGGGAGCTAATTTTCAGTATGACCTTACACTTGCCATTCTAAGAGGATGGTCTCTCTCAAAAAAATTCTGTTTGGGTTTTCTTTGCATTTTCTCCTACCACATCTATTGTGTTATACTCTCGTACATTATTTTAACATTTCTACAAACTTCAAAGTGTTTTCTTTCCAATGGTACCAATTATATGTATATCCTGGCTTCAGGGCCTGAGCTACAGGCAGTTTACTTTGGGCACGTCATTCAGACAGGAAATGGAGAAAAAGGGGGCCTAGCCCTAAGAAGCCACTTCTTACATCATTTAGCAGACGCTCTTATCCAGAGAGACTTACAGTAGTGAATGCATACATTTAATTTCATGCATTTATTTATACATATATATATATATTTATTTTATTTTTTGTACTGGCCCCCCGTGGGAATCGAACCCACAACCCTGACGTCGCACACACCATGCTGGCGTTGCAAACACCATGCTCTACCAACTGAGCCACAGGGAAGACTTCTTCGAAAGTTGTGGGTCATTGGGCTGCCGATGGTAGCTTACAGAGGGATTTGTTTTGGAGCCAATTCCTACAGCCTGGTTTAGTGTTTGTTGCACCTGACGGGACTGTTTGGAGTCGTTTGTTTTTTGTATACAGTTAATGTTTGAATTATTACATTTTGTTGCCATCTTCGTTGTCCTAACCTCACTCTCTCTTTCGATTCGCTCTCCGTGTGAAAACTCAATACCACAGACACTTTACCGTTTCCTGCCAGTGACGCACTGGCCTCAGTCGTTACTACGGCAATTTAAAATGGAGCTGACCATAGTTCAAATATACCTCGTTGATGATCAAAATACTAAATACAGAGATGTTTTTATGTTAAATGCACATGTTTAGTATTAGTGGATTGAATACATCTCTTTGTTTAGCTTTACTTACTAAAGGGTTTCCATTCCCCTTTAAGAGTGGATAATGTTTCCATTCCCCTTTAAGAGTGGATAGTGTTTCCATTCCCCTTTAAGAGTGGATAGTGTTTCCATTCCCCTTTAAGAGTGGATAGTGTTTCCATTCCCCTTTAAGAGTGGATAGTGTTTCCATTCCCCTTTAAGAGTGGATAGTGTTTCCATTCCCCTTTAAGAGTGGATAGTGTTTCCATTCCCCTTTAAGAGTGGATAGTGTTTCCATTCCCCTTTAAGAGTGGATAGTGTTTCCATTCCCCTTTAAGAGTGGATAGTGTTTCCATTCCCCTTTAAGAGTGGATAGTTCACTGTCAGTGGTGATAGGGTCAAGGTAAACAGGGCTGTTCTTCACATTGTGGCAGAGTTTATATCCTTTCTGTATAGCGACTTCTATCCTCAACACTGTCCCGTCCATCAGCTGGCCATCTTCATAGGCCGCGCCGCCAACATCTACCCTCTCTCCTTCCTGCTCAACCTGGGACGAAGAAACAAGATCAGGGGCAACTTACAGCACATGATGATGTTTGCAGGTACAGACCAGTGGTGTCTGTGGTATAGACCAGTGGTGTCTGTGGTACAGACCAGTGGTGTCTGGTACAGACCAGTGGTGTCTGTGGTATAGACCAGTGATGTCTGTGGTATAGACCAGTGGTGTCTGTGGTATAGACCAGTGATGTCTGGTACAGACCAGTGGTGTCTGTGGTATAGACCAGTGGTGTCTGTGGTATAGACCAGTGGTGTCTGTGGTATAGACCAGTGGTGTCTGTGGTATAGACCAGTGGTGTCTGTGGTACAGACCAGTGATGTCTGTTGTATAGACCAGTGGTGTCTGTGGTACAGACCAGTGGTGTCTGTGGTATAGACCAGTGGTGTCTGTGGTATAGACCAGTGGTGTCTGTGGTACAGACCAGTGATGTCTGTTGTATAGACCAGTGGTGTCTGTGGTATAGACCAGTGGTGTCTGTTGTATAGACCAGTGATGTCTGTGGTACAGACCAGTGGTGTCTGTGGTACAGACCAGTGGTGTCTGTGGTACAGACCAGTGGTGTCTGTGGTATAGACCAGTGATGTCTGTGGTATAGACCAGTGATGTCTGTGGTATAGACCAGTGATGTCTGTGGTACAGACCAGTGGTGTCTGTGGTACAGACCAGTGGTGTCTGTGGTATAGACCAGTGATGTCTGTGGTATAGACCAGTGATGTCTGTGGTATAGACCAGTGATGTCTGTGGTATAGACCAGTGGTGTCTGTGGTACAGACCAGTGATGTCTGTGGTATAGACCAGTGATGTCTGTGGTATAGACCAGTGGTGTCTGTGGTATAGACCAGTGATGTCTGTGGTACAGACCAGTGGTGTCTGTGGTATAGACCAGTGGTGTCTGGTACAGACCAGTGATGTCTGTGGTATAGACCAGTGATGTCTGTGGTACAGACCAGTGATGTCTGTGGTACAGACCAGTGGTGTCTGTGGTATAGACCAGTGATGTCTGTGGTATAGACCAGTGATGTCTGTGGTATAGACCAGTGATGTCTGTGGTATAGACCAGTGATGTCTGTGGTATAGACCAGTGGTGTCTGTGGTACAGACCAGTGATGTCTGTGGTATAGACCAGTGATGTCTGTGGTATAGACCAGTGGTGTCTGTGGTATAGACCAGTGATGTCTGTGGTACAGACCAGTGGTGTCTGTGGTATAGACCAGTGGTGTCTGGTACAGACCAGTGATGTCTGTGGTATAGACCAGTGATGTCTGTGGTATAGACCAGTGATGTCTGTGGTATAGACCAGTGGTGTCTGTGGTACAGACCAGTGATGTCTGTGGTACAGACCAGTGATGTCTGTGGTATAGACCAGTGGTGTCTGTGGTATAGACCAGTGATGTCTGTGGTACAGACCAGTGATGTCTGTGGTACAGACCAGTGATGTCTGTGGTATAGACCAGTGTTGTCTGTGGTATAGACCAGTGATGTCTGTGGTATAGACCAGTGGTGTCTGTGGTATAGACCAGTGATGTCTGTGGTACAGACCAGTGGTGTCTTTGGTATAGACCAGTGGTGTCTGTGGTACAGACCAGTGATGTCTGTGGTATAGACCAGTGATGTCTGTGGTACAGACCAGTGATGTCTGTGGTATAGACCAGTGATGTCTGTGGTATAGACCAGTGATGTCTGTGGTATAGACCAGTGATGTCTGTGGTAAAGACCAGTGATGTCTGTGGTATAGACCAGTGATGTCTGTGGTATAGACCAGTGATGTCTGTGGTATAGACCAGTGATGTCTGTGGTACAGACCAGTGATGTCTGTGGTATAGACCAGTGATGTCTGTGGTATAGACCAGTGATGTCTGTGGTATAGACCAGTGATGTCTGTGGTATAGACCAGTGATGTCTGTGGTACAGACCAGTGATGTCTGTGGTACAGACCAGTGATGTCTGTGGTACAGACCAGTGATGTCTGTGGTACAGACCAGTGATGTCTGTGGTATAGACCAGTGATGTCTGTGGTATAGACCAGTGATGTTTGCAGGTACAGACCAGTGATGTCTGTGGTATAGACCAGTGATGTCTGTGGTACAGACCAGTGGTGTCTGTGGTACAGACCAGTGATGTCTGTGGTACAGACCAGTGATGTCTGTGGTATAGACCAGTGGTGTCTGTAGTATAGACCAGTGATGTCTGTGGTACAGACCAGTGATGTCTGTGGTACAGACCAGTGATGTCTGTGGTATAGACCAGTGATGTCTGTGGTATAGACCAGTGATGTTTGCAGGTACAGACCAGTGATGTCTGTGGTATAGACCAGTGATGTCTGTGGTACAGACCAGTGGTGTCTGTGGTACAGACCAGTGATGTCTGTGGTACAGACCAGTGATGTCTGTGGTATAGACCAGTGGTGTCTGTAGTATAGACCAGTGATGTCTGTGGTACAGACCAGTGATGTCTGTGGTACAGACCAGTGATGTCTGTGGTACAGACCAGTGATGTCTGTGGTATAGACCAGTGATGTCTGTGGTATAGACCAGTGGTGTCTGTGGTATAGACCATTGATGTCTGTGGTATAGACCAGTGATGTCTGTGGTATAGACCAGTGATGTCTGTGGTACAGACCAGTGATGTCTGTGGTATAGACCAGTGATGTCTGTGGTATAGACCAGTGATGTCTGTGGTATAGACCAGTGATGTCTGTGGTATAGACCAGTGATGTCTGTGGTACAGACCAGTGATGTCTGTGGTACAGACCAGTGATGTCTGTGGTACAGACCAGTGATGTCTGTGGTATAGACCAGTGATGTCTGTGGTATAGACCAGTGATGTTTGCAGGTACAGACCAGTGATGTCTGTGGTATAGACCAGTGATGTCTGTGGTACAGACCAGTGGTGTCTGTGGTATAGACCAGTGATGTCTGTGGTACAGACCAGTGATGTCTGTGGTATAGACCAGTGATGTCTGTGGTACAGACCAGTGATGTCTGTGGTACAGACCAGTGGTGTCTGTGGTACAGACCAGTGGTGTCTGTGGTACAGACCAGTGATGTCTGTGGTATAGACCAGTGGTGTCTGTGGTATAGACCAGTGGTGTCTGTGGTATAGACCAGTGGTGTCTTTGGTATAGACCAGTGATGTCTGGTACAGACCAGTGGTGTCTGTGGTATAGACCAGTGATGTCTGTGGTATAGACCAGTGATGTCTGTGGTATAGACCAGTGGTGTCTGTGGTACAGACCAGTGATGTCTGTTGTATAGACCAGTGATGTCTGTGGTATAGACCAGTGATGTCTGTTGTATAGACCAGTGATGTCTGTGGTATAGACCAGTGATGTCTGTGGTATAGACCAGTGGTGTCTGTGGTACAGACCAGTGATGTCTGTGGTATAGACCAGTGATGTCTGTGGTATAGACCAGTGATGTCTGTTGTATAGACCAGTGATGTCTGTGGTACAGACCAGTGATGTCTGTGGTACAGACCAGTGATGTCTGTGGTATAGACCAGTGATGTCTGTGGTATAGACCAGTGATGTCTGTGGTACAGACCAGTGATGTCTGTGGTACAGACCAGTGATGTCTGTGGTATAGACCAGTGATGTCTGTGGTACAGACCAGTGATGTCTGGTACAGACCAGTGATGTCTGTGGTACAGACCAGTGATGTCTGTGGTACAGACCAGTGATGTCTGTGGTATACACCAGTGATGTCTGGTAGAGACCAGTGATGTCTGGTACAGACCAGTGATGTCTCTGGTATAGACCAGTGATGTCTGTGGTACAGACCAGTGATGTCTGTGGTACAGACCAGTGATGTCTGGTACAGACCAGTGATGTCTCTGGTACAGACCAGTGATGTCTGGTACAGACCAGTGATGTCTGGTACAGACCAGTGATGTCTGTGGTATAGACCAGTGATGTCTGGTACAGACCAGTGATGTCTGTGGTATAGACCAGTGATGTCTGTTGTATAGATCAGTGATGTCTGGTACAGACCAGTGATGTCTGTGGTATAGACCAGTGATGTCTGTGGTACAGACCAGTGATGTCTGTGGTATAGACCAGTGATGTCTGTGGTATAGACCAGTGATGTCTGGTACAGACCAGTGATGTCTGTGGTATAGACCAGTGATGTCTGTGGTATAGACCAGTGATGTCTGTTGTATAGACCAGTGATGTCTGTGGTATAGACCAGTGATGTCTGTGGTATAGACCAGTGGTGTCTGTGGTACAGACCAGTGATGTCTGTGGTATAGACCAGTGATGTCTGTGGTACAGACCAGTGATGTCTGTGGTACAGACCAGTGATGTCTGTGGTACAGACCAGTGATGTCTGTGGTATAGACCAGTGATGTCTGTGGTATAGACCAGTGATGTCTGTGGTATAGACCAGTGATGTCTGTGGTATAGACCAGTGATGTCTGTGGTAGAGACCAGTGATGTCTGTGGTATAGACCAGTGGTGTCTGTGGTATAGACCAGTGATGTCTGTGGTATAGACCAGTGATGTCTGTGGTATAGACCAGTGATGTCTGTGGTACAGACCAGTGATGTCTGTGGTACAGACCAGTGATGTCTGTGGTATAGACCAGTGATGTCTGTGGTACAGACCAGTGATGTCTGTGGTACAGACCAGTGATGTCTGTGGTACAGACCAGTGATGTCTGTGGTATACACCAGTGATGTCTGGTAGAGACCAGTGATGTCTGGTACAGAGCAGTGATGTCTGTGGTATAGACCAGTGATGTCTGTGGTATAGACCAGTGATGTCTGTGGTACAGACCAGTGATGTCTGTGGTACAGACCAGTGATGTCTGGTACAGACCAGTGATGTCTGTGGTACAGACCAGTGATGTCTGGTACAGACCAGTGATGTCTGGTACAGACCAGTGATGTCAGGTACAGACCAGTGATGTCTGTGGTATAGACCAGTGATGTCTGGTACAGACCAGTGATGTCTGTGGTATAGACCAGTGATGTCTGTGGTATAGACCAGTGATGTCTGGTACAGACCAGTGATGTCTGTGGTACAGACCAGTGATGTCTGTGGTATAGACCAGTGATGTCTGTGGTACAGACCAGTGATATCTGTGGTATAGACCAGTGAGGTAGCAGCTGGACCAGTGGGAGGTATTCTGGTAGCAGCTGGACCAGTGGGAGGTATTCTGGTAGCAGTGGGAGGTATTCTGGTAGCAGCTGGACCAGTGGGCGGTATTCTGGTAGCAGCTGGACCAGTGGGAGGTATTCTGGTAGCAGTGGGAGGTATTCTGGTAGCAGTGGGCGGTATTCTGGTAGCATCTGGACCAGTGGGTGGTATTCTGGTAGCAGCTGGAACAGTGGGCGGTATTCTGGTAGCAGCTGGACCAGTGGGAGGTATTCTGGTAGCAGCTGGACCAGTGGGAGGTGTTCTGGTAGCAGCTGGACCAGTGGGCGGTATTCTGGTAGCAGCTGGACCAGTGGGCGGTAATTCTGGTAGCAGCTGGACCAGTGGGCGGTATTCTGGTAGCAGCTGGACCAGTGGGAGGTATTCTGGTAGCAGTGGGCGGTATTCTGGTAGCAGCTGGACCAGTGGGCGGTATTCTGGTAGCAGCTGGACCAGTGGGAGGTATTCTGGTAGCAGCTGGACCAGTGGGCGGTAATCTGGTAGCAGCTGGACCAGTGGGAGGTATTCTGGTAGCAGCTGGACCAGTGGGAGGTAATCTGGTAGCAGCTGGACCAGTGGGCGGTATGCTGGTAGCAGCTGGACCAGTGGGAGGTATCTGGTAGCAGTGGGAGGTATTCTGGTAGCAGTGGGCGGTATTCTGGTAGCAGCTGGACCAGTGGGCGGTATTCTGGTAGCAGCTGGACCAGTGGGCGGTATTCTGGTAGCAGCTGGACCAGTGGGCGGTATGCTGGTAGCAGCTGGACCAGTGGGCGGTATGCTGGTAGCAGCTGGACCAGTGGGCGGTAATCTGGTAGCATCTGGACCAGTGGGAGGTATTCTGGTAGCAGCTGGACCAGTGGGCGGTGTTCTGGTAGCAGTGGGAGGTATTCTGGTAGCAGCTGGACCAGTGGGAGGTATTCTGGTAGCAGTGGGAGGTATTCTGGTAGCAGCTGGACCAGTGGGCGGTATTCTGGTAGCAGCTAGACCAGTGGGCGGTATTCTGGTAGCAGCTGGACCAGTGGGAGGTATTCTGGTAGCAGCTGGACCAGTGGGCGGTATTCTGGTAGCAGCTGGACCAGTGGGAGGTATTCTGGTTACAGCTGGACCAGTGGGCGGTATTCTGGTAGCAGCTGGACCAGTGGGTGGTATTCTGGTAGCAGCTGGACCAGTGGGAGGTATTCTGGTAGCAGTGGGCGGTATTCTGGTAGCAGCTGTACCAGTGGGAGGTATTCTGGTAGCAGCTGGACCAGTGGGAGGTATTCTGGTACTGGACCAGTGGGCGGTATTCTGGTAGCAGCTGGACCAGTGGGCGGTATGCTGGTAGCAGCTGGACCAGTGGGAGGTATTCTGGTAGCAGTGGGAGGTATTCTGGTAGCAGTGGGCGGTATTCTGGTAGCAGCTGGACCAGTGGGCGGTATTCTGGTAGCAGCTGGACCAGTGGGCGGTATTCTGGTATTAGCTGGACCAGTGGGCGGTAATCTGGTAGCAGCTGGACCAGTGGGAGGTATTCTGGTAGCAGTTGGACCAGTGGGAGGTATTCTGGTAGCAGTGGGAGGTATTCTGGTAGCAGCTGGACCAGTGGGAGGTATTCTGGTAGCAGTTGGACCAGTGGGAGGTATTCTGGTAGCAGCTGGACCAGTGGGCGGTATTCTGGTAGCAGTGGGAGGTATTCTGGTAGCAGCTGGACCAGTGGGAGGTATTCTGGTAGCAGCTGGACCAGTGGGCGGTATTCTGGTAGCAGTGGGCGGTATTCTGGTAGCAGCTGGACCAGTGGGCGGTATTCTGGTAGCAGTGGGAGGTATTCTGGTAGCAGCTGGACCAGTGGGCGGTATTCTGGTAGCAGCTGGACCAGTGGGAGGTATTCTGGTAGCAGCTGGACCAGTGGGAGGTATTCTGGTAGCAGTTGGACCAGGAAAGGCAAACATAAATACAAACTGAAATTAAAACGCTGCAAGAGAATAACATGAAGGATATCTGGGATGGTATGAAGAAGATAACAGGCTACAGCACCAGGGGATAGCTACAGAGTGATGGGGGAAGGGACAGAGCTACAGAGTTAGAACGCTGCAAGAGAATAACAGGAAGGAGATAACAGGTTACAGCACTAGGGGACAGCTACAGAGTTAGAACGCTGCAAGAGAATAACAGGAAGGAGATAACAGGTTACAGCACTAGGGGACAGCTACAGAGTTAGAACGCTGCAAGAGAATAACAGGAAGGAGATAACAGGTTACAGTACCAGGGGACACCTACAGAGTTAGAACCAGTTTCTCAGCAGAGCAACAGCAGGTTGTGGGGAGGTGCTGGACACTGATCTGGGAAGCGCTGAGCCCATGAGCATCTGGGAGGAACATTTGGTGAAGCTGCTGAAGAGGATCAATCCCAGGAAGTCAGTAGGGCCTGATTGGGTTATTAAAGCCAGAGGACAACAGGCTGTCATACTGCAGAATATTTTCAACCTGTCCCTAATATTCACAGATACTCCTACTAATTGGGAAACGTCCTGCATAGTGTCGATTTCAAAGAAAGCAGGAGGGACTGAGCACTGAAAGACGTCACACAAGTCATGAAAACCTTTTGAGTGGGTTTTAATACCTTTTATGAAGAGTCGATGTGGCAGGCTATCTGGATCCTTTGCAATTTGCCTACGGCCCAAAACCTGGTGTTGAAGATGCCCTCCACAGACTATATGAGCACCTGGAGAAGCCTGGCTGTGGTGACAACAAGGTTCGCTGACTTCTCCAGTGCTTTCAGTACCATACAACCCCACCTGCAGGCCCAAAAGATAAAGGACATTCACGTAAACCCACACAAAATCAAATGGATTGTTTACTACCTGACGAATGGAACAGCGTTGGTAAGGCTGGACCAGGAAGTATCAGATCGGATATGTACCAATACGGGGACGGCGCAGGGGATGGTGTTGTCACATTTTTCTGTTTACCTTTTACACAAATGACTTCAAACAAAATGAACTGAGTCACTTAGACATTCACCCACCCACTCCACAGGGCTCTGACACCCACCCACTCCACAGCACTCTGATTTTACTGTGGGTTCCTCTCCAGACGCCACTAGCTAGGTGGTTTTACTGTGGGTTCCCCTCCAGACTCCACTAGCTAGGTGGTTTTACTGTGGGTTCCTCTCCAGACGCCACTAGCTGGGTGGTTTTACTGTGGGTTCCCCTCCAGACGCCACTAGCTAGGTGGTTTTACTGTGGGTTCCCCTCCAGACGCCACTAGCTAGGTGGTTTTACTGTGGGTTCCTCTCCAGACGCCACTAGCTAGGTGGTTTTACTGTGGGTTCCTCTCCAGACGCCACTAGCTAGGTGGTTTTACTGTGGGTTCCTCTCCAGACGCCACTAGCTAGGTGGTTTTACTGTGGGTTCCCCTCCAGACGCCACTAGCTAGGTGGTTTTACTGTGGGTTCCCCTCCAGACGCCACTAGCTAGGTGGTTTTACTGTGGGTTCCTCTCCAGACGCCACTAGCTAGGTGGTTTTACTGTGGGTTCCTCTCCAGACGCCACTAGCTAGGTGGTTTTACTGTGGGTTCCCCTCCAGACGCCACTAGCTAGGTGGTTTTACTGTGGGTTCCCCTCCAGACGCCACTAGCTAGGTGGTTTTACTGTGGGTTCCTCTCCAGACGCCACTAGCTAGGTGGTTTTACTGTGGGTTCCTCTCCAGACGCCACTAGCTGGGTGGTTTTACTGTGGGTTCCTCTCCAGACGCCACTAGCTAGGTGGTTTTACTGTGGGTTCCTCTCCAGACGCCACTAGCTAGGTGCTTTTACTGTGGGTTCCGCTCCAGACGCCACTAGCTAGGTGGTTTTACTGTGATTGTTTTACTGTGTGTTCCCCTCCAGGCCTGCGGGGGGCGATGGCGTTTGCCCTGGCAATCCGGGACACGGCTACCTACGCCCGCCAGATGACGTTCACCACCACCCTCCTCATCGTCTTCTTCACCGTCTGGGTGTTTGGAGGAGGAACCACCCCCATGTTGTCATGGCTACACATTAGGTTAGTTAGATGGCTGGGTGTTTGGAGGACTGTAGTACCACCTGGAGGACTGTAGTACCACCTAGAGGACTGTAGTACCACCTAGAGGACTGTAGTACCTGGCTGTAGTACCGCCTAGAGGCCTGTAGTACCACCTAGAGGACTGTAGTACCACCTAGAGGACTGTAGTACCACCTAGAGGACTGTAGTACCACCTAGTAGACTGTAGTACCACCTAGAGGACTGTTGTACCACCTAGAGGACTGTAGTACCACCTAGAGGACTGTAGTACCACCTAGAGGACTGTAGTACCACCTAGAGGACTGTAGTACCACCTAGAGGACTGTAGTACCACCTAGTAGACTGTAGTACCACCTAGAGGACTGTAGTACCTGGCTGTAGTACCACCTAGAGGCCTGTAGTACCACCTAGAGGACTGTAGTACCACCTAGAGGACTGTAGTACCACCTAGAGGACTGTAGTACCACCTAGAGGACTGTAGTACCACCTAGAGGACTGTAGTACCACCTAGTAGACTGTAGTACCACCTAGAGGACTGTTGTACCACCTAGAGGACTGTAGTACCACCTAGAGGACTGTAGTACCACCTAGAGGACTGTAGTACCACCTAGAGGACTGTAGTACCACCTAGTAGACTGTAGTACCACCTAGAGGACTGTAGTACCTGGCTGTAGTACCACCTAGAGGACTGTAGTACCACCTAGTAGACTGTAGTACCACCTAGAGGATTGTTGTACCACCTAGAGGGCTGTAGTACCACCTAGAGGACTGTAGTAGGGATGTCGGACCAGGTAACTCTACCTGCTGCTAGTAGTAGGGATGTCGGACCAGGTAACTCTACCTGCTGCTAGTAGTAGGGATGTCGGGCCAGGTAACTCTACCTGCTGCTAGTAGTAGGGATGTCGGGCCAGGTAACTCTACCTGCTGCTAGTAGTAGGGATGTCGGACCAGGTAACTCTACCTGCTGCTAGTAGTAGGGATTTCGGGCCAGGTAACTCTACCTGCTGCTAATAGTAGGGATGTCGGGCCAGGTAACTCTACCTGCTGCTAGTAGTAGGGATGTCGGACCAGGTAACTCTACCTGCTGCTAGTAGTAGGGATGTCGGACCAGGTAACTCTACCTGCTGCTAGTAGTAGGGATGTCGGGCCAGCTAACTCTACCTGCTGCTAGTAGTAGGGATGTCGGGCCAGGTAACTCTACCTGCTGCTAGTAGTAGGGATGTCGGGCCAGGTAACTCTACCTGCTGCTAGTAGTAGGGATGTCGGACCAGGTAACTCTACCTGCTGCTAGTAGTAGGGATGTCGGGCCAGGTAACTCTACCTGCTGCTAGTAGTAGGGATGTCGGGCCAGGTAACTCTACCTGCTGCTAGTAGTAGGGATGTCGGGCCAGGTAACTCTACCTGCTGCTCTGTGAATGGACATATTAACTGTGATGTGAAACTCGCTGTTAGAGTGAGTTGTTTAAAGAGCTTAGCTAACATGACTATCTGCCTGTCTGTCATCCAGTATGGTCTGGCCAGGCTCTGGTCCATATTGATCAGAGTAAAGAGGATTATGGGTAGTGATGTGTGTTGGCAGCTGCTCATTTTGAATGACTAATGCTGTCTCTGTGTGGTGTACAGACAGGGTTAATCCACAGTCTCTAAAGCCGAAAGGAGCAATATGGTGAGACTCGCTGGAAGGCACCAAACAGACCAGACCGGGGTTTGGGCTTTAAGAAGTCAATCATTCTCCCTGAGTCATTCTCGAAATCGAAAGGGACGACCTCGATTGGATCCAATGTCTTCAGTAGTTGAACATGTTATTACTCCAACCTTGGAGAAAGTGACAAACCGACACACTTTTTCATGTGTGGACTTTATATCGCCGTGCTTTTTGATTTGAAGGCCTGCAAAATGTGCAGTTCGGCGCGAGACAGCGGTTAGACCAGATTATGTTTCTAGGCATGAGCTTAGCTAGCCAACTTCACCATAACATCTCATGGAGAAGCAGTTTTAGTCTATCTTCATACTGTAATGTGTTTTGGTTCATCTGAGAAGTCTGTAGGGTTAACCTGGTTGACTTAAACCCATCACCGTAGTGGCCAGAGTTGTGCCAAAAGGACTATAAGCATGTGTTTGGAGGAGAGGAGAAGCCAGTCTGTATCAGTGTGTTTGGAGGAGAGGAGAAGCCAGTCTGTATCAGTGTGTTTGGAGGAGAGGAGAAGCCAGTCTGTATCAGTGTGTTTAGAGGAGAGGAGAAGCCAGTCTGTATCAGTGTGTTTGGAGGAGAGGAGAAGCCAGTCTGTATCAGTGTGTTTGGAGGAGAGGAGAAGCCAGTCTGTATCAGTGTGTTTGGAGGAGAGGAGAAGCCAGTCTGTATCAGTGTGTTTAGAGGAGAGGAGAAGCCAGTCTGTATCAGTGTGTTTAGAGGAGAGGAGAAGCCAGTCTGTATCAGTGTGTTTGGAGGAGAAGCCAGTCTGTATCAGTGTGTTTAGAGGAGAGGAGAAGCCAGTCTGTATCAGTGTGTTTGGAGGAGAGGAGAAGCCAGTCTGTATCAGTGTGTTTAGAGGAGAGGAGAAGCCAGTCTGTATCAGTGTGTTTAGAGGAGAGGAGAAGCCAGTCTGTATCAGTGTGTTTAGAGGAGAAGCCAGTCTGTATCAGTGTGTTTAGAGGAGAGGAGAAGCCAGTCTGTATCAGTGTGTTTGGAGGAGAGGAGAAGACAGTCTGTATCAGTGTGTTTAGAGGAGAAGCCAGTCTGTATCAGTGTGTTTAGAGGAGAAGCCAGTCTGTATCAGTGTGTTTAGAGGAGAGGAGAAGCCAGTCTGTATCAGTGTGTTTGGAGGAGAGGAGAAGCCAGTCTGTATCAGTGTGTTTAGAGGAGAGGAGAAGCCAGTCTGTATCAGTGTGTTTGGAGGAGAGGAGAAGCCAGTCTGTATCAGTGTGTTTAGAGGAGAGGAGAAGCCAGTCTGTATCAGTGTGTTTGGAGGAGAGGAGAAGCCAGTCTGTATCAGTGTGTTTGGAAGAGAGGAGAAGCCAGTCTGTATCAGTGTGTTTGGAGGAGAGGAGAAGCCAGTCTGTATCAGTGTGTTTGGAGGAGAGGAGAAGCCAGTCTGTATCAGTGTGTTTAGAGGAGAGGAGAAGCCAGTCTGTATCAGTGTGTTTGGAGGAGAGGAGAAGCCAGTCTGTATCAGTGTGTTTAGAGGATAGTAGAAGCCAGTCTGTATCAGGGTGTTTGGAAGAGAGGAGAAGCCAGTCTGTATCAGTGTGTTTGGAGGAGAGGAGAAGCCAGTCTGTATCAGTGTGTTTGGAGGAGAGGAGAAGCCAGTCTGTATCAGTGTGTTTGGAAGAAAGGAGAAGCCAGTCTGTATCAGTGTGTTTGGAGGAGAGGAGAAGCCAGTCTGTATCAGTGTGTTTAGAGGAGAAGCCAGTCTGTATCAGTGTGTTTGGAAGAGAGGAGAAGCCAGTCTGTATCAGTGTGTTTGGAGGAGAGGAGAAGCCAGTCTGTATCAGTGTGTTTGGAGGAGAAGCCAGTCTGTATCAGTGTGTTTGGAAGAGAGGAGAAGCCAGTCTGTATCAGTGTGTTTAGAGGAGAGGAGAAGCCAGTCTGTATCAGTGTGTTTAGAGGAGAGGAGAAGCCAGTCTGTATCAGTGTGTTTAGAGGAGAGGAGAAGCCAGTCTGTATCAGTGTGTTTGGAGGAGAGGAGAAGCCAGTCTGTATCAGTGTGTTTAGAGGAGAGGAGAAGCCAGTCTGTATCAGTGTGTTTGGAGGAGAGGAGAAGCCAGTCTGTATCAGTGTGTTTAGAGGAGAGGAGAAGCCAGTCTGTATCATTGTGTTTGGAGGAGAGGAGAAGACAGTCTGTATCAGTGTGTTTAGAGGAAAAGCCAGTCTGTATCAGTGTGTTTGGAGGAGAGGAGAAGCCAGTCTGTATCAGTGTGTTTGGAGGAGAGGAGAAGCCAGTCTGTTCTGTGTGTTTAGAGGAGAGAAGAAGCCAGTCTGTATCAGTGTGTTTGGAGGAGAGGAGAAGCCAGTCTGTATCAGTGTGTTTGGAAGAGAGGAGAAGCCAGTCTGTATCAGTGTGTTTGGAGGAGAGGAGAAGCCAGTCTGTATCAGTGTGTTTAGAGGAGAAGCCAGTCTGTTCTGTGTCATGGACCTGTGTGTGTTTGACAGTCACTGATAGCAGGCCTCCTGCCTCTCGTCACACTGACTTACTGAGCAGCAGAGCAGCCGATGGTAGAGCAGGGGTAGGGAGGCTGCCGTCGGTAGGGCAGGGGATTGGGTTAGGGAGGCTGCCGTCGATAGGGCAGCGGTAGGGAGGCTGCCGTCGATAGGGCAGGGGTAGGGAGGCTGCCGTCGGTAGGGTAGGGGATTGGGTTAGGGAGGCTGCCGTCGGTAGGGCAGGGGATTGGGTTAGGGAGGCTGCCGTCGATAGGGCAGCGGTAGGGAGGCTGCCGTCGATAGGGCAGGGGTAGGGAGGCTGCCGTCGATAGGGCAGGGGATTGGGTTAGGGAGGCTGCCGTCGATAGGGCAGCGGTAGGGAGGCTGCCGTCGATAGGGCAGGGGTAGGGAGGCTGCCGTCGGTAGGGTAGGGGATTGGGTTAGGGAGGCTGCCGTCGATAGGGCAGCGGTAGGGAGGCTGCCGTCGATAGGGCAGGGGTAGGGTTAGGGAGGCTGCCGTCGGTAGGGCAGGGGCAGGGTTAGGGAGGCTGCCGTCGATAGGGCAGCGGTAGGGAGGCTGCCGTCGATAGGGCAGGGGTAGGGAGGCTGCCGTCGGTAGGGTAGGGGATTGGGTTAGGGAGGCTGCCGTCGATAGGGCAGCGGTAGGGAGGCTGCCGTCGATAGGGCAGGGGTAGGGTTAGGGAGGCTGCCGTCGGTAGGGCAGGGGTAGGGTTGGGGAGGCTGCCGTCGGTAGGGCAGGGGTAGGGAGGCTGCCGTCGATAGGGCAGGGGTAGGGTTGGGGAGGCTGCCGTCGGTAGGGCAGCGGTAGGGAGGCTGCCGTCGGTAGGGCAGGGGTAATTCCAGGTTGTAAGGCAACAAAATAGGAAAAATGCCAAGTGGGGTGAAGCAGAAACTCACAGGAGTAGGTGATGGGTGGTGGATTTACTGAATCCACACAACCTCCGGTAGTGATCGTAAAGTTTTCCCGCATATTACAGCGATTAGGATTAAAGTCTTCAAACATGCCACGAACAATACACTTTTAAACTTGCGACGACGCGCTTTAGATTTATAGACAAAACGAACAAAATTGAACGATATAACTGTAAACATAAAAAATTCACGAAGGTGAAGCCTAGACCAGACTGATCCTCTGTCTCCTCCACAGTCCAGCTGCTTTGTCTGTCTCCTAGCCAGGACGAGATCAGTGCATGTGTCCAAAAAACACACAGGCTCGTATGTATCTGAGACGGACTCCAATTAATGCCTTAATGCTTCACTAAGCTTAAGTGATTATAAAGATTATAGCTCTCTCTATCTGTAATCCTTTCATCATCACAGTAGGCTCTCTAGTCTGGCTATCTCTCTATATTACTGTTACACATCAGCCCAACAGTCTACCCCACTGAGCATAATATCCACTAACACCAGTCAGTCAGTCTACCCCACTGAGCATAATATCCACTAACACCAGTCAGTCAGTCTACCCCACTGAGCATAATATCCACTAACACCAGTCAGTCAGTCTACCCCACTGAGCATAATATCCACTAACACCAGTCAGTCAGTCTACCCCACTGAGCATAATATCCACTAACACCAGTCAGTCAGTCTACCCCACTGAGCATAATATCCACTAACACCAGTCAGTCAGGCAGTCTACCCCACTGAGCATAATATCCACTAACACCAGTCAGTCAGGCAGTCTACCCCACTGAGCATAATATCCACTAACACCAGTCAGTCAGTCTACCCCACTGAGCATAATATCCACTAACACCAGTCAGTCAGTCTACCCCACTGAGCATAATATCCACTAACACCAGTCAGTCAGTCTACCCCACTGAGCATAATATCCACTAACACCAGTCAGTCTACCCACTGAGCATAATATCCACTAACACCAGTCAGTCTGCCCCACTGAGAATAATATCCACTAACACCAGTCAGTCTACCCCACTGAGCATAATATCCACTAACACCAGTCAGTCTACCCCACTGAGCATAATATCCACTAACACCAGTCAGTCTACCCCACTGAGCATAATATCCACTAACACCAGTCAGTCAGTCTACCGCACTGAGCATAATATCCACTAACACCAGTCAGTCAGTCTACCCCACTGAGCATAATATCCACTAACACCAGTCAGTCTACCCACTGAGCATAATATCCACTAACACCAGTCAGTCTGCCCCACTGAGCATAATATCCACTAACACCAGTCAGTCTACCCCACTGAGCATAATATCCACTAACACCAGTCAGTCTACCCCACTGAGCATAATATCCACTAACACCAGTCAGTCAGTCTACCCCACTGAGCATAATATCCACTAACACCAGTCAGTCGGTCTACCCCACTGAGCATAATATCCACTAACACCAGTCAGTCAGTCTACCCCACTGAGCATAATATCCACTAACACCAGTCAGTCTACACCACTGAGCATAATATCCACTAAACACCAGTCAGTCTACCCCACTGAGCATAATATACACTAACACCAGTCAGTCAGTCTACCCCCACTGAGCATAATATCCACTAACACCAGTCAGTCAGTCTACCCCACTGAGCATAATATCCACTAACACCAGTCAGTCAGTCTACCCCACTGAGCATAATATCCACTAACACCAGTCAGTCAGTCTACCCCACTGAGCATAATATCCACTAACACCAGTCAGTCAGTCTACCCCACTGAGCATAATATCCACTAACACCAGTCAGTCTGCCCCACTGAGCATAATATCCACTAACACCAGTCAGTCTACCCCACTGAGCATAATATCCACTAACACCAGTCAGTCTACCCCACTGAGCATAATATCCACTAACACCAGTCAGTCAGTCTACCCCACTGAGCATAATATCCACTAACACCAGTCAGTCGGTCTACCCCACTGAGCATAATATCCACTAACACCAGTCAGTCAGTCTACCCCACTGAGCATAATATCCACTAACACCAGTCAGTCTACACCACTGAGCATAATATCCACTAAACACCAGTCAGTCTACCCCACTGAGCATAATATACACTAACACCAGTCAGTCAGTCTACCCCCACTGAGCATAATATCCACTAACACCAGTCAGTCAGTCTACCCCACTGAGCATAATATCCACTAACACCAGTCAGTCAGTCTACCCCACTGAGCATAATATCCACTAACACCAGTCAGTCAGTCTACCCCACTGAGCATAATATCCACTAACACCAGTCAGTCAGTCTACCCCACTGAGCATAATATCCACTAACACCAGTCAGTCAGTCTACCCCACTGAGCATAATATCCACTAACACCAGTCAGTCAGTCTACCCCACTGAGCATAATATCCACTAACACCAGTCAGTCAGTCTACGCCACTGAGCATAATATCCACTTAACACCAGTCAGTCAGTCTACCCTACTGAGCATAATATCCACTAACACCAGTCAGTCAGTCTACCCCACTGAGCATAATATCCACTAACACCAGTCAGTCAGTCTACCCCACTGAGCATAATATCCACTAACACCAGTCAGTCAGTCTACGCCACTGAGCATAATATCCACTTAACACCAGTCAGTCAGTCTACCCTACTGGGCATAATATCCACTAACACCAGTCAGTCAGTCTACCCACTGAGCATAATATCCACTAACACCAGTCAGTCAGTCTACCCCACTGAGAATAATATCCACTAACACCAGTCAGTCAGTCTACCCCACTGAGCATAATATCCACTAAACACCAGTCAGTCTACCCCACTGAGCATAATATCCACTAACACCAGTCAGTCAGTCTACCCCACTGAGCATAATATCCACTAACACCAGTCAGTCAGTCTACCCCACTGAGCATAATATCCACTAACACCAGTCAGTCAGTCTACCCCACTGAGCATAATATCCACTAACACCAGTCAGTCAGTCTACCCCACTGAGCATAATATCCACTAACACCAGTCAGTCAGTCTACCCCACTGAGCATAATATCCACTAACACCAGTCAGTCAGTCTACCCCACTGAGCATAATATCCACTAACACCAGTCAGTCAGTCTACCCCACTGAGCATAATATCCACTAACACCAGTCAGTCAGTCTACCCCACTGAGCATAATATCCACTAACACCAGTCAGTCAGTCTACCCCACTGAGCATAATATCCACTAAACACCAGTCAGTCTACCCCACTGAGCATAATATCCACTAACACCAGTCAGTCAGTCTACCCCACTGAGCATAATATCCACTAACACCAGTCAGTCAGTCTACCCCACTGAGCATAATATCCACTAACACCAGTCAGTCAGTCTACCCCACTGAGCATAATATCCACTAACACCAGTCAGTCAGTCTACCCCACTGAGCATAATATCCACTAACACCAGTCAGTCAGTCTACCCCACTGAGCATAATATCCACTAACACCAGTCAGTCAGTCTACCCCACTGAGCATAATATCCACTAACACCAGTCAGTCAGTCTACCCCACTGAGCATAATATCCACTAACACCAGTCAGTCAGTCTACCCCACTGAGCATAATATCCACTAACACCAGTCAGTCTACCCCACTGAGCATAATATCCACTAACACCAGTCAGTCAGTCTACCCCACTGAGCATAATATCCACTAACACCAGTCAGTCAGTCTACCCCACTGAGCATAATATCCACTAACACCAGTCAGTCAGTCTACCCCACTGAGCATAATATCCACTAACACCAGTCAGTCAGTCTACCCCACTGAGCATAATATCCACTAAACACCAGTCAGTCAGTCTACCCCACTGAGCATAATATCCACTAACACCAGTCAGTCAGTCTTTCCCACTGAGCATAATATCCACTAACACCAGTCAGTCAGTCTACCCCACTGAGCATAATATCCACTAACACCAGTCAGTCAGTCTACCCCACTGAGCATAATATCCACTAACACCAGTCAGTCAGTCTACCCCACTGAGCATAATATCCACTAACACCAGTCAGTCAGTCTACCCCACTGAGCATAATATCCACTAACACCAGTCAGTCAGTCTACCCCACTGAGCATAATATCCACTAACACCAGTCAGTCAGTCTACCCCACTGAGCATAATATCCACTAACACCAGTCAGTCAGTCTACCCCACTGAGCATAATATCCACTAACACCAGTCAGTCAGTCAGTCTACCCCACTGAGCATAATATCCACTAACACCAGTCAGTCAGTCAGTCTACCCCACAGAGCATAATATCCACTAACACCAGTCAGTCAGTCAGTCTACCCCACTGAGCATAATATCCACTAACACCAGTCAGTCAGTCAGTCTACCCCACTGAGCATAATATCCACTAACACCAGTCAGTCAGTCTACCCCACTGAGCATAATATCCACTAACACCAGTCAGTCAGTCTACCCCACTGAGCATAATATCCACTAACACCAGTCAGTCAGTCTACCCCACTGAGCATAATATCCACTAACACCAGTCAGTCAGTCTACCCCACTGAGCATAATATCCGCTAAACACCAGTCAGTCAGTCTACCCCACTGAGCATAATATCCGCTAAACACCAGTCAGTCAGTCTACCCCACTGAGCATAATATCCGCTAACACCAGTCAGTCAGTCTACCCCACTGAGCATAATATCCGCTAACACCAGTCAGTCAGTCTACCCCACTGAGCATAATATCCGCTAACACCAGTCAGTCAGTCTACCCCACTGAGCATAATATCCACTAAACACCAGTCAGTCAGTCTACCCCACTGAGCATAATATCCACTAACACCAGTCAGTCAGTCTACCCCACTGAGCATAATATCCACTAACACCAGTCAGTCAGTCTACCCCACTGAGCATAATATCCACTTATATGGGATGTGACTGGGTTTATATGGGATGTGACTGGGTTTATATGGGATGTGACTGGGTTTATATGGGATGTGACTGGGTTTATATGGGATGTGACTGGGTTTTTATGGGATGTGACTGGGTTTATATGGGATGTGACAGTGTGACTGGGTTTATATGGGATGTGACTGGGTTTATATGGGATGTGACAGTGTTTATATGGGATGTGACTGGGTTTATATGGGATGTGCCAGAGTTTATATGGGATGTGACAGGGTTTATATGGGATGTGACTGGGTTTATATGGGATGTGCCTGGGTTTTTATGGGATGTGACTGGGTTTATATGGGATGTGACTGGGTTTATATGGGATGTGACAGTGTGACTGGGTTTATATGGGATGTGACAGTGTGACTGGGTTTATATGGGATGTGACAGGGTTTATATGGGATGTGACAGGGTTTATATGGGATGTGACTGGGTTTATATGGGATGTGACTGGGTTTATATGGGATGTGATAGTATGACAGGGTTTATATGGGATGTGACAGGGTTTATATGGGATGTGATAGTATGACAGGGTTTATATGGGATGTGACTGGGTTTATATGGGATGTGACTGGGTTTATATGGGATGTGACAGTGTGACTGGGTTTATATGGGATGTGACTGGGTTTATATGGGATGTGACTGGGTTTATATGGGATGTGACTGGGTTTATATGGGATGTGACTGGGTTTATATGGAATGTGACAGGGTTTATATGGGATGTGACAGGGTTTATATGGGATGTAATAGTATGACAGGGTTTATATGGGATGTGACTGGGTTTATATGGGATGTGACTGGGTTTATATGGGATGTGACTGGGTTTATATGGGATGTTACAGGGTTTATATGGGATGTGACAGGGTTTATATGGGATGTGACTGGGTTTATATGGGATGTGACTGGGTTTATATGGGATGTGACTGGGTTTAAATGGGATGTGACAGTGTGACTGGGTTTATATGGGATATGACTGGGTGTATATGGGATGTGATAGGGTTTATATGGGATGTGCCAGGGTTTATATGGGATGTGACTGGGTTTATATGGGATGTGACTGGGTTTATGTGGGATGTGACTGGGTTTATATGGGATGTGATAGTATGACAGGGTTTATATGGGATGTGACAGGGTTTATATGGGATGTGACAGGGTTTATATGGGATGTGACAGGGTTTATATGGGATGTGACTGGGTTTATATGGGATGTGATAGTATGACAGGGTTTATATGGGATGTGACTGGGTTTATATGGGATGTGACTGGGTTTATATGGGATGTGATAGTGTGACAGTGTTTATATGGGATGTGACAGGGTTTATATGGGATGTGACAGGGTTTATATGGGATGTGACTGGGTTTATATGGGATGTGACTGGGTTTATATGGGATGTGATAGTATGACAGGGTTTATATGGGATGTGACTGGGTTTATATGGGATGTGGCTGGGTTTATATGGGATGTGATAGTGTGACAGTGTTTATATGGGATGTGACAGGGTTTATATGGGATGTGACTGGGTTTATATGGGATGTGATAGTGTGACAGGGTTTATATGGGATGTGACTGGGTTTATATGCGATGTGACAGGGTTTATATGGGATGTGACAGGGTTTATATGGGATTTGACTGGGTTTATATGGGATGTGATAGTATGACAGGGTTTATATGGGATGTGACTGGGTTTATATGGGATGTGATAGTGTGACAGTGTTTATATGGGATGTGACAGGGTTTATATGGGATGTGATAGGGTTTATATGGGATGTGACAGGGTTTATATGGGATGTGATAGGGTTTATATGGGATGTGACAGGGTTTATATGGGATGTGACAGGGTTTATATGGGATGTGACAGGGTTTATACGGGATGTGACAGGGTTTATATGGGATGTGACTGGGTTTATATGGGATGTGATAGGGTTTATATTGGATGTGATAGGGTTTATATGGGATGTGATAGGGTTTATATGGGATGTGACTGGGTTTATATGGGATGTGACTGGGTTTATATGGGATGTGACTGGGTTTATATGGGATGTGACTGGGTTTATATGGGATGTGACTGGGTTTATATGGGATGTGACAGTGTGACTGGGTTTATATGGGATGTGACTGGGTTTATATGGGATGTGACTGGGTTTATATGGGATGTGACAGGGTTTATATGGGATGTGACAGGGATTATATGGGATGTGACAGGGTTTATATGGGATGTGATAGGGTTTATATGGGATGTGACAGGGTTTATATGGGATGTGACAGGGTTTATATGGGATGTGACAGGGTTTATACGGGATGTGACAGGGTTTATATGGGATGTGACTGGGTTTATATGGGATGTGATAGGGTTTATATTGGATGTGATAGGGTTTATATGGGATGTGATAGGGTTTATATGGGATGTGACTGGGTTTATATGGGATGTGACTGGGTTTATATGGGATGTGACTGGGTTTATATGGGATGTGACTGGGTTTATATGGGATGTGACTGGGTTTATATGGGATGTGACAGTGTGACTGGGTTTATATGGGATGTGACTGGGTTTATATGGGATGTGACTGGGTTTATATGGGATGTGACAGGGTTTATATGGGATGTGACAGGGTTTATATGGGATGTGACTGGGTTTATATGGGATGTGACAGGGTTTATATGGGATGTGACAGGGTTTATATGGGATGTGACTGGGTTTATATGGGATGTGACTGGGTTTATATGGGATGTGACTGGGTTTATATGGGATGTGACTGGGTTTATATGGGATGTGACTGGGTTTATATGGAATGTGACAGGGTTTATATGGGATGTGACAGGGTTTATATGGGATGTAATAGTATGACAGGGTTTATATGGGATGTGACTGGGTTTATATGGGATGTGACTGGGTTTATATGGGATGTGACTGGGTTTATATGGGATGTTACAGGGTTTATATGGGATGTGACAGGGTTTATATGGGATGTGACTGGGTTTATATGGGATGTGACTGGGTTTATATGGGATGTGACTGGGTTTAAATGGGATCTGACAGTGTGACTGGGTTTATATGGGATATGACTGGGTGTATATGGGATGTGATAGGGTTTATATGGGATGTGCCAGGGTTTATATGGGATGTGACTGGGTTTATATGGGATGTGACTGGGTTTATGTGGGATGTGACTGGGTTTATATGGGATGTGATAGTATGACAGGGTTTATATGGGATGTGACAGGGTTTATATGGGATGTGACAGGGTTTATATGGGATGTGACAGGGTTTATATGGGATGTGACTGGGTTTATATGGGATGTGATAGTATGACAGGGTTTATATGGGATGTGACTGGGTTTATATGGGATGTGACTGGGTTTATATGGGATGTGATAGTGTGACAGTGTTTATATGGGATGTGACAGGGTTTATATGGGATGTGACAGGGTTTATATGGGATGTGACTGGGTTTATATGGGATGTGACTGGGTTTATATGGGATGTGATAGTATGACAGGGTTTATATGGGATGTGACTGGGTTTATATGGGATGTGGCTGGGTTTATATGGGATGTGATAGTGTGACAGTGTTTATATGGGATGTGACAGGGTTTATATGGGATGTGACTGGGTTTATATGGGATGTGATAGTGTGACAGGGTTTATATGGGATGTGACTGGGTTTATATGCAATGTGACAGGGTTTATATGGGATGTGACAGGGTTTATATGGGATTTGACTGGGTTTATATGGGATGTGATAGTATGACAGGGTTTATATGGGATGTGACTGGGTTTATATGGGATGTGATAGTGTGACAGTGTTTATATGGGATGTGACAGGGTTTATATGGGATGTGATAGGGTTTATATGGGATGTGACAGGGTTTATATGGGATGTGATAGGGTTTATATGGGATGTGACAGGGTTTATATGGGATGTGACAGGGTTTATATGGGATGTGACAGGGTTTATACAGGATGTGACTGGGTTTATATGGGATGTGATAGTATGACAGGGTTTATATGGGATGTGACTGGGTTTATATGGGATGTGACTGGGTTTATATGGGATGTGATAGTGTGACAGTGTTTATATGGGATGTGACAGGGTTTATATGGGATGTGACTGGGTTTATATGGGATGTGACAGGGTTTATATGGGATGTGGCTGGGTTTATATGGGATGTAATAGTATGACAGGGTTTATATGGGATGTGACTGGGTTTATATGGGATGTGATAGTGTGTCAGTGTTTATATGGGATGTGACAGGGTTTATATGGGATGTGACTGGGTTTATATGGGATGTGATAGTGTGACAGGGTTTATATGGGATGTGACTGGGTTTATATGGGATGTGACAGGGTTTATATGGGATGTGACAGGGTTTATATGGGATGTGACAGGGTTTATATGGGATGTGACAGGGTTTATATGGGATGTGATAGGGTTTATATGGGATGTGACAGGGTTTATATGGGATGTGACAGGGTTTATATGGGATGTGACAGGGTTTATATGGGATGTGACAGGGTTTATATGGGATGTGACTGGGTTTATATGGGATGTGACTGGGTGTATATGGGATGTGATAGGGTTTATATGGGATGTGATAGGGTTTATATGGGATGTGACTGGGTTTATATGGGATGTGACTGGGTTTATATGGGATGTGACTGGGTTTATATGGGATGTGACTGGGTTTATATGGGATGTGACTGGGTTTATATGGGATGTGATAGGGTTTATATGGGATGTGACTGGGTTTATATGGGATGTGACTGGGTTTATATGGGATGTGACTGGGTTTATATGGGATGTGACTGGGTTTATATGGGATGTGACTGGGTTTATATGGGATGTGACTGGGTTTATATGGGATGTGACAGTGTTTATATGGGATGTGACTGGGTTTATATGGGATGTGCCAGAGTTTATATGGGATGTGACAGGGTTTATATGGGATGTGACTGGGTTTATATGGGATGTGCCTGGGTTTTTATGGGATGTGACTGGGTTTTTATGGGATGTGACTGGGTTTATATGGGATGTGACTGGGTTTATATGGGATGTGACAGTGTGACTGGGTTTATATGGGATGTGACAGTGTGACTGGGTTTATATGGGATGTGACAGGGTTTATATGGGATGTGACAGGGTTTATATGGGATGTGACTGGGTTTATATGGGATGTGACTGGGTTTATATGGGATGTGATAGTATGACAGGGTTTATATGGGATGTGACAGGGTTTATATGGGATGTGATAGTATGACAGGGTTTATATGGGATGTGACTGGGTTTATATGGGATGTGACTGGGTTTATATGGGATGTGACAGTGTGACTGGGTTTATATGGGATGTGACTGGGTTTATATGGGATGTGACTGGGTTTATATGGGATGTGACTGGGTTTATATGGGATGTGACTGGGTTTATATGGAATGTGACAGGGTTTATATGGGATGTGACAGGGTTTATATGGGATGTAATAGTATGACAGGGTTTATATGGGATGTGACTGGGTTTATATGGGATGTGACTGGGTTTATATGGGATGTGACTGGGTTTATATGGGATGTGACAGGGTTTATATGGGATGTGACAGGGTTTATATGGGATGTGACTGGGTTTATATGGGATGTGACTGGGTTTATATGGGATGTGACTGGGTTTATATGGGATGTGACTGGGTTTATATGGGATGTGACTGGGTTTATATGGGATGTGACTGGGTTTATGTGGGATGTGACTGGGTTTATATGGGATGTGATAGTATGACAGGGTTTATATGGGATGTGACTGGGTTTATATGGGATGTGACAGGGTTTATATGGGATGTGACAGGGTTTATATGGGATGTGACAGGGTTTATATGGGATGTGACTGGGTTTATATGGGATGTGATAGTATGACAGGGTTTATATGGGATGTGACTGGGTTTATATGGGATGTGACTGGGTTTATATGGGATGTGATAGTGTGACAGGGTTTATATGGGATGTGACAGGGTTTATATGGGATGTGACAGGGTTTATATGGGATGTGACTGGGTTTATATGGGATGTGACTGGGTTTATATGGGATGTGATAGTATGACAGGGTTTATATGGGATGTGACTGGGTTATATGGGATGTGGCTGGGTTTATATGGGATGTGATAGTGTGACAGTGTTTATATGGGATGTGACAGGGTTTATATGGGATGTGACTGGGTTTATATGCGATGTGACAGGGTTTATATGGGATGTGACAGGGTTTATATGGGATTTGACTGGGTTTATATGGGATGTGATAGTATGACAGGGTTTATATGGGATGTGACTGGGTTTATATGGGATGTGATAGTGTGACAGTGTTTATATGGGATGTGACAGGGTTTATATGGGATGTGATAGGGTTTATATGGGATGTGACAGGGTTTATATGGGATGTGATAGGGTTTATATGGGATGTGACAGGGTTTATATGGGATGTGACAGGGTTTATATGGGATGTGACAGGGTTTATACGGGATGTGACAGGGTTTATATGGGATGTGACTGGGTTTATATGGGATGTGATAGGGTTTATATGGATGTGATGGGTTTATATGGGATGTGATGGGTTTATATGGGATGTGACTGGGTTTATATGGGATGTGACTGGGTTTATATGGGATGTGACTGGGTTTATATGGGATGTGACTGGGTTTATATGGGATGTGACTGGGTTTATATGGGATGTGACAGTGTGACAGGGTTTATATGGGATGTGACTGGGTTTATATGGGATGTGACTGGGTTTATATGGGATGTGACAGGGTTTATATGGGATGTGACTGGGTTTATATGGGATGTGACAGGGTTTATATGGGATGTGACAGGGTTTATATGGGATGTGACTGGGTTTATATGGGATGTGACAGGGTTTATATGGGATGTGACAGGGTTTATATGGGATGTGACTGGGTTTATATGGGATGTGACTGGGTTTATATGGGATGTGACTGGGTTTATATGGGATGTGACTGGGTTTATATGGGATGTGACAGGGTTTATATGGGATGTGACAGGGTTTATATGGGATGTAATAGTATGACAGGGTTTATATGGGATGTGACTGGGTTTATATGGGATGTGACTGGGTTTATATGGGATGTGACTGGGTTTATATGGGATGTTACAGGGTTTATATGGGATGTGACAGGGTTTATATGGGATGTGACTGGGTTTATATGGGATGTGACTGGGTTTATATGGGATGTGACTGGGTTTAAATGGGATGTGACAGTGTGACTGGGTTTATATGGGATATGACTGGGTGTATATGGGATGTGATAGGGTTTATATGGGATGTGCCAGGGTTTATATGGGATGTGACTGGGTTTATATGGGATGTGACTGGGTTTATGTGGGATGTGACTGGGTTTATATGGGATGTGATAGTATGACAGGGTTTATATGGGATGTGACAGGGTTTATATGGGATGTGACAGGGTTTATATGGGATGTGACAGGGTTTATATGGGATGTGACAGGGTTTATATGGGATGTGACTGGGTTTATATGGGATGTGACTGGGTTTATATGGGATGTGATAGGGTTTATATGGGATGTGATAGGGTTTATATGGGATGTGACTGGGTTTATATGGGATGTGACTGGGTTTATATGGGATGTGACTGGGTTTATATGGGATGTGACTGGGTTTATATGGGATGTGATAGGGTTTATATGGGATGTGATAGGGTTTATATGGGATGTGACTGGGTTTATATGGGATGTGACTGGGTTTATATGGGATGTGACTGGGTTTATATGGGATGTGACTGGGTTTATATGGGATGTGACTGGGTTTATATGGGATGTGACAGGGTTTATATGGGATGTGACTGGGTTTATATGGGATGTGACTGGGTTTATATGGGATGTGACTGGGTTTATATGGGATGTGACTGGGTTTATATGGGATGTGACTGGGTTTATATGGGATGTCATAGGGTTTATATGGGATGTGATAGGGTTTATATGGGATGTGACTGGGTTTATATGGGATGTGACTGGGTTTATATGGGATGTGACTGGGTTTATATGGGATGTGACTGGGTTTATATGGGATGTGACTGGGTTTATATGGGATATGACAGGGTTTATATGGGATGTGACTGGGTTTATATGGGATGTGACAGGGTTTATATGGGATGTGACAGGGTTTATATGGGATGTGACTGGGTTTATATGGGATGTGACAGGGTTTATATGGGATGTGACTGGGTTTATATGGGATGTGACAGGGTTTATATGGGATGTGACTGGGTTTATATGGGATGTGACAGGGTTTATATGGGATGTGACAGGGTTTATATGGGATGTGATAGTGTGACAGGGTTTATATGGGATGTGACTGGGTTTATATGGAATGTGACATGGTTTATATGGGATGTGACAGGGTTTATATGGGATGTGCCAGGGTTTATATGGGATGTGACTGGGTTTATATGGGATGTGATAGTATGACAGGGTTTATATGGGATGTGACTGGGTTTATATGGGATGTGACAGGGTTTATATGGGATGTGACAGGGTTTATATGGGATGTGACTGGGTTTATATGGGATGTGACAGGGTTTATATGGGATGTGACTGGGTTTATATGGGATGTGCCTGGCTTTATATGGGATGTGATAGTATGACAGGGTTTATATGGGATGTGATAGTATGACAGGGTTTATATGGGATGTGACTGGGTTTATATGGGATGTGATAGTATCGCAGGGTTTATATGGGATGTGACAGGGTTTATATGGGATGTGACAGGGTTTATATGGGATGTGATAGTATGACAGGGTTTATATGGGATGTGATAGTATGACAGGGTTTATATGGGATGTGACTGGGTTTATATGGGATGTGACTGGGTTTATATGGGATGTGACAGGGTTTATATGGGATGTGCCTGGGTTTATATGGGATGTGACTGGGTTTATATGGGATGTGACTGGGTTTATATGGGATGTGACAGGGTTTATATGGGATGTGACTGGGTTTATATGTGATGTGACTGGGTTTATATGGGATGTGACAGGGTTTATATGGGATGTGACTGGGTTTATATGGGATGTGATAGGGTTTATATGGGATGTGATAGGGTTTATATGGGATGTGACTGGGTTTATATGGGATGTGACAGGGTTTATATGGGATGTGACAGTGTGACTGGGTTTATATGGGATGTGACTGGGTTTATATGGGATGTGACAGGGTTTATATGGGATGTGACTGGGTTTATATGGGATGTGA
This sequence comes from Salmo salar, assembly GCF_965601325.2. Lineage (NCBI taxonomy): Eukaryota > Metazoa > Chordata > Actinopteri > Salmoniformes > Salmonidae > Salmo > Salmo salar. The sequence continues at coordinate 60,368,666 of NC_138306.1, read as the reverse complement.
CAGGGTTTATATGGGATGTGACTGGGTTTATATGGGATGTGACTGGGTTTATATGGGATGTGACTGGGTTTATATGGGATGTGACTGGGTTTATATGGGATGTGACTGGGTTTATATGGGATGTGACAGGGTTTATATGGGATGTGATAGTATGACAGGGTTTATATGGGATGTGACTGGGTTTATATGGGATGTGACTGGGTTTATATGGGATGTGACTGGGTTTATATGGGATGTGACTGGGTTTATATGGGATGTGACTGGGTTTATATGGGATGTGACTGGGTTTATATGGGATGTCATAGGGTTTATATGGGATGTGATAGGGTTTATATGGGATGTGACTGGGTTTATATGGGATGTGACTGGGTTTATATGGGATGTGACTGGGTTTATATGGGATATGACAGGGTTTATATGGGATGTGACTGGGTTTATATGGGGTTTGACAGGGTTTATATGGGATGTGACAGGGTTTATATGGGATGTGACTGGGTTTATATGGGATGTGACAGGGTTTATATGGGATGTGACTGGGTTTATATGGGATGTGACAGGGTTTATATGGGATGTGACTGGGTTTATATGGGATGTGACAGGGTTTATATGGGATGTGACTGGGTTTATATGGGATGTGACAGGGTTTATATGGGATGTGACAGGGTTTATATGGGATGTGATAGTGTGACAGGGTTTATATGGGATGTGACTGGGTTTATATGGAATGTGACAGGGTTTATATGGGATGTGACAGGGTTTATATGGGATGTGACTGGGTTTATATGGGATGTGATAGTATGACAGGGTTTATATGGGATGTGACTGGGTTTATATGGGATGTGACAGGGTTTATATGGGATGTGACAGGGTTTATATGGGATGTGACTGGGTTTATATGGGATGTGACAGGGTTTATATGGGATGTGACTGGGTTTATATGGGATTTGCCTGGCTTTATATGGGATGTGATAGTATGACAGGGTTTATATGGGATGTGATAGTATGACAGGGTTTATATGGGATGTGACTGGGTTTATATGGGATGTGATAGTATGACAGGGTTTATATGGGATGTGACAGGGTTTATATAGGATGTGACAGGGTTTATATGGGATGTGATAGTATGACAGGGTTTATATGGGATGTGATAGTATGACAGGGTTTATATGGGATGTGACTGGGTTTATATGGGATGTGACTGGGTTTATATGGGATGTGACAGGGTTTATATGGGATGTGCCTGGGTTTATATGGGATGTGACTGGGTTTATATGGGATGTGACTGGGTTTATATGGGATGTGACAGGGTTTATATGGGATGTGACTGGGTTTATATGTGATGTGACTGGGTTTATATGGGATGTGACAGGGTTTATATGGGATGTGACTGGGTTTATATGGGATGTGATAGGGTTTATATGGGATGTGATAGGGTTTATATGGGATGTGACAGGGTTTATATGGGATGTGACAGGGTTTATATGGGATGTGACAGGGTTTATATGGGATGTGACAGGGTTTATATGGGATGTGACAGGGTTTATATGGGATGTGACTGGCTTTATATGGGATGTGATAGGGTTTATATGGGATGTGATAGGGTTTATATGGGATGTGACTGGGTTTATATGGGATGTGACTGGGTTTATATGGGATGTGACTGGGTTTATATGGGATGTGACTGGGTTTATATGGGATGTGACTGGGTTTATATGGGATGTGATAGGGTTTATATGGGATGTGACAGGGTTTATATTGGATGTGATAGGGTTTATATGGGATGTGACTGGGTTTATATGGGATGTGACTGGGTTTATATGGGATGTGATAGGGTTTATATGGGATGTGACTGGGTTTATATGGGATGTGACTGGGTTTATATGGGATGTGACTGGGTTTATATGTGATGTGACTGGGTTTATATGGGATGTGACTGGGTTTATATGGGATGTGACTGGGTTTATATGGGATGTGACTGGGTTTATATGGGATGTGATAGGGTTTATATGGGATGTGACAGGGTTTATATTGGATGTGATAGGGTTTATATGGGATGTGACTGGGTTTATATGGGATGTGACTGGGTTTATATGGGATGTGATAGGGTTTATATGGGATGTGCTGGGGTTTATATGGGATGTGACTGGGTTTATATGGGATGTGACTGGGTTTATATGGGATGTGACTGGGTTTATATGGGATGTGACTGGGTTTATATGGGATGTGACAGGGTTTATATGGGATGTGATAGTATGACAGGGTTTATATGGGATGTGACTGGGTTTATATGGGATGTGACTGGGTTTATATGGGATATGACTGGGTTTATATGGGATGTGACTGGGTTTATATGGGATGTGACTGGGTTTATATGGGATGTGACTGGGTTTATATGAGATGTGACTGGGTTTATATGGGATGTCATAGGGTTTATATGGAATGTGACTGGGTTTATATGGGATGTGACTGGGTTTATATGGGATGTGACTGGGTTTATATGGGATGTGACTGGGTTTATATGGGATGTGACTGGGTTTATATGGGATATGACAGGGTTTATATGGGATGTGACTGGGTTTATATGGGGTTTGACAGGGTTTATATGGGATGTGACAGGGTTTATATGGGATGTGACTGGGTTTATATGGGATGTGACAGGGTTTATATGGGATGTGACTGGGTTTATATGGGATGTGACAGGGTTTATATGGGATGTGCCTGGGTTTTTATGGGATGTGACTGGGTTTATATGGGATGTGACTGGGTTTATATGGGATGTGACAGTGTGACTGGGTTTATATGGGATGTGACAGTGTGACTGGGTTTATATGGGATGTGACAGGGTTTATATGGGATGTGACAGGGTTTATATGGGATGTGACTGGGTTTATATGGGATGTGACTGGGTTTATATGGGATGTGATAGTATGACAGGGTTTATATGGGATGTGACAGGGTTTATATGGGATGTGATAGTATGACAGGGTTTATATGGGATGTGACTGGGTTTATATGGGATGTGACTGGGTTTATATGGGATGTGACAGTGTGACTGGGTTTATATGGGATGTGACTGGGTTTATATGGGATGTGACTGGGTTTATATGGGATGTGACTGGGTTTATATGGGATGTGACTGGGTTTATATGGAATGTGACAGGGTTTATATGGGATGTGACAGGGTTTATATGGGATGTAATAGTATGACAGGGTTTATATGGGATGTGACTGGGTTTATATGGGATGTGACTGGGTTTATATGGGATGTGACTGGGTTTATATGGGATGTGACTGGGTTTATATGGGATGTGACAGGGTTTATATGGGATGTGACTGGGTTTATATGGGATGTGACTGGGTTTATATGGGATGTGACTGGGTTTAAATGGGATGTGACAGTGTGACTGGGTTTATATGGGATATGACTGGGTGTATATGGGATGTGATAGGGTTTATATGGGATGTGCCAGGGTTTATATGGGATGTGACTGGGTTTATATGGGATGTGACTGGGTTTATGTGGGATGTGACTGGGTTTATATGGGATGTGATAGTATGACAGGGTTTATATGGGATGTGACAGGGTTTATATTGGATGTGACAGGGTTTATATGGGATGTGACAGGGTTTATATGGGATGTGACCAGGTTTATATGAGTTGTGACTGGGTTTATATGGGATGTGATAGTATGACAGGGTTTATATGGGATGTGACTGGGTTTATATGGGATGTGACTGGGTTTATATGGGATGTGATAGTGTGACAGTGTTTATATGGGATGTGACAGGGTTTATATGGGATGTGACAGGGTTTATATGGGATGTGACTGGGTTTATATGGGATGTGACTGGGTTTATATGGGATGTGATAGTATGACAGGGTTTATATGGGATGTGACTGGGTTTATATGGGATGTGGTAGTGTGACAGTGTTTATATGGGATGTGACAGGGTTTATATGGGATGTGACTGGGTTTATATGGGATGTGATAGTGTGACAGGGTTTATATGGGATGTGACTGGGTTTATATGCGATGTGACAGGGTTTATATGGGATGTGACAGGGTTTATATGGGATTTGACTGGGTTTATATGGGATGTGATAGTATGACAGGGTTTATATGGGATGTGACTGGGTTTATATGGGATGTGATAGTGTGACAGTGTTTATATGGGATGTGACAGGGTTTATATGGGATGTGATAGGGTTTATATGGGATGTGACAGGGTTTATATGGGATGTGATAGGGTTTATATGGGATGTGACAGGGTTTATATGGGATGTGACAGGGTTTATATGGGATGTGACAGGGTTTATACGGGATGTGACAGGGTTTATATGGGATGTGACTGGGTTTATATGGGATGTGATAGGGTTTATATTGGATGTGATAGGGTTTATATGGGATGTGATAGGGTTTATATGGGATGTGACTGGGTTTATATGGGATGTGACTGGGTTTATATGGGATGTGACTGGGTTTATATGGGATGTGACTGGGTTTATATGGGATGTGACTGGGTTTATATGGGATATGACTGGGTTTATATGGGATGTGACTGGGTTTATATGGGATGTGACTGGGTTTATATGGGATGTGACTGGGTTTATATGGGATGTGACTGGGTTTATATGGGATGTCATAGGGTTTATATGGAATGTGACTGGGTTTATATGGGATGTGACTGGGTTTATATGGGATGTGACTGGGTTTATATGGGATGTGACTGGGTTTATATGGGATGTGACTGGGTTTATATGGGATATGACAGGGTTTATATGGGATGTGACTGGGTTTATATGGGGTGTGACAGGGTTTATATGGGATGTGACAGGGTTTATATGGGATGTGACTGGGTTTATATGGGATGTGACAGGGTTTATATGGGATGTGACTGGGTTTATATGGGATGTGACAGGGTTTATATGGGATGTGCCTGGGTTTTTATGGGATGTGACTGGGTTTATATGGGATGTGACTGGGTTTATATGGGATGTGACAGTGTGACTGGGTTTATATGGGATGTGACAGGGTTTATATGGGATGTGACAGGGTTTATATGGGATGTGACTGGGTTTATATGGGATGTGACTGGGTTTATATGGGATGTGATAGTATGACAGGGTTTATATGGGATGTGACAGGGTTTATATGGGATGTGATAGTATGACAGGGTTTATATGGGATGTGACTGGGTTTATATGGGATGTGACTGGGTTTATATGGGATGTGACAGTGTGACTGGGTTTATATGGGATGTGACTGGGTTTATATGGGATGTGACTGGGTTTATATGGGATGTGACTGGGTTTATATGGGATGTGACTGGGTTTATATGGAATGTGACAGGGTTTATATGGGATGTGACAGGGTTTATATGGGATGTAATAGTATGACAGGGTTTATATGGGATGTGACTGGGTTTATATGGGATGTGACTGGGTTTATATGGGATGTGACTGGGTTTATATGGGATGTTACAGGGTTTATATGGGATGTGACAGGGTTTATATGGGATGTGACTGGGTTTATATGGGATGTGACTGGGTTTATATGGGATGTGACTGGGTTTAAATGGGATGTGACAGTGTGACTGGGTTTATATGGGATATGACTGGGTGTATATGGGATGTGATAGGGTTTATATGGGATGTGCCAGGGTTTATATGGGATGTGACTGGGTTTATATGGGATGTGACTGGGTTTATGTGGGATGTGACTGGGTTTATATGGGATGTGATAGTATGACAGGGTTTATATGGGATGTGACAGGGTTTATATTGGATGTGACAGGGTTTATATGGGATGTGACAGGGTTTATATGGGATGTGACCAGGTTTATATGGGATGTGACTGGGTTTATATGGGATGTGATAGTATGACAGGGTTTATATGGGATGTGACTGGGTTTATATGGGATGTGACTGGGTTTATATGGGATGTGATAGTGTGACAGTGTTTATATGGGATGTGACAGGGTTTATATGGGATGTGACAGGGTTTATATGGGATGTGACTGGGTTTATATGGGATGTGACTGGGTTTATATGGGATGTGATAGTATGACAGGGTTTATATGGGATGTGACTGGGTTTATATGGGATGTGGCTGGGTTTATATGGGATGTGATAGTGTGACAGTGTTTATATGGGATGTGACAGGGTTTATATGGGATGTGACTGGGTTTATATGGGATGTGATAGTGTGACAGGGTTTATATGGGATGTGACTGGGTTTATATGCGATGTGACAGGGTTTATATGGGATGTGACAGGGTTTATATGGGATTTGACTGGGTTTATATGGGATGTGATAGTATGACAGGGTTTATATGGGATGTGACTGGGTTTATATGGGATGTGATAGTGTGACAGTGTTTATATGGGATGTGACAGGGTTTATATGGGATGTGATAGGGTTTATATGGGATGTGACAGGGTTTATATGGGATGTGATAGGGTTTATATGGGATGTGACAGGGTTTATATGGGATGTGACAGGGTTTATATGGGATGTGACAGGGTTTATACGGGATGTGACAGGGTTTATATGGGATGTGACTGGGTTTATATGGGATGTGATAGGGTTTATATTGGATGTGATAGGGTTTATATGGGATGTGATAGGGTTTATATGGGATGTGACTGGGTTTATATGGGATGTGACTGGGTTTATATGGGATGTGACTGGGTTTATATGGGATGTGACTGGGTTTATATGGGATGTGACTGGGTTTATATGGGATGTGACTGGGTTTATATGGGATGTGACAGTGTGACTGGGTTTATATGGGATGTGACTGGGTTTATATGGGATGTGACTGGGTTTATATGGGATGTGACTGGGTTTATATGGGATGTGACAGGGTTTATATGGGATGTGACAGGGTTTATATGGGATGTGACTGGGTTTATATGGGATGTGACAGGGTTTATATGGGATGTGACAGGGTTTATATGGGATTTGACTGGGTTTATATGGGATGTGATAGTATGACAGGGTTTATATGGGATGTGACTGGGTTTATATGGGATGTGGCTGGGTTTATATGGGATGTGATAGTGTGACAGTGTTTATATGGGATGTGACAGGGTTTATATGGGATGTGACTGGGTTTATATGGGATGTGATAGTGTGACAGTGTTTATATGGGATGTGACAGGGTTTATTATATGGGATGTGACTGGGTTTATATGGGATATGACTGGGTTTATATGGGATGTGACTGGGTTTATATGGGATGTGACTGGGTTTATATGGGATGTGACTGGGTTTATATGGGATGTGACTGGGTTTATATGGAATGTGACTGGGTTTATATGGGATGTGACTGGGTTTATATGGGATGTGACTGGGTTTATATGGGATGTGACTGGGTTTATATGGGATGTGACTGGGTTTATATGGGATATGACAGGGTTTATATGGGATGTGACTGGGTTTATATGGGGTTTGACAGGGTTTATATGGGATGTGACAGGGTTTATATGGGATGTGACTGGGTTTATATGGGATGTGACAGGGTTTATATGGGATGTGACTGGGTTTATATGGGATGTGACAGGGTTTATATGGGATGTGCCTGGGTTTTTATGGGATGTGACTGGGTTTATATGGGATGTGACTGGGTTTATATGGGATGTGACAGTGTGACTGGGTTTATATGGGATGTGACAGGGTTTATATGGGATGTGACAGGGTTTATATGGGATGTGACTGGGTTTATATGGGATGTGACTGGGTTTATATGGGATGTGATAGTATGACAGGGTTTATATGGGATGTGACAGGGTTTATATGGGATGTGATAGTATGACAGGGTTTATATGGGATGTGACTGGGTTTATATGGGATGTGACTGGGTTTATATGGGATGTGACAGTGTGACTGGGTTTATATGGGATGTGACTGGGTTTATATGGGATGTGACTGGGTTTATATGGGATGTGACTGGGTTTATATGGGATGTGACTGGGTTTATATGGAATGTGACAGGGTTTATATGGGATGTGACAGGGTTTATATGGGATGTAATAGTATGACAGGGTTTATATGGGATGTGACTGGGTTTATATGGGATGTGACTGGGTTTATATGGGATGTGACTGGGTTTATATGGGATGTTACAGGGTTTATATGGGATGTGACAGGGTTTATATGGGATGTGACTGGGTTTATATGGGATGTGACTGGGTTTATATGGGATGTGACTGGGTTTAAATGGGATGTGACAGTGTGACTGGGTTTATATGGGATATGACTGGGTGTATATGGGATGTGATAGGGTTTATATGGGATGTGCCAGGGTTTATATGGGATGTGACTGGGTTTATATGGGATGTGACTGGGTTTATGTGGGATGTGACTGGGTTTATATGGGATGTGATAGTATGACAGGGTTTATATGGGATGTGACAGGGTTTATATTGGATGTGACAGGGTTTATATGGGATGTGACAGGGTTTATATGGGATGTGACCAGGTTTATATGGGATGTGACTGGGTTTATATGGGATGTGATAGTATGACAGGGTTTATATGGGATGTGACTGGGTTTATATGGGATGTGACTGGGTTTATATGGGATGTGATAGTGTGACAGTGTTTATATGGGATGTGACAGGGTTTATATGGGATGTGACAGGGTTTATATGGGATGTGACTGGGTTTATATGGGATGTGACTGGGTTTATATGGGATGTGATAGTATGACAGGGTTTATATGGGATGTGACTGGGTTTATATGGGATGTGGCTGGGTTTATATGGGATGTGATAGTGTGACAGTGTTTATATGGGATGTGACAGGGTTTATATGGGATGTGACTGGGTTTATATGGGATGTGATAGTGTGACAGGGTTTATATGGGATGTGACTGGGTTTATATGCGATGTGACAGGGTTTATATGGGATGTGACAGGGTTTATATGGGATTTGACTGGGTTTATATGGGATGTGATAGTATGACAGGGTTTATATGGGATGTGACTGGGTTTATATGGGATGTGATAGTGTGACAGTGTTTATATGGGATGTGACAGGGTTTATATGGGATGTGATAGGGTTTATATGGGATGTGACAGGGTTTATATGGGATGTGATAGGGTTTATATGGGATGTGACAGGGTTTATATGGGATGTGACAGGGTTTATATGGGATGTGACAGGGTTTATACGGGATGTGACAGGGTTTATATGGGATGTGACTGGGTTTATATGGGATGTGATAGGGTTTATATTGGATGTGATAGGGTTTATATGGGATGTGATAGGGTTTATATGGGATGTGACTGGGTTTATATGGGATGTGACTGGGTTTATATGGGATGTGACTGGGTTTATATGGGATGTGACTGGGTTTATATGGGATGTGACTGGGTTTATATGGGATGTGACTGGGTTTATATGGGATGTGACAGTGTGACTGGGTTTATATGGGATGTGACTGGGTTTATATGGGATGTGACTGGGTTTATATGGGATGTGACTGGGTTTATATGGGATGTGACAGGGTTTATATGGGATGTGACAGGGTTTATATGGGATGTGACTGGGTTTATATGGGATGTGACAGGGTTTATATGGGATGTGACAGGGTTTATATGGGATTTGACTGGGTTTATATGGGATGTGATAGTATGACAGGGTTTATATGGGATGTGACTGGGTTTATATGGGATGTGGCTGGGTTTATATGGGATGTGATAGTGTGACAGTGTTTATATGGGATGTGACAGGGTTTATATGGGATGTGACTGGGTTTATATGGGATGTGATAGTGTGACAGTGTTTATATGGGATGTGACAGGGTTTATATGGGATGTGATAGGGTTTATATGGGATGTGACAGGGTTTATATGGGATGTGATAGGGTTTATATGGGATGTGACAGGGTTTATATGGGATGTGACAGGGTTTATATGGGATGTGACAGGGTTTATACGGGATGTGACAGGGTTTATATGGGATGTGACTGGGTTTATATGGGATGTGATAGGGTTTATATTGGATGTGATAGGGTTTATATGGGATGTGATAGGGTTTATATGGGATGTGACTGGGTTTATATGGGATGTGACTGGGTTTATATGGGATGTGACTGGGTTTATATGGGATGTGACTGGGTTTATATGGGATGTGATGGGTTTATATGGGATGTGACTGGGTTTATATGGGATGTGACAGTGTGACTGGGTTTATATGGGATGTGACTGGGTTTATATGGGATGTGACTGGGTTTATATGGGATGTGACTGGGTTTATATGGGATGTGACTGGGTTTATATGGGATGTGACAGGGTTTATATGGGATGTGACAGGGTTTATATGGGATGTGACTGGGTTTATATGGGATGTGACAGGGTTTATATGGGATGTGACAGGGTTTATATGGGATGTGACTGGGTTTATATGGGATGTGACTGGGTTTATATGGGATGTGACTGGGTTTATATGGGATGTGACTGGGTTTATATGGGATGTGACTGGGTTTATATGGAATGTGACAGGGTTTATATGGGATGTGACAGGGTTTATATGGGATGTAATAGTATGACAGGGTTTATATGGGATGTGACTGGGTTTATATGGGATGTGACTGGGTTTATATGGGATGTGACTGGGTTTATATGGGATGTTACAGGGTTTATATGGGATGTGACAGGGTTTATATGGGATGTGACTGGGTTTATATGGGATGTGACTGGGTTTATATGGGATGTGACTGGGTTTAAATGGGATGTGACAGTGTGACTGGGTTTATATGGGATATGACTGGGTGTATATGGGATGTGATAGGGTTTATATGGGATGTGCCAGGGTTTATATGGGATGTGACTGGGTTTATATGGGATGTGACTGGGTTTATGTGGGATGTGACTTGGTTTATATGGGATGTGATAGTATGACAGGGTTTATATGGGATGTGACAGGGTTTATATGGGATGTGACAGGGTTTATATGGGATGTGACAGGGTTTATATGGGATGTGACAGGGTTTATATGGGATGTGATAGTGTGACAGTGTTTATATGGGATGTGACAGGGTTTATATGGGATGTGACAGGGTTTATATGGGATGTGACTGGGTTTATATGGGATGTGATAGTATGACAGGGTTTATATGGGATGTGACTGGGTTTATATGGGATGTGACTGGGTTTATATGGGATGTGATAGTGTGACAGTGTTTATATGGGATGTGACAGGGTTTATATGGGATGTGACAGGGTTTATATGGGATGTGACTGGGTTTATATGGGATGTGACTGGGTTTATATTGGATGTGATAGTATGACAGGGTTTATATGGGATGTGACTGGGTTTATATGGGATGTGACTGGGTTTATATGGGATGTGATAGTGTGACAGTGTTTATATGGGATGTGACAGGGTTTATATGGGATGTGACTGGGTTTATATGGGATGTGACAGGGTTTATATGGGATGTGGCTGGGTTTATATGGGATGTAATAGTATGACAGGGTTTATATGGGATGTGACTGGGTTTATATGGGATGTGATGGTGTGTCAGTGTTTATATGGGATGTGACAGGGTTTATATGGGATGTGACTGGGTTTATATGGGATGTGATAGTGTGACAGGGTTTATATGGGATGTGACTGGGTTTATATGGGATGTGACAGGGTTTATATGGGATGTGACAGGGTTTATATGGGATGTGACCGGGTTTATATGGGATGTGATAGGGTTTATATGGGATGTGACAGGGTTTATATGGGATGTGACAGGGTTTATATGGGATGTGACAGGGTTTATATGGGATGTGACTGGGTTTATATGGGATGTGACTGGGTTTATATGGGATGTGATAGGGTTTATATGGGATGTGATAGGGTTTATATGGGATGTGACTGGGTTTATATGGGATGTGACTGGGTTTATATGGGATGTGACTGGGTTTATATGGGATGTGACTGGGTTTATATGGGATGTGACTGGGTTTATATGGGATGTGACTGGGTTTATATGGGATGTGATAGGGTTTATATGGGATGTGACAGGGTTTATATTGGATGTGATAGGGTTTATATGGGATGTGATAGGGTTTATATGGGATGTGACTGGGTTTATATGGGATGTGACTGGGTTTATATGGGATGTGACTGGGTTTATATGGGATGTGACTGGGTTTATATGGGATGTGACTGGGTTTATATGGGATGTGACTGGGTTTATATGGGATGTGACAGGGTTTATATGGGATGTGATAGTATGACAGGGTTTATATGGGATGTGACTGGGTTTATATGGGATGTGACTGGGTTTATATGGGATGTGACTGGGTTTATATGGGATGTGACTGGGTTTATATGGGATGTGACTGGGTTTATATGGGATGTCATAGGGTTTATATGGGATGTGATAGGGTTTATATGGGATGTGACTGGGTTTATATTGGATGTGACTGGGTTTATATGGGATGTGACTGGGTTTATATGGGATGTGACTGGGTTTATATGGGATGTGACTGGGTTTATATGGGATATGACAGGGTTTATATGGGATGTGACTGGGTTTATATGGGGTTTGACAGGGTTTATATGGGATGTGACAGGGTTTATATGGGATGTGACTGGGTTTATATGGGATGTGACAGGGTTTATATGGGATGTGACTGGGTTTATATGGGATGTGACAGGGTTTATATGGGATGTGACTGGGTTTATATGGGATGTGACAGGGTTTATATGGGATGTGACTGGGTTTATATGGGATGTGACAGGGTTTATATGGGATGTGACAGGGTTTATATGGGATGTGATAGTGTGACAGGGTTTATATGGGATGTGACTGGGTTTATATGGAATGTGACATGGTTTATATGGGATGTGACAGGGTTTATATGGGATGTGCCAGGGTTTATATGGGATGTGACTGGGTTTATATGGGATGTGATAGTATGACAGGGTTTATATGGGATGTGACTGGGTTTATATGGGATGTGACAGGGTTTATATGGGATGTGACAGGGTTTATATGGGATGTGACTGGGTTTATATGGGATGTGACAGGGTTTATATGGGATGTGACTGGGTTTATATGGGATGTGCCTGGCTTTATATGGGATGTGATAGTATGACAGGGTTTATATGGGATGTGATAGTATGACAGGGTTTATATGGGATGTGACTGGGTTTATATGGGATGTGATAGTATCGCAGGGTTTATATGGGATGTGACAGGGTTTATATGGGATGTGACAGGGTTTATATGGGATGTGATAGTATGACAGGGTTTATATGGGATGTGATAGTATGACAGGGTTTATATGGGATGTGACTGGGTTTATATGGGATGTGACTGGGTTTATATGGGATGTGACAGGGTTTATATGGGATGTGCCTGGGTTTATATGGGATGTGACTGGGTTTATATGGGATGTGACTGGGTTTATATGGGATGTGACAGGGTTTATATGGGATGTGACTGGGTTTATATGTGATGTGACTGGGTTTATATGGGATGTGACAGGGTTTATATGGGATGTGACTGGGTTTATATGGGATGTGATAGGGTTTATATGGGATGTGATAGGGTTTATATGGGATGTGACTGGGTTTATATGGGATGTGACAGGGTTTATATGGGATGTGACAGTGTGACTGGGTTTATATGGGATGTGACTGGGTTTATATGGGATGTGACAGGGTTTATATGGGATGTGACTGGGTTTATATGGGATGTGACAGGGTTTATATGGGATGTGACTGGGTTTATATGGGATGTGACTGGGTTTATATGGGATGTGGCTGGGTTTATATGGGATGTGACTGGGTTTATATGGGATGTGACTGGGTTTATATGGGATGTGACAGGGTTTATATGGGATGTGATAGTATGACAGGGTTTATATGGGATGTGACTGGGTTTATATGGGATGTGACTGGGTTTATATGGGATGTGATAGTGTGACAGTGTTTATATGGGATGTGACAGGGTTTATATGGGATGTGACAGGGTTTATATGGGATGTGACAGGGTTTATATGGGATGTGATAGTGTGACAGGGTTTATATGGGATGTGACTGGGTTTATATGGAATGTGACAGGGTTTATATGGGATGTGACAGGGTTTATATGGGATGTGCCAGGGTTTATATGGGATGTGACTGGGTTTATATGGGATGTGATAGTATGACAGGGTTTATATGGGATGTGACTGGGTTTATATGGGATGTGACAGGGTTTATATGGGATGTGACAGGGTTTATATGGGATGTGACTGGGTTTATATGGGATGTGACTGGGTTTATATGGGATGTGACTGGGTTTATATGGGATGTGCCTGGCTTTATATGGGATGTGATAGTATGACAGGGTTTATATGGGATGTGATAGTATGACAGGGTTTATATGGGATGTGACTGGGTTTATATGGGATGTGATAGTATGACAGGGTTTATATGGGATGTGACAGGGTTTATATGGGATGTGACAGGGTTTATATGGGATGTGATAGTATGACAGGGTTTATATGGGATGTGATAGTATGACAGGGTTTATATGGGATGTGACTGGGTTTATATGGGATGTGACTGGGTTTATATGGGATGTGACAGGGTTTATATGGGATGTGCCTGGGTTTATATGGGATGTGACTGGGTTTATATGGGATGTGACTGGGTTTATATGGGATGTGACAGGGTTTATATGGGATGTGACTGGGTTTATATGTGATGTGACTGGGTTTATATGGGATGTGACAGGGTTTATATGGGATGTGACTGGGTTTATATGGGATGTGATAGGGTTTATATGGGATGTGATAGGGTTTATATGGGATGTGACAGGGTTTATATGGGATGTGACAGGGTTTATATGGGATGTGACAGGGTTTATATGGGATGTGACTGGGGTTATATGGGATGTGCCTGGCTTTATATGGGATGTGATAGTATGACAGGGTTTATATGGGATGTGATAGTATGACAGGGTTTATATGGGATGTGACTGGGTTTATATGGGATGTGACTGGGTTTATATGGGATGTGACTGGGTTTATATGGGATGTGACTGGGTTTATATGGGATGTCATAGGGTTTATATGGGATGTGATAGGGTTTATATGGGATGTGACTGGGTTTATATTGGATGTGACTGGGTTTATATGGGATGTGACTGGGTTTATATGGGATGTGACTGGGTTTATATGGGATGTGACTGGGTTTATATGGGATATGACAGGGTTTATATGGGATGTGACTGGGTTTATATGGGGTTTGACAGGGTTTATATGGGATGTGACAGGGTTTATATGGGATGTGACTGGGTTTATATGGGATGTGACAGGGTTTATATGGGATGTGACTGGGTTTATATGGGATGTGACAGGGTTTATATGGGATGTGACTGGGTTTATATGGGATGTGACAGGGTTTATATGGGATGTGACTGGGTTTATATGGGATGTGACAGGGTTTATATGGGATGTGACAGGGTTTATATGGGATGTGATAGTGTGACAGGGTTTATATGGGATGTGACTGGGTTTATATGGAATGTGACATGGTTTATATGGGATGTGACAGGGTTTATATGGGATGTGCCAGGGTTTATATGGGATGTGACTGGGTTTATATGGGATGTGATAGTATGACAGGGTTTATATGGGATGTGACTGGGTTTATATGGGATGTGACAGGGTTTATATGGGATGTGACAGGGTTTATATGGGATGTGACTGGGTTTATATGGGATGTGACAGGGTTTATATGGGATGTGACTGGGTTTATATGGGATGTGCCTGGCTTTATATGGGATGTGATAGTATGACAGGGTTTATATGGGATGTGATAGTATGACAGGGTTTATATGGGATGTGACTGGGTTTATATGGGATGTGATAGTATCGCAGGGTTTATATGGGATGTGACAGGGTTTATATGGGATGTGACAGGGTTTATATGGGATGTGATAGTATGACAGGGTTTATATGGGATGTGATAGTATGACAGGGTTTATATGGGATGTGACTGGGTTTATATGGGATGTGACTGGGTTTATATGGGATGTGACAGGGTTTATATGGGATGTGCCTGGGTTTATATGGGATGTGACTGGGTTTATATGGGATGTGACTGGGTTTATATGGGATGTGACAGGGTTTATATGGGATGTGACTGGGTTTATATGTGATGTGACTGGGTTTATATGGGATGTGACAGGGTTTATATGGGATGTGACTGGGTTTATATGGGATGTGATAGGGTTTATATGGGATGTGATAGGGTTTATATGGGATGTGACTGGGTTTATATGGGATGTGACAGGGTTTATATGGGATGTGACAGTGTGACTGGGTTTATATGGGATGTGACTGGGTTTATATGGGATGTGACAGGGTTTATATGGGATGTGACTGGGTTTATATGGGATGTGACAGGGTTTATATGGGATGTGACTGGGTTTATATGGGATGTGACTGGGTTTATATGGGATGTGACTGGGTTTATATGGGATGTGACTGGGTTTATATGGGATGTGACTGGGTTTATATGGGATGTGACAGGGTTTATATGGGATGTGATAGTATGACAGGGTTTATATGGGATGTGACTGGGTTTATATGGGATGTGACTGGGTTTATATGGGATGTGACTGGGTTTATATGGGATGTGACTGGGTTTATATGGGATGTGACTGGGTTTATATGGGATGTCATAGGGTTTATATGGGATGTGATAGGGTTTATATGGGATGTGACTGGGTTTATATGGGATGTGACTGGGTTTATATGGGATGTGACTGGGTTTATATGGGATGTGACTGGGTTTATATGGGATGTGACTGGGTTTATATGGGATATGACAGGGTTTATATGGGATGTGACTGGGTTTATATGGGGTTTGACAGGGTTTATATGGGATGTGACAGGGTTTATATGGGATGTGACTGGGTTTATATGGGATGTGACAGGGTTTATATGGGATGTGACTGGGTTTATATGGGATGTGACAGGGTTTATATGGGATGTGACTGGGTTTATATGGGATGTGACAGGGTTTATATGGGATGTGACTGGGTTTATATGGGATGTGACAGGGTTTATATGGGATGTGACAGGGTTTATATGGGATGTGATAGTGTGACAGGGTTTATATGGGATGTGACTGGGTTTATATGGAATGTGACAGGGTTTATATGGGATGTGACAGGGTTTATATGGGATGTGCCAGGGTTTATATGGGATGTGACTGGGTTTATATGGGATGTGATAGTATGACAGGGTTTATATGGGATGTGACTGGGTTTATATGGGATGTGACAGGGTTTATATGGGATGTGACAGGGTTTATATGGGATGTGACTGGGTTTATATGGGATGTGACAGGGTTTATATGGGATGTGACTGGGTTTATATGGGATGTGCCTGGCTTTATATGGGATGTGATAGTATGACAGGGTTTATATGGGATGTGATAGTATGACAGGGTTTATATGGGATGTGACTGGGTTTATATGGGATGTGATAGTATGACAGGGTTTATATGGGATGTGACAGGGTTTATATGGGATGTGACAGGGTTTATATGGGATGTGATAGTATGACAGGGTTTATATGGGATGTGATAGTATGACAGGGTTTATATGGGATGTGACTGGGTTTATATGGGATGTGACTGGGTTTATATGGGATGTGACAGGGTTTATATGGGATGTGCCTGGGTTTATATGGGATGTGACTGGGTTTATATGGGATGTGACTGGGTTTATATGGGATGTGACAGGGTTTATATGGGATGTGACTGGGTTTATATGTGATGTGACTGGGTTTATATGGGATGTGACAGGGTTTATATGGGATGTGACTGGGTTTATATGGGATGTGATAGGGTTTATATGGGATGTGATAGGGTTTATATGGGATGTGACAGGGTTTATATGGGATGTGACAGGGTTTATATGGGATGTGACAGGGTTTATATGGGATGTGACTGGGTTTATATGGGATGTGCCTGGCTTTATATGGGATGTGATAGTATGACAGGGTTTATATGGGATGTGATAGTATGACAGGGTTTATATGGGATGTGACTGGGTTTATATGGGATGTGATAGTATGACAGGGTTTATATGGGATGTGACAGGGTTTATATGGGATGTGACAGGGTTTATATGGGATGTGATAGTATGACAGGGTTTATATGGGATGTGATAGTATGACAGGGTTTATATGGGATGTGACTGGGTTTATATGGGATGTGATAGTATGACAGGGTTTATATGGGATGTGACTGGGTTTATATGGGATGTGACAGGGTTTATATGGGATGTGACAGGGTTTATATGGGATGTGACTGGGTTTATATGGGATGTGACAGGGTTTATATGGGATGTGACTGGGTTTATATGGGATGTGCCTGGCTTTATATGGGATGTGATAGTATGACAGGGTTTATATG
This sequence comes from Salmo salar, assembly GCF_965601325.2. Classification (NCBI taxonomy): domain Eukaryota; kingdom Metazoa; phylum Chordata; class Actinopteri; order Salmoniformes; family Salmonidae; genus Salmo; species Salmo salar. Next base: position 60,350,238 of record NC_138306.1, on the reverse strand, counting down.
GGATGTGATAGTATGACAGGGTTTATATGGGATGTGACTGGGTTTATATGGGATGTGATAGTATGACAGGGTTTATATGGGATGTGACAGGGTTTATATGGGATGTGACAGGGTTTATATGGGATGTGATAGTATGACAGGGTTTATATGGGATGTGATAGTATGACAGGGTTTATATGGGATGTGACTGGGTTTATATGGGATGTGACTGGGTTTATATGGGATGTGACAGGGTTTATATGGGATGTGCCTGGGTTTATATGGGATGTGACTGGGTTTATATGGGATGTGACTGGGTTTATATGGGATGTGACAGGGTTTATATGGGATGTGACTGGGTTTATATGTGATGTGACTGGGTTTATATGGGATGTGACAGGGTTTATATGGGATGTGACTGGGTTTATATGGGATGTGATAGGGTTTATATGGGATGTGATAGGGTTTATATGGGATGTGACAGGGTTTATATGGGATGTGACAGGGTTTATATGGGATGTGACAGGGTTTATATGGGATGTGACTGGCTTTATATGGGATGTGACGGGTTTATATGGGATGTGATAGGGTTTATATGGGATGTGATAGGGTTTATATGGGATGTGACTGGGTTTATATGGGATGTGACTGGGTTTATATGGGATGTGACTGGGTTTATATGGGATGTGACTGGGTTTATATGGGATGTGACTGGGTTTATATGGGATGTGATAGGGTTTATATGGGATGTGACAGGGTTTATATTGGATGTGATAGGGTTTATATGGGATGTGACTGGGTTTATATGGGATGTGACTGGGTTTATATGGGATGTGATAGGGTTTATATGGGATGTGATAGGGTTTATATGGGATGTGACTGGGTTTATATGGGATGTGACTGGGTTTATATGGGATGTGACTGGGTTTATATGGGATGTGACTGGGTTTATATGGGATGTGACTGGGTTTATATGGGATGTGACTGGGTTTATATGGAATGTGACTGGGTTTATATGGGATGTGATAGGGTTTATATGGGATGTGACAGGGTTTATATTGGATGTGACAGGGTTTATATGGGATGTGACTGGGTTTATATGGGATGTGACTGGGTTTATATGGGATGTGACAGGGTTTATATGGGATGTGACAGGGTTTATATGGGACGTGACTGGGTTTATATGGGATGTGACTGGGTTTATATGGGATGTGACTGGGTTTATATGGGATGTGACAGGGTTTATATGGGATGTGACAGGGTTTATATGGGATGTGATAGTGTGACAGGGTTTATATGGGATGTGACTGGGTTTATATGGAATGTGACAGGGTTTATATGGGATGTGACAGGGTTTATATGGGATGTGCCAGGGTTTATATGGGATGTGACTGGGTTTATATGGGATGTGATAGTATGACAGGGTTTATATGGGATGTGACTGGGTTTATATGGGATGTGACAGGGTTTATATGGGATGTGACAGGGTTTATATGGGATGTGACTGGGTTTATATGGGATGTGACAGGGTTTATATGGGATGTGACTGGGTTTATATGGGATGTGCCTGGCTTTATATGGGATGTGATAGTATGACAGGGTTTATATGGGATGTGATAGTATGACAGGGTTTATATGGGATGTGACTGGGTTTATATGGGATGTGATAGTATGACAGGGTTTATATGGGATGTGACAGGGTTTATATGGGATGTGACAGGGTTTATATGGGATGTGATAGTATGACAGGGTTTATATGGGATGTGATAGTATGACAGGGTTTATATGGGATGTGACTGGGTTTATATGGGATGTGACTGGGTTTATATGGGATGTGACAGGGTTTATATGGGATGTGCCTGGGTTTATATGGGATGTGACTGGGTTTATATGGGATGTGACTGGGTTTATATGGGATGTGACAGGGTTTATATGGGATGTGACTGGGTTTATATGTGATTTGACTGGGTTTATATGGGATGTGACAGGGTTTATATGGGATGTGACTGGGTTTATATGGGATGTGATAGGGTTTATATGGGATGTGATAGGGTTTATATGGGATGTGACAGGGTTTATATGGGATGTGACAGGGTTTATATGGGATGTGACAGGGTTTATATGGGATGTGACTGGGTTTATATGGGATGTGCCTGGCTTTATATGGGATGTGATAGTATGACAGGGTTTATATGGGATGTGATAGTATGACAGGGTTTATATGGGATGTGACTGGGTTTATATGGGATGTGATAGTATGACAGGGTTTATATGGGATGTGACAGGGTTTATATGGGATGTGACAGGGTTTATATGGGATGTGATAGTATGACAGGGTTTATATGGGATGTGATAGTATGACAGGGTTTATATGGGATGTGACTGGGTTTATATGGGATGTGATAGTATGACAGGGTTTATATGGGATGTGACTGGGTTTATATGGGATGTGACAGGGTTTATATGGGATGTGACAGGGTTTATATGGGATGTGACTGGGTTTATATGGGATGTGACAGGGTTTATATGGGATGTGACTGGGTTTATATGGGATGTGCCTGGCTTTATATGGGATGTGATAGTATGACAGGGTTTATATGGGATGTGATAGTATGACAGGGTTTATATGGGATGTGACTGGGTTTATATGGGATGTGATAGTATGACAGGGTTTATATGGGATGTGACAGGGTTTATATGGGATGTGACAGGGTTTATATGGGATGTGATAGTATGACAGGGTTTATATGGGATGTGATAGTATGACAGGGTTTATATGGGATGTGACTGGGTTTATATGGGATGTGACTGGGTTTATATGGGATGTGACAGGGTTTATATGGGATGTGCCTGGGTTTATATGGGATGTGACTGGGTTTATATGGGATGTGACTGGGTTTATATGGGATGTGACAGGGTTTATATGGGATGTGACTGGGTTTATATGTGATGTGACTGGGTTTATATGGGATGTGACAGGGTTTATATGGGATGTGACTGGGTTTATATGGGATGTGATAGGGTTTATATGGGATGTGATAGGGTTTATATGGGATGTGACAGGGTTTATATGGGATGTGACAGGGTTTATATGGGATGTGACAGGGTTTATATGGGATGTGACTGGCTTTATATGGGATGTGACGGGTTTATATGGGATGTGATAGGGTTTATATGGGATGTGATAGGGTTTATATGGGATGTGACTGGGTTTATATGGGATGTGACTGGGTTTATATGGGATGTGACTGGGTTTATATGGGATGTGACTGGGTTTATATGGGATGTGACTGGGTTTATATGGGATGTGATAGGGTTTATATGGGATGTGACAGGGTTTATATTGGATGTGATAGGGTTTATATGGGATGTGACTGGGTTTATATGGGATGTGACTGGGTTTATATGGGATGTGATAGGGTTTATATGGGATGTGATAGGGTTTATATGGGATGTGACTGGGTTTATATGGGATGTGACTGGGTTTATATGGGATGTGACTGGGTTTATATGGGATGTGACTGGGTTTATATGGGATGTGACTGGGTTTATATGGGATGTGACTGGGTTTATATGGGATGTGACTGGGTTTATATGGGATGTCATAGGGTTTATATGGGATGTGATAGGGTTTATATGGGATGTGACTGGGTTTATATGGGATGTGACTGGGTTTATATGGGATGTGACTGGGTTTATATGGGATGTGACTGGGTTTATATGGGATGTGACTGGGTTTATATTGGATATGACAGGGTTTATATGGGATGTGACTGGGTTTATATGGGGTTTGACAGGGTTTATATGGGATGTGACAGGGTTTATATGGGATGTGACTGGGTTTATATGGGATGTGACAGGGTTTATATGGGATGTGACAGGGTTTATATGGGACGTGACTGGGTTTATATGGGATGTGACTGGGTTTATATGGGATGTGACTGGGTTTATATGGGATGTGACAGGGTTTATATGGGATGTGACAGGGTTTATATGGGATGTGATAGTGTGACAGGGTTTATATGGGATGTGACTGGGTTTATATGGAATGTGACAGGGTTTATATGGGATGTGACAGGGTTTATATGGGATGTGCCAGGGTTTATATGGGATGTGACTGGGTTTATATGGGATGTGATAGTATGACAGGGTTTATATGGGATGTGACTGGGTTTATATGGGATGTGACAGGGTTTATATGGGATGTGACAGGGTTTATATGGGATGTGACTGGGTTTATATGGGATGTGGCAGGGTTTATATGGGATGTGACTGGGTTTATATGGGATGTGCTTGGCTTTATATGGGATGTGATAGTATGACAGGGTTTATATGGGATGTGATAGTATGACAGGGTTTATATGGGATGTGACTGGGTTTATATGGGATGTGATAGTATGACAGGGTTTATATGGGATTTGACAGGGTTTATATGGGATGTGACAGGGTTTATATGGGATGTGATAGTATGACAGGGTTTATATGGGATGTGATAGTATGACAGGGTTTATATGGGATGTGACTGGGTTTATATGGGATGTGACTGGGTTTATATGGGATGTGACAGGGTTTATATGGGATATGCCTGGGTTTATATGGGATGTGACTGGGTTTATATGGGATGTGACTGGGTTTATATGGGATGTGACAGGGTTTATATGGGATGTGACTGGGTTTATATGGGATGTGATAGGGTTTATATGGGATGTGATAGGGTTTATATGGGATGTGATAGGGTTTATATGGGATGTGACTGGGTTTATATGGGATGTGACTGGGTTTATATGGGATGTGACAGGGTTTATATGGGATGTGACAGTGTGACTGGGTTTATATGGGATGTGACTGGGTTTATATGGGATGTGACTGGGTTTATATGGGATGTGACTGGGTTTATATGGGATGTGACTGGGTTTATATGGGATGTGACTGGGTTTATATGGGATGTGACTGGGTTTATATGGGATGTGATAGTGTGACTGGGTTTATATGGGATGTGACTGGGTTTATATGGGATGTGCCTGGGTTTATATGGGATGTGATAGTATGACAGGGTTTATATGGGATATGACTGGGTTTATATGGGATGTGACTGGGTTTATATGGGATGTGATAGTATGACAGGGTTTATATGGGATGTGACAGGGTTTATATGGGATGTGACAGGGTTTATATGGGATGTGATAGTATGACAGGGTTTATATGGGATGTGATAGGGTTTATATGGAATGTGACAGGGTTTATATGGGATGTGACTGGGTTTATATGGGCTGTGACTGGGTTTATATGGGATGTGACTGGGTTTATATGGGATGTGACAGGGTTTATATGGGATGTGCCAGGGTTTATATGGGATGTGACTGGGTTTATATGGGATGTGACAGTATGACAGGGTTTATATGGGATGTGATAGTATGACAGGGTTTATATGGGATGTGACTGGGTTTATATGGGATGTGACAGGGTTTATATGGGATGTGATAGTATGACAGGGTTTATATGGGATGTGACAGGGTTTATATGGGATGTGACTGGGTTTATATGGGATGTGATAGTGTGACAGGGTTTATATGGGATGTGACTGGGTTTATATGGGATGTCACTGGGTTTATATGGGATGTGACTGGTTGTTGTGTGTTGACTGATTGAACTAAACCACTCATGGCTTTATGCCATGCTATTTAATCCCAATCGCCATCTGGTTCCCTATTCAATATGTGATCTGATTGGTCATAGCTCTGCTGCAGGGACAGGGACCCAATCAAATTTAAGCAGAGCATCCAATCGATCTGATGAAACTATATTCTGTTATTGTTTTCTGCACAGCAGTCAGGTGGTCAGATTGTTCCACAGGTTTATGAACATGGCATCAACCAGTGAAATGGATGACAGGTTTGTTCCCAAAATCTGTGTCCAAAATGGCACCCTATTCCCTATATAGTGCCCTATGTTAGCACCCTATTCCCTATATAGTGCCCTATGGTGGCACCCTGTTCCCTATATAGTGCCCTATGGTAGCACCCTATTCCCTATATAGTGCCCTATGGTGGCACCCTATTCCCTATATAGTGCCCTATGGTGGCACCCTGTTCCCTATATAGTGCCCTATGGTGGCACCCTATTCCCTATATAGTGCCCTATGTTAGCACCCTATTCCCTATATAGTGCCCTATGGTGGCACCCTGTTCCCTATATATTGCCCTATGGTGGCACCCTGTTCCCTATATAGTGCCCTTATAATAGTGTAGTAGGATTCAATCTTAGTCCTGTATTGATGCTTTGCCTGTTTGATGGTTCGTCTGAGGGCATAGCAGGATTTCTTTTAAGCATCCAGATTAGTCTCCTGCTCCTTGAAAGCGGCAGCTCTAGCCTTTAGCTCAGTGCGGATGTTGCCTGTAATCCATGGCTTCTGGTTGGGATATGTACGTACGGTCACTGTGGGGACGACGTCGTTGATGCACTTATTGATGAAGCCGGTGACTGAGGTGGTGGACTCCTCAATGCCATTGGATGAATCCCGGGAACATATTCCTGTCTGTGCAGCAAAACAGTCCTGTAGTTTAGCATCTGCTTCATCTGACCACTTTCGTATTGAGCGAGAGATTGGTACTTCCTGCTTTAGTTTGTTTTGTGTGTTTTGTGTGTACATTGATGAGGAAATGTGTTTATTTAGTCCATTTTAGAATAAGGCTGTAATGTATCAAAATGTGAAGGGATCGCAATACTTTCCGAAGGCACCGTATGAACATGAAGGCAGGGTAAAGTGACATCAGGATAGATAATAATAAGGTATTTGAGGTAGATATGTCCATGAAGGCAGGGTAAAGTGACATCAGGATAGATAATAATAAGGTATTTGAGGTAGATATGTACATGAAGGCAGGGTAAAGTGACTAGGCATCAGGATAGATAATAATAAGGTATTTGAGGTAGATATGAACATAAAGGCAGGGTAAAGTGACTAGGCATCAGGATAGATAATAATAAGGTATTTGAGGTAGATATGAACATAAAGGCAGGGTAAAGTGACTAGGCATCAGGATAGATAATAATAAGGTATTTGAGGTAGATATGAACATAAAGGCAGGGTAAAGTGACATCAGGATAGATAATAATAAGGTATTTGAGGTAGATATGAACATAAAGGCAGGGTAAAGTGACATCAGGATAGATAATAATAAGGTATTTGAGGTAGATATGAACATAAAGGCAGGGTAAAGTGACTAGGCATCAGGATAGATAATAATAAGGTATTTGAGGTAGATATGTACATGAAGGCAGGGTAAAGTGACATCAGGATAGATAATAATAAGGTATTTGAGGTAGATATGAACATAAAGGCAGGGTAAAGTGACATCAGGATAGATAATAATAAGGTATTTGAGGTAGATCATGTTTTGACTCTTTTCAGCGCTTTGGCCAATTCCTGTATCTGTTCATCTAATCTATGTTCCTGCCCTTTGGATATTCCTGATAAAACAGCTGATAAAATGCAGTGGTTAGGCATTAGGATGCCGGCTTTGTGTTTATCAATTCACCTAATGTGTCCCAATAGGGCTTGGACTAACCTCTATCTTACTGCTATTGTTACTACAGACGTATCTTGTTCAAACATTCAAACTCACACACACCCTACGGCCTCACGGCCACCGCAGCTGGGCCTTCGGGGGGGGGGGGTTCGGGGGGGGGGGGGGTGTTAGCTGGGTGGCCCTTCGGGGGGGGGGGGGTTTAGCTGGGTGGGCCTTCGGGGGGGGGGGGGGGTTTAGCTGGGTGGTCCTTGGGGGGGGGGGGGGGGGGGGTTAGCTGGATCGTTGTGGTGGACTGTTCACATGAGGCTTTATGTCTGATTGACATAATGGCAGTATGTGTACTGCAGTGAATCTGTGGGCTAAAGGTAAGATACTGTTATATCAGGCCTTTAACCTGACCTGACCTCTCTACAGCGTCAGAGTGGATATCTTTAACCTGTCCTGGTCTCTCTACAGGGTCAGAGTGGATATCTTTAACCTGTCCTGGTCTCTCTACAGGGTCAGAGTGGATATCTTTAACCTGTCCTGGTCTCTCTACAGGGTCAGAGTGGATATCTTTAACCTGTCCTGGTCTCTCTACAGGGTCAGAGTGGATATCTTTAACCTGTCCTGGTCTCTCTACAGGGTCAGAGTGGATATCTTTAACCTGTCCTGGTCTCTCTACAGGGTCAGAGTGGATATCTTTAACCTGTCCTGGTCTCTCTACAGGGTCAGAGTGGATATCTTTAACCTGTCCTGGTCTCTCTACAGGGTCAGAGTGGATATCTTTAACCTGTCCTGGTCTCTCTACAGGGTCAGAGTGGATATCTTTAACCTGTCCTGGTCTCTCTACAGGGTCAGAGTGGATATCTTTAACCTGTCCTGGTCTCTCTACAGGGTCAGAGTGGATATCTTTAACCTGTCCTGGTCTCTCTACAGGGTCAGAGTGGATATCTTTAACCTGTCCTGGTCTCTCTACAGGGTCAGAGTGGATATCTTTAACCTGTCCTGACCTCTCTCTACAGGGTCGGAGTGGACCCAGATCAAGACCTGCAACAATGTGGAGATAACTTCCAGCTCTTTCAAGGGGTGAGTCTATGGTTCTGTCCTCAATGGAACCCTATTCCCTATATAGTGCACTACTTTATACCAGGGCCCATCTGTTTATCTCTGTGTGTCCCATTGTCCCCTCTACTGACTACATTACTCTAGACCAGGGGTTCCAAACCTTTTCAATCGGAAGGGGGGGGGGGGTGCACCATGTCTATGGCACAAGTACTGTTCCCTCTGGTTATTCCAGTATTGTTCCCTCTGGTTATTCCAGTACTGTTCCCTCTGGTTATTCCAGTACTGTTCCCTCTGGTTATTCCAGTACTGTTCCCTCTGGTTATTCCAGTACTGTTCCCTCTGGTTATTCCAGTACTGTTCCCTCTGGTTATTCCAGTACCTCTCCCTCTGGTTATTCCAGTACTGTTCCCTCTGGTTATTCCAGTACTGTTCCCTCTGGTTATTCCAGTACCTCTCCCTCTGGTTATTCCAGTACTGTTCCCTCTGGTTATTCCAGTACCTCTCCCTCTGGTTATTCCAGTACTGTTCCCTCTGGTTATTCCAGTACTGTTCCCTCTGGTTATTCCAGTACTGTTCCCTCTGGTTATTCCAGTACTGTTCCCTCTGGTTATTCCAGTACTGTTCCCTCTGGTTATTCAAGCATTGTTCATGACACCATCTGTTCCCTTTTGTTGGTGGATTTTTTTGTTGCATTGTTACAGTTTATTACCTGTAATTCTACACAATTTTGTCATTGTGATGCGAAGAATCCTTTGCAGTTTTAAAAGCACATTTTCTTGGAATTCTATACATTTTTTTTCCCTGTCTAATGTGTATTCCTGTGATATTTGAGTGACAAGAAAAATACAACAATATCTATGTGGTAAAAAACCTAACTGGTCTGTAGGCTGGTTGATCTGGACATTTCTGACAAGTTATAAATATCTCTCTAAGAGGAACTGGTAATGCACCACCTTGTGCTTTCTGCTATTACAACTCTCAAGAGGAAGTTCAAGACTCTTCTACCCTGTCCTCCACTAGAGATATATAAACCGTTCTGGCATCAGGGGAAAGAGACTCCTCTTCATCAGCCATCTTTGATATCACTTCCTCTTCTACTGGTTGTCGGATATTGTGGTTAGTTCAGGGTTCATGGCCTATCAGGGTAAGACTGAAACAGTCAAAGTTGTTTCCTGTGTGTCTTGGCTCTTTGAACAGCCCTTGAGCGCATCAGACTCTAAAACACTCACTACAAGACAAAGGAGCTGATCGTGGACTACAGGAAAAGAAGGGCCAAACAGGATGTTAATGGGGGCCAAGTTCCTTTGTGTCCACATCACCAACAAACTATCATGGTCCAAACACGCCAAGACAGTCGTGAAGAGGGCACGACAACACCTTTTCCCCCATCAGGAGACTGAAAAGATTTGGCATGGGGTCCTCAGATCCTCAAAAAGTTCTACAGCTGCACCATCAAGAGCATCCTGACTGGTTGCATCACCTGCCTGGTATGGCAACTGCTCGGCAAGGCACTACAGAGGGTAGTGTGTACGGCACAGTACATCCCTGGGGCCAAGCTTCCTGCCATCCAGGACCTATATAATAGGCAGAGGAAGGCCCTAAAAATTGTCAAGGACTCCAGTCACCCAAGTCATAGACTGTTCTCTCTGTTACCGCACGGCAAGCCGTACCGAAGCACTAGGTCCAAAAGGATTAGCTTCTATCCCCAAGCCATAAGACTGCTGAACAGTTAATCAAATGGACTGCATTATTGGTTACAGGTTAGTAAGTAAGCATTTCACTTTGAGGTCTACTACACCTGTTGTATTCAGCATTTTACTGTGAGGTCTACTACACCTGTTGTATTCAGCATTTCACTGTAAGGTCTACTACACCTGTTGTATTCAGCATTTCACTGTAAGGTCTACTACACCTGTTGTATTCAGCATTTCACTGTGAGGTCTACTACACCTGTTGTATTCAGCATTTCACTGTGAGGTCTACTACACCTGTTGTATTCAGCATTTCACTGTAAGGTCTACTACACCTGTTGTATTCAGCATTTCACTGTGAGGTCTACTACACCTGTTGTATTCAGCATTTCACTGTAAGGTCTACTACACCTGTTGTATTCAGCATTTCACTGTAAGGTCTACTACACCTGTTGTATTCAGCATTTCACTGTAAGGTCTACACCTGTTGTATTCGGCACATGTGACAAAAAACATTTGAATTGATTTGAAACAACTGACTCTATACAGAGCCTTCAGAGGGTCTTCACACCCCTTGACTTATTCAACATTTTTTTTGTGTCACAGCCTGAATTCAAAATGGATTAAATAAACACACATTTCTCACCCATCTACACACCACATAATAAAATGAAAACGTTTTTTTGAAATGTTAGATTTTTGGGGGGAAAATGAAGTACAGAAATATCTAATTGATGTAAGTATTCAGGCAATACATGTTAGAATCACCTTTGACAGCTGTGAGTGTTTCTGGGTAATTCTCTAAGAATTTTCCATACCTGGATGCTACAACATTTGCCCATTTATTCTTTTCAAAATTCATCACGCTCTGTCAAATTGGTTGTTGATCATTGCTAGAAAAACATTTTAAAGTCTTGCCATAGATTTTCAAGTGGGTTTAAGTCAAAACTCGGCCACTCAGGAACATTCACTGTCTTCTTGGTAAGCAACTCCAGTGTATATTTGGCCTTGTGTTTTAGGTTATTGTCCCGCTGAAAGGTGAATTCATCTCCCAGTGTCTGGTAGAAAGCAGACTGAACCAGGTTTTCTTCTAGGATTTACCCTGTACTTAGCTCTAATCCTTTTCTTTTTTATCCTGGAAAACTCCCCAGTCGTTAAAGATTACAAGCATACCCATAACATGATGCAGCCACCACTATGTTTGAAAATATGAAGAGTGGTACTCTGATGTTTTGTATTGGATTTGCCCCAAACATAACACTTTGTATTCAGGACATGTGAATTGCCACAAAATGTATTTCCATGTGAAAATGTTATGGGATTTGCTCCATTGGTTTTGTTGGTAGGCCTACATTATGCTCAAATAGCCTATTGGCTACTGTCTAAAACTGTCAGGGTTCAGCTTATTGGCTACTGAAACTGTCAGGGTTCAGCCTATTGGCTACTGTCTATAACTGTCAGGGTTCAGCCTATTGGCTACTGTCTATAACTGTCAGGGTTCAGCCTATTGGCTACTGTCTATAACTGTCAGGGTTCAGCCTATTGGCTACTGAAACTGTCAGGGTTCAGCCTATTGGCTACTGTCTATAACTGTCAGGGTTCAGCCTATTGGCTACTGAAACTGTCAGGGTTCAGCCTATTGGCTACTGTCTGAAACTGTCAGGGTTCAGCCTATTGGCTACTGTCTGAAACTGTCAGGGTTCAGCCTATTGGCTACTGTCTAAAACTGTAAGGGTTCAGCCTATTGGCTACTGTCTATAACTGTCAGGGTTCAGTCTATTGGCTACTGTCTGAAACTGTCAGGGTTCAGCCTATTGGCTACTGTCTATAACTGTCAGGGTTCTACCCCTGGTGTATAGGGTCCAGCAACAGGGTTGTCTACCCCTGGTGTATAGGGTCCAGGAACAGGGTTGTCCACCCCTGGTGTATAGGGTCCAGGAACAGGGTTGTCCACCCCTGGTGTATAGGGTATGGGAACAGGGTTGTCTACCCCTGGTGTATAGGGTCCAGGAACAGGGTTGTCTAACCCTGGTGTATAGGGTCCAGGAACAGGGTCGTCTACCCCTGGTGTATAGGGTCCAGCAACAGGGTTGTCCACCCCTGGTGTATAGGGTCCAGGAACAGGGTTGTCCACCCCTGGTGTATAGGGTATGGGAACAGGGTTGTCTACCCCTGGTGTATAGGGTATGGGAACAGGGTTGTCTACCCCTGGTGTATAGGGTCCAGGAACAGGGTCGTCCACCCCTGGTGTATAGGGTATGGGAACAGGGTCGTCAACCCCTGGTGTATAGGGTCCAGGAACAGGGTCGTCTACCCCTGGTGTAAAGGGTCCAGGAACAGGGTTGTCTACCCCTGGTGTATAGGGTCCAGGAACAGGGTTGTCTACCCCTGGTGTAAAGGGTCCAGGAACAGGGTCGTCTACCCCTGGTGTAAAGGGTACGAGAACAGGGTTGTCTACCCCTGGTGTATAGGGTCCAGGAACAGGGTTGTCTACCCCTGGTGTATAGGGTCCAGGAACAGGGTCGTCTACCCCTGGTGTATAGGGTCCAGCAACAGGGTTGTCTACCCCTGGTGTATAGGGTCCAGCAACAGGGTTGTCCACCCCTGGTGTATAGGGTCCAGGAACAGGGTTGTCTACCCCTGGTGTATAGGGTCCAGGAACAGGGTTGTCTACCCCTGGTGTATAGGGTCCAGGAACAGGGTTGTCTACCCCTGGTGTATAGGGTATGGGAACAGGGTCGTCCACCCCTGGTGTAAAGGGTCCAGGAACAGGGTCGTCTACCCCTGGTGTATAGGGTCCAGGAACAGGGTTGTCTACCCCTGGTGTATAGGGTATGGGAACAGGGTTGTCTACCCCTGGTGTATAGGGTATGGGAACAGGGTCGTCTACCCCTGGTGTATAGGGTCCAGGAACAGGGTCGTCTACCCCTGGTGTAAAGGGTCCAGGAACAGGGTCGTCTACCCCTGGTGTATAGGGTATGGGAACAGGGTTGTCTACCCCTGGTGTATAGGGTCCAGGAACAGGGTCGTCTACCCCTGGTGTAAAGGGTACGAGAACAGGGTTGTCTACCCCTGGTGTATAGGGTCCAGGAACAGGGTTGTCTACCCCTGGTGTATAGGGTCCAGGAACAGGGTCGTCTACCCCTGGTGTATAGGGTATGGGAACAGGGTTGTCTACCCCTGGTGTATAGGGTCCGGGAACAGGGTTGTCTACCCCTGGTGTATAGGGTCCAGGAACAGGGTTGTCTACCCCTGGTGGAAAAGGTTTGGGAACAGGGTTGTCTACCCCTGGTGTATAGGGTCCGGGAACAGGGTCGTCTACCCCTGGTGTATAGGGTCCAGGAACAGGGTCGTCTACCCCTGGTGTATTGGTCAATTGGGACACCACCTCTGTCTCCACTTTACCAGCCTGCCAATAGACTGACCCCTCCCATTTTCTCCAGCCTGCCAATAGACTGACCCCTCCCATTCTCTCCAGCCTGCCAATAGACTGACCCCTCCCATTCTCTCCAGCCTGCCAATAGACTGACCCCTCCCATTCTCTCCTGTTCAATGTGTCCTGTCTTCTGCTAAGTGGTTTTCCTCAACGGAAAGAGGGGTGTGAATACTTTGGTGGTGTGAATACTGGGTGGTGTGAATACTGGGTGGTGTGAATACTGGGTGGTGTGAATACTGGGTGGTGGGTGGTGTGAATACTGGGTGGTGTGAATACTGGGTGGTGTGAATACTGGGTGGTGTGAATACTGGGTGGTATGAATACTGGGTGGTGTGAATACTGGGTGGATTCAGGAACACTGATCTATCCAACACTCAAGTGCAGAGGTTTTCAACTCCAGAGCCTGCTGATTTTCTGTTCTTCCTGATAAATAATTGCACCCATTAAATCAGTCCCCGATTTTAGAGGGGAAGAATGAAAGAAAAAAAAAACGCAGTTGGACTGGCTTTGAGGTCCAGAGATGAATTTGAGGGCCCTAGTCGATCCACATGATGGTTGTTGAAGATGTGAACATGATGGATGTTGTGTTAATGTCTCTCTGTAGGACGGGACCATGCCAGAAGTCAGTAAGACCAAGCAGGAGAGTGCCTGGCTCTTCAGGCTATGGTACACCTTCGATCACAAGTATCCTTCTTAATATGTCGAACTCCTGCTATTGGTTGATCTGACCTTTCCACTATGCTGACTTGGAGGGAATTCTGTGGCTGTGGAGAGGTACTTGAGGGACAGATGCTGAAATTAACAATCTCATGTTTTCCATTCCTACCTCTCTCCCTCCTCTACCTCACTCTTTCTCTCACTCCCTTAATCCTCATTCCCTCCCTCTCTCACTCCCTTAATCCTCATTCCCTCCCTCTCTCACTCCCTTCCTCTCCTCCCACTCCCTCTCCCTCCCTTCCTCCCCTCCTTTCCTCCCCTCCCTCTCTCCCTCCCTTCCTCCCCTCCCTCTCTCCCTCCCTCCCTCCCTTCCTCCCCTCCCACTCCCTCTCCCTCCCTCCCTTCCTCCCCTCCCTCTCTCCCTCCCTCCCTCCCTTCCTCCCCTCCCACTCCCTCTCCCTCCCTCCCTTCCTCCCCTCCCACTCCCTCTCCCTCCCTTCCTCCCCTCCCTCTCTCCCTCCCTTCCTCCCCTCCCTCTCTCCCTCCCTCCCTCCCTTCCTCCCCACCCACTCCCTCTCCCTCCCTCCCTCCCTTCCTCCCCTCCCACTCCCTCTCCCTCCCTTCTTCCCCTCCCTCTCTCACTCCCTTAATCCTCATTCCCTCCCTCTCTCCCTCCCTTCCTCCCCTCCCTCTCTCACTCCCTTAATCCTCATTCCCTCCCTCTCTCCCTCCCTTCCTCCCTTCCTCCCCTCCCTTCCTCCCCTCCCACTCCCTCTCTCCCTCCCTTCCTCCCTCCCTCTCTCACTCCCTTCCTCCCCTCCCACCTCCCTCTCCCTCCCTTCCTCCCCCTCCCTCTCCCTCCCTTCCTCCCCTCCCTTCCTCCCCTTCCTTATCTATTTTTTACTTAACACTTATTTTTCTTAACTGAATTGTTGGTTAAGTGCTTGTAAGTCAGCATTTCACTGTAAGGTCTACACCTGCTGTAAAATTTGATTTTGACTTCCTTTATCCTCCCTGTCACACTCCCTTTGTCTTCAGAGTTTTGCGGCTGCTGTAAAAACCCTATGTCCCTGGATAGGAGACCAGTGGTGTGACGGCCGATTACAGAGAATAAAAACCTCTCTATGGCCAGGGCGTGACACGTGGGCTGTGCTAGCCACTATAGCCTTCAATACCCACTGAGACGGGCTAGCTGGGTAGCCTTCAATACCCTCTGAGACGGGCTAGCTGGGTAGCCTTCAATACCCACTCAGACGGGCTAGCTGGGTAGCCTTCAATACCCACTGAGACGGGCTAGCTGGGTAGCCTTCAATACCCACTCAGACGGGCTAGCTGGGTAGCCTTCAATACCCACTCAGACGGGCTAGCTGGGTAGCCTTCAATACCCACTGAGACGGGCTAGCTGGGTAGCCTTCAATACCCGCTGAGACGGGCTAGCTGGGTAGCCTTCAATACCCACTCAGACGGGCTAGCTGGGTAGCCTTCAATACCCACTCAGACGGGCTAGCTGGGTAGCCTTCAATACCCACTGAGACGGGCTAGCTGGGTAGCCTTCAATACCCGCTCAGACGGGCTAGCTGGGTAGCCTTCAATACCCGCTCAGACGGGCTAGCTGGGTAGCCTTCAATACCCGCTCAGACGGGCTAGCTGGGTAGCCTTCAATACCCGCTGAGACGGGCTAGCTGGGTAGCCTTCAATACCCGCTGAGACGGGCTAGCTGGGTAGCCTTCAATACCCGCTGAGACGGGCTAGCTGGGTAGCCTTCAATACCCGCTGAGACGGGCTAGCTGGGTAGCCTTCAATACCCGCTGAGACGGGCTAGCTGGGTAGCCTTCAATACCCGCTGAGACGGGCTAGCTGGGTAGCCTTCAATACCCGCTGAGACGGGCTAGCTAGAGACCCTTCCGTAACCGCTGAGACGGGCTAGCCAGATGCCTTTCCGTAACCGCTGAGACGGGCTAGCCAGATGCCCTTCCGTAACCGCTGAGACGGGCTAGCCAGATGCCCTTCCGTAACCGCTGAGACGGGCTAGCCAGATGCCCTTCCGTAACCGCTGAGACGGGCTAGCCAGATGCCCTTCCGTAACCGCTGAGACGGGCTAGCCAGATGCCCTTCCGTAACCGCTGAGACGGGCTAGCCAGATGCCCTTCCGTAACCGCTGAGACGGGCTAGCCAGATGCCCTCCCGCAACCGCTGAGACGGGCTAGCCAGATACCCTCCCGCAACCGCTGAGACGGGCTAGCCAGATACCCTCCCGCAACCGCTGAGACGGGCTAGCCAGATACCCTCCCGCAACCGCTGAGACGGGCTAGCCAGGCAGAATACTCCTCTCTACTCTACTACCCACACTGGGACAAGGTGTTTCCTTCTGTGAGAACAGAGCGGGTTTGTTCTCTTTCTTCCCATTCCACCCATCCTCCTCACCTACTCCCTCCTCCTCTCCTGCTCCCTCCTCCTCTCCTGCTCCCTCCTCCTCTCCTGCTCCATCCTCCTCTCCTGCTCCCTCCTCCTCTCCTGCTCCCTCCTCCTCTCCTGCTCCCTCCTCCTCACCTACTCCCTCCTCCTCACCTGCTCCCTCCTCCTCTCCTGCTCCCTCCTCCTCACCTGCTCCCTCCTCCTCTCCTGCTCCCTCCTCCTCACCTGCTCCCTCCTCCTCACCTGCTCCCTCCTCCTCTCCTGCTCCCTCCTCCTCACCTACTCCCTCCTCCTCACCTACTCCCTCCTCCTCACCTGCTCCCTCCTCCTCACCTGCTCCCTCCTCCTCTCCTGCTCCCTCCTCCTCTCCTGCTCCCTCCTCCTCTCCTGCTCCCTCCTCCACACCTGCTCCCTCCTCCTCTCCTGCTCCCTCCTCCTCCCCTGCTCCCTCCTCCTCTCCTGCTCCCTCCTCCTCTCCTGCTCCCTCCTCCTCACCTGCTCCCTCCTCCTCTCCTGCTCCCTCCTCCTCACCTACTCCCTCCTCCTCTCCTGCTCCCTCCTCCACACCTGCTCCCTCCTCCTCCCCTGCTCCCTCCTCCTCACCTTCTCCCTCGTCCTCACATGCTCCCTCCTCCTCTCCTGCTCCCTCCTCCTCCCCTGCTCCCTCCTCCTCACCTTCTCCCTCCTCCTCACCTGCTCCCTCCTCCTCACCTGCTCCCCCCTCCTCACCTTCTCCCTCCTCCTCTCCTGCTCCCTCCTCCTCACCTGCTCCCTCCTCCTCTCCTGCTTTCTCCTCCTCCCCTGCTCCCTCCTCCTCCCTGCTCCCTCCTCCTCCCCTGCTCCCTCCTCCTCCCCTGCTCCCTCCTCCTCCCCTGCTCCCTCCTCCTCTCCTGCTCCCTCCTCCTCTCCTGCTCCCTCCTCCTCACCTGCTCCCTCCTCCTCACCTGCTCCCTCCTCCTCACCTGCTCCCTCCTCCTCTCCTGCTCCCTCCTCCTCTCCTGCTCCCTCCTCCTCCCCTCTAACCCAGTAGTTTAGCAGAAGGCCTTACCTACACAGCAACACACTCAGCCCTCGTTATGTTATGACATGTCAACATGAAAACTGATATTCTGACAATCCCACAAGACTTTTACACCTTCTCAGATGAATCTCGAGCTATTCCAGCAAATCACTGTGTTAAAGTTCTTTGGGTAATATGAGTATGGGAAGGTCTTTGTCTTCCTTAAGGGTATGCCAGCTACCTGAAGCCCATGTTGACCCACAGTGGTCCTCCTCTCACCACTACCCTGCCATCCTGCTGTGGTCCCCTGGCACGATGCTTCACCAGCCCTCAGGCCTACGAGGTGAGTACTGGACACTGCACACAGTGTATACAATCACAATCATACGCACACACGCATTCACAGACGCACCGCGCACACAAAAAAGAAACAACAAATGCATGTACAGTGTACCCCACCTAGTCTCATAATGTTTACATGGCCCTTGTGAAATCAACTTAGATATATTGAGTATGTAGAGTATTTGTTTATGTTAGCTGGGTGGGGAAGATGCTTTACTGTCAAAGAGGAACGAAGCAGAAATTTCACACGCTCTGGTTTCACATGTTATTACCATTACAACATCTACAGTGACTAATGAAATCAGCACCTGACTCATTCTCCTATTTGTTATGAAAAGATGAAATGCAGTTAGTTAACCAGCTCAGTGTGCAGGACAGCAGGTTGTCGGTCCTGCTGGCGGGTTGTCGGTCCTACTGGCGGGTTGTAGGTCCTACTGGCGGGTTGTCGGTCCTACTGGCGGGTTGTAGGTCCTACTGGCGGGTTGTCGGTCCTACTGGCGGGTTGTAGGTCTTACTGGCGGGTTGTCGGTCCTACTGGCGGGTTGTCGGTCCTACTGGCGGGTTGTCGGTCCTACTGGCGGGTTGTCGGTCCTGCTGGTCCTACCGGCGGGTTGTCGGTCCTACTGGCGGGTTGTCGGTCCTACTGGCGGGTTGTCGGTCCTACTGGTCCTACTGGCGGGTTGTCGGTCCTACTGGCGGGTTGTCAGTCCTACTGGCGGGTTGTCGGTCCTACTGGTCCTACTGGCGGGTTGTCGGTCCTACTGGCAGGTTGTCGGTCCTACTGGCAGGTTGTCGGTCCTACTGGCGGGTTGTAGGTCCTACTGGCGGGTTGTCGGTCCTACTGCCGGGTTGTCGGTCCTACTGGCGGGTTGTCGGTCCTACTGGCGGGTTGTCGGTCCTGCTGGTCCTACCGGCGGGTTGTCGGTCCTACTGGCGGGTTGTCGGTCCTACTGGCGGGTTGTCGGTCCTACTGGTCCTACTGACGGGTTGTTGGTCCTACTGGCGGGTTGTCGGTCCTACTGGCGGGTTGTAGGTCCTACTGGCGGGTTGTCGGTCCTACTGGCGGGTTGTCGGTCCTACTGGCGGGTTGTCGGTCCTGCTGGTCCTACCGGCGGGTTGTCGGTCCTACTGGCGGGTTGTCGGTCCTACTGGCGGGTTGTCGGTCCTACTGGTCCTACTGGCGGGTTGTCGGTCCTACTGGCGGGTTGTCGGTCCTACTGGTGGGTTGTCGGTCCTACTGGCGGGTTGTCGTTCCTACTGGCGGGTTGTCGGTCCTACTGGCGGGTTGTCGGTCCTGCTGGTCCTACTGGCGGGTTGTCGGTCCTACTGGCGGGTTGTCGGTCCTACTGGCGGGTTGTCGGTCCTACTGGTCCTACTGGCGGGTTGTCGGTCCTACTGGCGGGTTGTCAGTCCTACTGGCGGGTTGTCGGTCCTACTGGTCCTACTGGCGGGTTGTCGGTCCTACTGGCAGGTTGTAGGTCCTACTGGCGGGTTGTCGGTCCTACTGGCGGGTTGTAGGTCCTACTGGCGGGTTGTCGGTCCTACTGGCGGGTTGTCGGTCCTACTGGCGGGTTGTCGGTCCTACTGGCGGGTTGTCGGTCCTGCTGGTCCTACCGGCGGGTTGTCGGTCCTACTGGCGGGTTGTCGGTCCTACTGGTCCTACTGACGGGTTGTCGGTCCTACTGGTGGGTTGTCGGTCCTACTGGCGGGTTGTAGGTCCTACTGGCGGGTTGTCGGTCCTACTGGCGGGTTGTAGGTCCTACTGGCGGGTTGTCGGTCCTACTGGCGGGTTGTCGGTCCTACTGGCGGGTTGTCGGTCCTGCTGGTCCTACCGGCGGGTTGTCGGTCCTACTGGCGGGTTGTCGGTCCTACTGGCGGGTTGTCGGTCCTACTGGTCCTACTGGCGGGTTGTCGGTCCTACTGGCGGGTTGTCAGTCCTACTGGCGGGTTGTCGGTCCTACTGGCGGGTTGTCGGTCCTACTGGCGGGTTGTCGGTCCTACTGGCGGGTTGTCGGTCCTACTGGTCCTACCGGCGGGTTGTCGGTCCTACCGGCGGGTTGTCGGTCCTACTGGCGGGTTGTCGGTCCTACTGGTCCTACCGGCGGGTTGTCGGTCCTACTGGCGGGTTGTCGGTCCTACCGGCGGGTTGTCGGTCCTACCGGCGGGGTGGCGGTCCTACCGGCGGGTTGTCGGTCCTACTTACAGGTAGGACAGCAGGACAGCAGGCTAGCAGTCAGAGATGCATCCTTGCCTCAAGATGCCCCTGGCTCCATGGGGTGGCAGAGATGCAGGGATGTAAACTAGGTGACCTACGTGATTAGTGTAGATCCAATGAGGGGGCTGGATCACTACTGGCTGAAAGCGAACGAGTGATGCGCGATTGGAGCAATACTGGCTGTATCCAAGGCTCAGCCAATCGTTCACATAACAACAGAATGCAGCGCAGCACCTCGACTGAAGAGACAACCAACTGACTAGTTACAGCATCAGCGAGCGCTCTGGAAAGGCAGCTTTTTCAGTTACAATAGCGCATCCCCTGAACGATAACGAAGAGGTAGGTGAGAAGCCTGACCACGGAGACGAGGGTGAGAAGGTGATGAAGCGTACTTCATGAGCTGTAACCAAAAAAAAACAACTCACATTTGGAAAGTTTGAGGTGAGGGAGAAAGTGTGGTAGAACAAGTATTAGCATTGTTATGTATCTCGCTAGCTGGATAGAATTCTCCGTTAGGTAGCCAGATAAATGTTGAGCAACATTAGCCAACTTATCTGATCAAATAATTGAGTTTATGGTGTGAAAATGTGCTACTAAAGTCAGACCGCTAACGATAGCTAGCTAACGTTACAACATCAGATGAGCTAACGTTAGTAACCTAACCAATACGACTCCTTGACGTTGCTCAATTTATTTATTATTATAAAGTCTGTCGTGGTAACGAGCGTTCTCTTATAAAGGCTGTCATGGTAACGAGCGTTCTCTTATAAAGGCTGTCATGGTAACGAGCGTTCTATTGTAAAGGCTGTCATGGTAACGAGCGTTCTATTGTAAAGGCTGTCGTGGTAACGAGCGTTCTATTATAAAGGCTGTCATGGTAACGAGCGTTCTCTTATAAAGGCTGTCATGGTAACGAGCGTTCTATTGTAAAGGCTGTCATGGTAACGAGCGTTCTATTGTAAAGGCTGTCGTGGTAACGAGCGTTCTATTGTAAAGGCTGTCATAGTAACGAGCGTTCTATTGTAAAGGTTGTCGTGGTAACGAGCGTTCTATTGTAAAGGCTGTCGTGGTAACAAGCGTTCTATTATAAAGGCTGTCGTGGTAACAAGCGTTCTATTATAAAGGCTGTCGTGGTAACAAGCGTTCTCTTATAAAGGCTGTCATGGTAACGAGCGTTCTATTAAAAAGGCTGTCATGGTAACAAGCGTTCTCTTATAAAGGCTGTCATGGTAACAAGCGTTCTCTTATAAAGGCTGTCATGGTAACGAGCGTTCTATTATAAAGGCTGTCATGGTAACAAGCGTTCTATTGTAAAGGCTGTCATGGTAACAAGCGTTCTATTATAAAGGCTGTCATGGTAATGAGCGTTCTATTATAAAGGCTGTCATGGTAACGAGCGTTCTATTATAAAGGCTGTCATGGTAACGAGCGTTCTATTATAAAGGCTGTCATGGTAACAAGCGTTCTATTATAAAGGCTGTCATGGTAACGAGCGTTCTATTGTAAAGGCTGTCATGGTAACAAGCGTTCTATTATAAAGGCTGTCATGGTAACAAGCGTTCTCTTATAAAGGTTGTCATTGTAACGAGCGTTCTATTATAAAGGCTGTCATGGTAACAAGCGTTCTATTGTAAAGGCTGTCATGGTAACAAGCGTTCTATTATAAAGGCTGTCGTGGTAACAAGCGTTCTCTTATAAAGGCTGTCATGGTAACGAGCGTTCTATTGTAAAGGCTGTCGTGGTAACGAGCGTTCTATTGTAAAGGCTGTCATGGTAACGAGCGTTCTATTGTAAAGGCTGTCGTGGTAACGAGCGTTCTATTGTAAAGGCTGTCGTGGTAACAAGCGTTCTATTATAAAGGCTGTCGTGGTAACAAGCGTTCTATTATAAAGGCTGTCGTGGTAACAAGCGTTCTCTTATAAAGGCTGTCATGGTAACGAGCGTTCTATTATAAAGGCTGTCATGGTAACAAGCGTTCTCTTATAAAGGCTGTCATGGTAACAAGCGTTCTCTTATAAAGGCTGTCATGGTAACGAGCGTTCTATTATAAAGGCTGTCATGGTAACAAGCGTTCTATTGTAAAGGCTGTCATGGTAACAAGCGTTCTATTATAAAGGCTGTCATGGTAACGAGCGTTCTATTATAAAGGCTGTCATGGTAACGAGCGTTCTATTATAAAGGCTGTCATGGTAACGAGCGTTCTATTATAAAGGCTGTCATGGTAACAAGCGTTCTATTATAAAGGCTGTCATGGTAACGAGCGTTCTATTGTAAAGGCTGTCATGGTAACAAGCGTTCTATTATAAAGGCTGTCATGGTAACAAGCGTTCTCTTATAAAGGCTGTCATTGTAACGAGCGTTCTATTATAAAGGCTGTCATGGTAACAAGCGTTCTATTGTAAAGGCTGTCATGGTAACAAGCGTTCTATTGTAAAGGCTGTCATGGTAACAAGCGTTCTATTATAAAGGCTGTCGTGGTAACAAGCGTTCTATTATAAAGGCTGTCATGGTAACAAGCGTTCTCTTATAAAGGCTGTCATGGTAACAAGCGTTCTATTATAAAGGCTGTCATGGTAACAGGCGTTCTATTATAAAGGCTGTCGTGGTAACGAGCGTTCTATTGTAAAGGCTGTCATGGTAACGAGCGTTCTATTATAAAGGCTGTCATGGTAACAAGCGTTCTATTATAAAGGCTGTCATGGTAACGAGCGTTCTATTATAAAGGCTGTCATGGTAACGAGCGTTCTATTATAAAGGCTGTCATGGTAACGAGCGTTCTATTATAAAGGCTGTCATGGTAACGAGCGTTCTATTATAAAGGCTGTCATGGCTAACTGCAATATTAGTGGATTGTTTGAGTGACTTGAGTGTCATTTGCAGTAAAGTCAAGTAGAGTATCTCATTGCAGTAAAGTCTAGGCAACAAATAACATTGGGTTGCTTTCTTTACATGTTTTAGCTGTCAGTTAGGTTCACATGAACCACTTTTTATTTTACACACAGAGACTGATCATGTAGATCATATTCTGTAGATAGCTATTGCTCGCCTGAGGTAGAGTATCTCATGATAAGCTGTAGACCACACTATCTACCGAGAGAGTTTTCATCTATATTCTTCGTAGCTGTTTACATACCACCACAGACTGAGGTTGGCACTAAGACAGCACTCAATGAGCTGTATTCCGCCATAAGCAAACAGGAAGACGCTCATCCAGAGGCAGCGCTCCTAGTAGCCGGGGACGTTAATGCAAGGAAACTTAAATCCTTTTGACCAAATTTCTATCAGCATGTTTAATGTGCAATCAGAGGAAAAATAACTCTGGACCACCTTCTACTCCACACACAGAGATGCATACAAAGCTCTCCCTCGCCCTACATTTGGAAAATCTGACCATAATTCTATCCTGTTGATTCCTGTTTACAAGCTAAAATTAAAGCAGGAAGCACCAGTGATAAAAAAAAAAAAAAGTGGTCAGATTAACCTGTTAGGGCTAGGGGGCAGTTTTGACACGGCTGGATAAAAAACGTACCCGATTTAATCTGGTTACTACTCCTGCCCAGTAACTAGAATATGCATATAATTATTGGCTTTGGATAGAAAACACCCTAAAGTTTCTAAAACTGTTTGAATGGTGTCTGTGAGTATAACAGAACTCCTATGGCAGGCCAAAACCTGAGAAGATTTCAAGCAGGAAGTGGCCTGTCTGAGAAGTAGTGTTTCATCTTGGCTCTTTTTTATTGAAGACTCAGGATCTGTGCAATAACGTGACACTTCCTACGTCTTCCATAGGGTCTCAGAGCCCGGGAAAACGTTGAACAATATCGAGGCAGGCTCTGGCTGAAACACTTTATCGCTTTTGGCAAGTGGCCACTCAGAGTACTATGGGCTTAGGCGCGTGCCCGCTTCGACCGAATGCTTTCTTTTCCTTTGTCTGTTTATCTAAACGCAGATTCCCGGTCGGAATATTATCGCTTTTTTATGAGAAAAATGGCATAAAAATTGATTTTAAACAGTGGTTGACATGCTTCGAAGTACGGTAATGGAATATTTAGAATTCTTTTGTCACGAATTGCGCCATGCTCGTCACCCTTATTTAGCCTTTAGGATAGTGTCTAGAACGCACGAACAAAACGCCGCTGTTTGGATATAACGATGGATTATTTTGGACCAAACCAACATTTGTTATTGAAGTAGAAGTCCTGGGAGTGCATTCTGATGAAGACAACAAAGGTAATAACATTTTTTTATAGTAAATCTGACTTTGATGAGTGCTAAACCTGCTGGGTGTCTAAATAGCTAGCCCTGTGATGCCGGGCTATCTACTGAGAATATTGCAAAATGTGCTTTCACCGAAAAGCTATTTTAAAATCGGACATATCGAGTGCATAGAGGAGTTCTGTATCTATAATTCTTAAAATAATTGTTATGCTTTTTGTGAACGTTTATCGTGAGTAATTTAGTAAATTCACCGGCAGTGTTCGGTGGGAATGCTAGTCACATGCTAGTCACATGCTAATGTAAAAAGCTGGTTTTTGATATAAATATGAACTTGATTGAACAAAACATGCATGTATTGTATAACATAATGTCCTAGGGTTGTCATCTGATGAAGATCATCAAAGGTTAGTGCTACATTTAGCTGTGGTTTGGGTTTATGTGACATTATATGCTAGCTTGAAAAATGGGTGTCTGATTATTTCTGGCTCGGTACTCTGCTGACATAATCTAATGTTTTGCTTTCGTTGTAAAGCCTTTTTGAAATCGGACAGTGTGGTTAGATTAACGAGAGTCTTATCTTTAAAATGGTGTAAAATAGTCATATTTTTGAAAAATTGAAGTAATATCATATCTAAGGTATTTGAATAACGCGCCACAGGATTCAACTGGCTGTTGAGTAGGTGGGACGCAAGCGTCCCACCTAGCCCATAGAGGATAAGCAGATGCTAAACTAAAGGACTGTTTTGCTATCATAGACTGGAATATGTTCCGGGATTCCTCCAATGGCATTAAGGAGTACACCACATCAGTCATTGGCTTCATCAATAAGTTCATTGATGACGTCATCCCCACAGTGACCACAGTGCTTTTCATTCATACATACCCCAACCAGAAGCCATGGATTACAGGCAACATCTGCACTGAGCTAAAGGGTAGAGCTGCCGCTTTCAAGGAGTGGGACTCTAACCGGGAAGCTTATAAGAAATCCCGCTATGCCCTCCGACGAAACATCAAACAGGCAAAGCATCAATACAGGACTAAGATCGAATCGTACTACACCGCCTCTGACGCTCGTCGGATGTGGCAGGGCTTGCAAACCATTACAGACTACAAAGGGAAGCACAGCCGAGAGCCTATCAGACGAGCCTACCAGACGAGCTAAACTACTTCGATGCTCGCTTCGAGGCAAATAACACTGAAACATGCATGAGAGCACCAGCTGTACCGGAAGACTGTGTGATCACGCTCTCCGCAGCCGATGTGAGCAAGACCTTTAAACAGGTCAACATTCACAAGGCCGCAGGGCCAGACGGATAAACAGGACGTGTACTCTGAGCATGCGCTGACCAACTGGCAAGTGTCTTCACCGACATTTTCAACCAATCCCTGTCTGAGTCTGTAATACCTACATGTTTCAAGCAGACCACCATAGTGCCTGTGCCCAAGAACACTAAGGTAACCTGCCTAAATGACTACCAACCCGTAGCACTCACGTCCGTAGCCATGAAGTGCTTTGAAAGGCTGGTCATGGCTCACATCAACACCATCCCAGAAACCCTAGACACACTCCAATTCGCATACCGCGTCAACAGATCCACAGATGATGCAATCTCTATTGCACTCCACACTGCCCTTTCCCACCTGCCCTTTCTCACCTGGACAAAAGGAACACCTATGTGAGAATGCTATTCATTAACTACAGCTCAGCGTTCAACACCATAGTGCCCTCAAAAGCTCATCACGAAGCTAAGGTCCCTGGAACTAAACACCTCCCTCTGCAACTGGATCCTGGACTTCCTGACGGGCCGCCCCCAGATGATAAGGGTAGGTAACAACACATTCACCACGCTGATCCTCAACACAGGGGCTCCTCAGGGGTGCGTGCTCAGTCCCCTCCTGTACTCCCTGTTCACTCATGACTGTATGGCCAGGCACGACTCCAACACCATCATTAGTTCTCTCACGTCACCCCGCTCCTCCGCTCTCTCCACTGGCTTCCAGTTGAAGCTCGCATCTGCTACAAGACCATGGTGCTTGCCTACGGAGCTGTGAGGGGAACGGCACCTCCGTACCTTCAGGCTCTGATCAGGCCCTATACCCAAACAAGGGCACTGCGTTCATCCACCTCTGGCCTGCTGGCCCCCCTACCTCTGAGGAAGCACAGTTCCCGCTCAGCCCAGTCAAAACTGTTCGCTGCTCTGGCACCCCAATGGTGGTACAAGCTCCCTCACGACGCCAGGACAGCGGAGTCAATCACCACCTTCCGGAGACACCTGAAACCCCACCTCTTTAAGGAATACCTAGGATAGGATAAAGTAATCCTTCTAACCCCCCCCCCTAAAAAAAGATATAGATGTACTATTGTGAAGTGGTTGTTCCACTGGATATCATAAGGTGAATGCACCAATTTGTAAGTCGCTCTGGATAAGAGCGTCTGCTCAATGACGTAAATGTAAATTAAATTTGTTGACGACACAACAGTGGTAGGCCTGATCACCGACAATGATGAGACAGCCTTTAGGGAGGAGGTCAGAGACGACAACAACCTCTCCCTCAACGTGATCAAGACAAAGGAGATGATTGTGGACTACAGGAAAAAGAGGACCGAGCACGCCCCCATTCTCATCGACGGGGCTGAAGTGGAGCAGGTTGGGAGCTTCAAGTTCCTTGGTGTCCACATCACCAACAAACTATCAGTTTGTCCAGGCACACCAAGACACACGTGAAAAGGGCACAACATTATTATTATTATTATTATTATAATTATTATTATTATTATTATTATTATTCCCCCTCAGGAGACTGAAAAGATTTGGCATGGGTCCTCAGATCCTCAAAAGGTTCTACAGCTGCACCATCGACAGCATCGGTACCCCCCTGTATATAGCCTCCACATTGACTCTGTACCGGTACCCCCTGTATATAGCCTCCACATTGACTCTGTACCGGTACCCCCTGTATATAGCCTCCACATTGACTCTGTACCGGTACCCCCTGTATATAGCCTCCACATTGACTCTGTACCAGTACCCCCTGTATATAGCCTCCACATTGACTCTGTACCGGTACCCCCTGTATATAGCCTCCACATTGACTCTGTACTGGTACCCCCTGTATATAGCCTCCACATTGACTCTGTACCGGTCCCCCATGTATATAGCCTCCACATTGACTCTGTACCAGTACCCCCTGTATATAGCCTCCACATTGACTCTGTACCGGTACCCCCTGTATATAGCCTCCACATTGACTCTGTACCGGTCCCCCATGTATATAGCCTCCACATTGACTCTGTACCGGTACCCCCTGTATATAGCCTCCACATTGACTCTGTACCAGTACCCCCTGTATATAGCCTCCACATTGACTCTGTACCGGTACCCCCTGTATATAGCCTCCACATTGACTCTGTACCGGTACCCCCATGTATATAGCCTCCACATTGACTCTGTACCGATACCCCCTGTATACAGCCTCCACATTGACTCTGTACCGGTACCCCCTGTATATAGCCTCCACATTGACTCTGTACCGGTACCCCCATGTATATAGCCTCCACATTGACTCTGTACCGATACCCCCTGTATACAGCCTCCACATTGACTCTGTATCGGTACCCCCTGTATATAGCCTCCACATTGACTTTGTACCGTAACACCCTGTATATAGCCTCCACATTGACTCTGTACCGTAACACCCTGTATATAGCCTCCACATTGACTCTGTACCGTAACACCCTGTATATAGCCTCCACATTGACTCTGTACCGTAACACCCTGTATATAGCCTCCACATTGACTCTGTACCGTAACACCCTGTATATAGCCTCCACATTGACTCTGTACCGTAACACCCTGTATATAGCCTCCACATTGACTCTGTACCGTAACACCCTGTATATAGCCTCCACATTGACTCTGTACCGGTACCCCCTGTATATAGCCTCCACATTGACTCTGTACCGTAACACCCTGTATATAGCCTCCACATTGACTCTGTACCGTAACACCCTGTATATAGTCTCGCTATTGTTATTTTATTGCTGCTCTTTAACTACTTGTTACTTTTATTTATGTTTCTTATTCATATTTTTTTAACTGCATTGTTGGTGCTGCATCAGATGACCTGGCCTCCACAATCACCTGACCTCAACCCAATTAAGATGGTTTGGGATGAGTTGGACCGCAGAGTGAAGGAAAAGCAGCCAACAAGTGCTAAGCATATGTGGGAACTCCTTCAAGACTGTTGGAAAAGCATTCCAGGTGAAGCTGGTTGAGAGAATCCCAAGAGTGTGCAAGCAGTCATCAAGGCAAAGGGTGACGACTTTGAAGAATCTCAAATATAAAACACTTTTGGTTACGACATGATTCCATATGTGTTATTTCATAGTTTTGATGTCTTCAGTAATACTAGTATCACCATAACAACAGGTAGAAAGGTTGATAAATAGTATCACCATAACAACAACAGGTAGAAAGGTTGATAAATAGTATCACCATAACAACAACAGGTAGAAAGGTTGATAAATAGTGTCACCATAACAACAACAGGTAGAAAGGTTGATAAATAGTGTCACCATAACAACAACAGGTAGAAAGGTTGATAAATAGCATCACCATAACAACAACAGGTAGAAAGGTTGATAAATCGCATCACCAACAGGTAGAAAGGTTGATAAATACACTGCTCAAAAAAATAAAGGGAACACTTAAACAGCACAGTGTAACTCCAAGTCAATCACACTTCTGTGAAATCAAACTGTCCACTTAGGAAGCAACACTGATTGACAATACATTTCACATGCTGTTGTGCAAATGGAATAGACAACAGGTGGAAATTATAGGCAATTAGCAAGACACCCCCAATAAAGGAGTGGTTCTGCAGGTGGGGACCACAGACCACTTCTCAGTTCCTATGCTTCCTGGCTGATGTTTTGGTCACTTTTGAATGCTGGCGGTGCTTTCACTCTAGTGGTAGCATGAGACGGAGTCTACAACCCACACAAGTGGCTCAGGTAGTGCAGCTCATCCAGGATGGCACATCAATGCGAGCTGTGGCAAGAAGGTTTGCTGTGTCTGTCAGCGTAGTGTCCAGAGCATGGAGGCGCTACCAGGAGACAGGCCAGTACATCAGGAGACGTGGAGGAGGCCGTAGGAGGGCAACAACCCAGCAGCAGGACCGCTACCTCCGCCTTTGTGCAAGGAGGAGCAGGAGGAGCACTGCCAGAGCCCTGCAAAATGACCTCCAGCAGGCCACAAATGTGCATGTGTCTGCTCAAACGCTTACAGCCCAACACCGTGCTGGACGTTTGGCATTTGCCAGAGAACACCAAGAATGGCAAATTCGCCACTGGCGCCCTGTGCTCTTCACAGATGAAAGCAGCTTCACACTAAGCACATGTGACAGTCTGGAGACGCCGTGGAGAACGTTCTGCTGCCTGCAACATCCTCCAGCATGACCGGTTTGGCGGTGGGTCAGTCATGGTGTGGGGTGGCATTTCTTTGGGGGGCCGCACAGCCCTCCATGTGCTCGCCAGAGGTAGCCTGACTGCCATTAGGTACCGCGATGAGATGAGAAAGGTTGATAAATAGTATCACCATAACAACAACAGGTAGAAAGGTTGATAAATAGCATCACCATAACAACAACAGGCAGACCGGTTGATAAATAGCATCACCATAACAACAACAGGCAGACCGGTTGATAAATAGCTTTAGTATCCATCAGTCCTCTAGTGTTCTGGCTCCTCGCTGCTGTAGGAAAATAAATATCTGAACTGATTTGAAAGTAAGGGGATATCAGGGAACAAATGCTGCGGTCAAGGCTAGGACGATGCCAGCGAGGGGAGTTTAGTGAGGTGTTCAACAGAACATACCCCGTCCTCGGACCCAGAGCCTAATGCTTCCATCTTAAATACTTCTTTATGAGTTTTAGTTAGGAAAAAACTATTTCTCTGCAGAAGCGACAGTTACAGGGATGGTAAAAACGGCTTGATTGCCTTAGTAATATCAGGGAAACTGGGCAGAAGGGAGTGATGCTTCGAATACAGCAGTTCTGTAACATTGAGCCTCATTCTCCTTAATTGCCAGCCTCAACATGTTATGGAAAGAGAGAAACTGTATAGGAATCTCTGGGGACAGGCTATCTGGATACTGGACAGACGAATTGGCAGACGCAAACAGATTATCTTCTTTAGCTGACAACCGTTCATGAAGGTTCAAACAAAAAAAAGCAGTTTGAGATTTTCTTCATATTGGTGAACCGGTGTTTGAGTTGTGGTGGTTGGAATATCAACAGATCCTTATCGCTGGAATATCAACAGATCCTTATCGCTGGAATATGTCGGCATCATTCAACAGATCCTTATCGCTGGAATATGTCGGCATCATTCAACAGATCCTTATCGCTGGAATATGTCGGCATCATTCAACAGATCATTATCTCTGGTATATCAACAGTCCCTTATCTCTGGTATATCTCTGGTATATCAACAGATCCTTATTTCTGGTATCATTCAACAGATCCTTATCTCTGGTATATGTCGGCATCATTCAACAGATCCTTATCTCTGGTATATCAATAGTCCCTTATCTCTGGTATATCAACAGATCCTTATCTCTGGTATATCAACAGTCCCTTATCTCTGGTATATCTCTGGTATATCAACAGATCCTTATCTCTGGTATATCAACAGTCCCTTATCTCTGGTATATCTCTGGTATATCAACAGTCCCTTATCTCTGGTATATCAACAGTCCCTTATCTCTGGTATATCAACAGTCCCTTATCTCTGGTATATCAACAGTCCCTTATCTCTGGTATATCTCTGGTATATCAACAGTCCCTTATCTCTGGTATATCTCGGCATCATTCAAGACTAAAGCCGTTTTTCGGTTGATAAGTTTTATTGGCGGGAGGTCGGGATAATGTAGTTACGAGCACAAACTACCACATCTGTCATTTTAGTAGGCCTACCAATAAACATTCACCTAGTAGGCCTACCAATAAACATTCACCTAGTAGGCCTACCAATAAACATTCACCTAATAGACCTACCAATAAACATTCACCTAGTAGGCCTACCAATAAACATTCACCTAGTAGACCTACCAATAAACATTCATCTAGTAGGCCTACCAATAAACATTCACCTAGTAGGCCTACCAATAAACATTCATCTAGTAGGCCTACCAATAAACATTCATCTAGTAGCCCGACAGCCTAGTAGGCCTACCAATAAACATTCATCTAGTGGCCCGACAGCCCAGTAGGCCTACCAATAAACATTCATCTAGTGGCCCGACAGCCCAGTAGGCCTACCAATAAACATTCATCTAGTGGCCCGACAGCCCAGTAGGCCTACCAATAAACATTCATCTAGTGGCCCGACAGCCTAGTAGGCCTACCAATAAACATTAATCTAGTGGCCCGACAGCCCAGTAGGCCTACCAATAAACATTCATCTAGTGGCCCGACAGCCCAGTAGGCCTACCAATAAACATTAATCTACAGTGGCCCGACAGCCCAGTAGGCCTACCAATAAACATTCATCTAGTGGCCCGACGGCCTAGTAGGCCTACCAATAAACATTCATCTAGTGGCCCGACAGCCTAGTAGGCCTACCAATAAACATTAATCTAAAGTGGCCCGACGGCCTAGTAGGTCTACCAATAAACATTCACCTAGTGGCCCGACGGCCTACCAATAAACATTCATCTAGTGGCCCGACGGCCTACCAATAAACATTCATCTAAAGTGGCCCGACGGCCCAGTAGGCCTACCAATAAACATTCATCTAGTGGCCCGACAGCCTAGTAGACCTACCAATAAACATTCATCTAGTGGCCCGACAGCCTACCAATAAACATTCATCTAGTGGCCCGACAGCCTAGTAGGCCTACCAATAAACATTCATCTAGTGGCCGACAGCCTAGTAGGCCTACCAATAAACATTCATCTTGTGGCCCGACAGCCCACCAATAAACATTCATCTAGTGGCCCGACAGCCTAGTAGGCCTACCAATAAACATTAATCTAGTGGCCCGACAGCCTACCAATAAACATTCATCTAGTGGCCTGACAGCCTAGTAGGCCTACCAATAAACATTCATCTAGTGGCCCGACGGCCTAGTAGGCCTACCAATAAACATTCATCTAGTGGTCCGGCGGCCTAGTAGGCCTACCAATAAACATTCATCTAGTGGCCCGACAGCCTAGTAGGCCTACCAATAAACATTCATCTAGTGGCCCGACAGCCTACCAATAAACATTAATCTAGTGGCCCGACAGCCTACCAATAAATATTCATCTAGTGGCCCGACGGCCTAGTAGGCCTACCAATAAACATTCATCTAGTGGTCCGGCGGCCTAGTAGGCCTACCAATAAACATTCATCTAGTGGCCCGACAGCTTACCAATAAACATTCATCTAGTGGCCCGACAGCCTAGTAGGCCTACCAATAAACATTCATCTAGTGGCCCGACAGCCTACCAATAAACATTCATCTAGTGGCCCGACAGCCTAGTAGGCCTACCAATAAACATTCATCTAGTGGCCGACAGCCTAGTAGGCCTACCAATAAACATTCATCTAGTGGCCCGACAGCCCAGTAGGCCTACCAATAAACATTCATCTAGTGGCCCGACAGCCTAGTAGACCTACCAATAAACATTCATCTAGTGGCCCGACAGCCTACCAATAAACATTCATCTAGTGGCCCGACAGCCTAGTAGGCCTACCAATAAACATTCATCTAGTGGCCGACAGCCTAGTAGGCCTACCAATAAACATTCATCTTGTGGCCCGACAGCCCACCAATAAACATTCATCTAGTGGCCCGACAGCCTAGTAGGCCTACCAATAAACATTAATCTAGTGGCCCGACAGCCTACCAATAAACATTCATCTAGTGGCCTGACAGCCTAGTAAGCCTACCAATAAACATTCATCTAGTGGCCCGACGGCCTAGTAGGCCTACCAATAAACATTCATCTAGTGGCCCGACAGCCTAGTAGGCCTACCAATAAACATTCATCTAGTGGCCCGACAGCCTAGTAGGTCTACCAATAAACATTAATCTAGTGGCCCGACAGCCCAGTAGGCCTACCAATAAACATTCATCTAGTGGCCCGACAGCCCAGTAGGCCTACCAATAAACATTCATCTAGTGGCCCGACAGCCTACCAATAAACATTCATCTAGTGGCCCGACAGCCTAGTAGGCCTACCAATAAACAGTCATCTAGTGGCCCGACAGCCCACCAATAAACATTCATCTAGTAGCCCGACAGCCAAGTAGGCCTACCAATAAACATTAATCTAGTGGCCGACAGCCCACCAATAAACATTAATCTAGTGGCCCGACAGCCTACCAATAAACATTCATCTAGTGGCCTGACAGCCTAGTAGGCCTACCAATAAACATTCATCTAGTGGCCCGACGGCCTAGTAGGCCTACCAATAAACATTCATCTAGTGGTCCGGCGGCCTAGTAGGCCTACCAATAAACATTCATCTAGTGGCCCGACAGCCTAGTAGGCCTACCAATAAACATTCATCTAGTGGCCCGACAGCCTAGTAGGCCTACCAATAAACATTCATCTAGTGGCCCGACAGCCCAGTAGGCCTACCAATAAACATTCATCTAGTAGCCCGACAGCCCAGTAGGCCTACCAATAAACATTCATCTAGTGGCCCGACGACCTAGTAGGCCTACCAATAAACATTCATCTAGTGGCCCGACAGCCTAGTAGGCCTACCAATAAACATTCATCTAGTGGCCCGACAGCCTACCTATAAACATTCATCTAGTGGCCTGACAGCCTACCAATAAACATTCATCTAGTGGCCCGACAGCCTACCAATAAACATTCATCTAGTGGCCCGACGGCCTAGTAGGCCTACCAATAAACATTCACCTAGTGGCCCGACCGCCTACCAATAAACATTCATCTAGTGGCCCGACGGCCTACCAATAAACATTCATCTGAAGTGGCCCGACGGCCCAGTAGGCCTACCAATAAACATTCATCTAGTGGCCCGACAGCCTAGTAGGACTACCAATAAACATTCATCTAGTGGCCCGACAGCCTAGTAGGCCTACCAATAAACATTAATCTAGTGGCCCGACAGCCTAGTAGACCTACCAATAAACATTCATCTAGTGGCCCGACAGCCTACCAATAAACATTCATCTAGTGGCCCGACAGCCTAGTAGGCCTACCAATAAACATTCATCTAGTGGCCCGACAGCCTACCAATAAACATTCATCTAGTGGCCCGACAGCCTAGTAGGCCTACCAATAAACATTCATCTAGTGGCCGACAGCCTAGTAGGCCTACCAATAAACATTCATCTAGTGGCCCGACAGCCCAGTAGGCCTACCAATAAACATTCATCTAGTGGCCCGACAGCCTAGTAGGCCTACCAATAAACATTCATCTAGTGGCCCGACAGCCCAGTAGTCCTACCAATAAACATTCATCTAGTGGCCCGACAGCCCAGTAGGCCTACCAATAAACATTCATCTAGTGGCCCGACAGCCTAGTAGGCCTACCAATAAACATTCATCTAGTGGCCCGACAGCCCAGTAGGCCTACC
Source organism: Salmo salar (assembly GCF_965601325.2). Lineage (NCBI taxonomy): Eukaryota > Metazoa > Chordata > Actinopteri > Salmoniformes > Salmonidae > Salmo > Salmo salar. The sequence continues at coordinate 60,315,109 of NC_138306.1, read as the reverse complement.
AATAAACATTAATCTACTGGCCCGACAGCCTACCAATAAACATTCATCTAGTGGCCCGACAGCCTAGTAGGCCTACCAATAAACATTCATCTAGTGGCCCGACAGCCTACCAATAAACATTAATCTAGTGGCCCGACAGCCTACCAATAAACATTCATCTAGTGGCCCGACGGCCTAGTAGGCCTACCAATAAACATTCATCTAGTGGTCCGGCGGCCTAGTAGGCCTACCAATAAACATTCATCTAGTGGCCCGACAGCCTAGTAGGCCTACCAATAAACATTAATCTAGTGGCCCGACAGCCTACTAGGTCTACCAATAAACATTCATCTAGTGGCCCGACAGCCCAGTAGGCCTACCAATAAACATTCATCTAGTGGCCCGACAGCCTACCAATAAACATTCATCTAGTGGCCCGACAGCCTAGTAGGCCTACCAATAAACAGTCATCTAGTGGCCCGACAGCCCACCAATAAACATTCATCTAGTAGCCCGACAGCCTAGTAGGCCTACCAATAAACATTCATCTAGTGGCCGACAGCCCACCAATAAACATTCATCTAGTGGCCCGACAGCCTAGTAGGCCTACCAATAAACATTCATCTAGTGGCCCGACGACCTAGTAGGCCTACCAATAAACATTAATCTAGTGGCCCGACAGCCTAGTAGGCCTACCAATAAACATTCATCTAGTGGCCGACAGCCTAGTAGGCCTACCAATAAACATTCATCTAGTGGCCCGACAGCCCAGTAGGCCTACCAATAAACATTCATCTAGTGGCCCGACAGCCTATTAGGCCTACCAATAAACATTCATCTAGTGGCCCGACAGCCCAGTAGGCCTACCAATAAACATTCATCTAGTGGCCCGACGACCTAGTATGCCTACCAATAAACATTCATCTAGTGGCCCGACAGCCTAGTAGGCCTACCAATAAACATTCATCTAGTGGCCCGACAGCCCAGTAGGTCTACCAATAAACATTCATCTAGTGGCCCGACAACATACCAATAAACATTCATCTAGTGGCCCGACAGCCTCGTAGGCCTATCAATAAACATTCATCTAGTGGCCCGACGGCCTAGTAGGCCTATCAATAAACATTCATCTTGTGGCCCGACAGCCTAGTAGGCCTACCAATAAACATTCATCTAGTGGCCCGACAGCCCAGTAGACCTACCAATAAACATTCATCTAGTGGCCCGACAGCGTAGTAGGCCTACCAATAAACATTCATCTAGTGGCCCGACAGCCTACCAATAAACATTAATCTAGTGGCCCGACAGCCTAGTAGGCCTACCAATAAACATTAATCTAGTGGCCCGACAGCCTACCAATAAACATTAATCTAGTGGCCCGACAGCCTAGTAGGCCTACCAATAAACATTCATCTAGTGGCCCGACGACCTAGTAGGCAATCAAATCAAATGTATTTTTATATAGCCCTTCGTACATCAGCTGATATCTCAAAGTGCTGTACAGAAACCCAGCCTAAAACCCCAAACAGCAAGCAAAGCATGTGAAAGAAGCACGGTGGCTAGGAAAAACTCCCTAGGAAAAACTCCCTAGAAAGGCCAAAAACCTAGGAAGAAACCTAGAGAGGAACCAGGCTATGAGGGGTGGCCAGTCCTCTTCTGGCTGTGCAGGGTGGATATTATAACAGAACATGGTCAAGATGTTAAAATGTTAAAATGTTCATAAATGACCAGCATTTAATAATAATCATAGTAGTTGTCGAGGGTGCAACAAGCACGTCCGGTGAACAGGTCAGGGTTCCATAGCCGCAGGCAGAACAGTTGAAACTGGAGCAGCAGCACGGCCAGGTGGACTGGGGACAGCAAGGAGTCATCATACCAGGTAGTCCTGAGGCATGGTCCTAGGGCTCAGGTCCTCCGAGAGAAAGACAGAAAGAGAGAAAGAGAGAATTAGAGAGAGCATATTTAAATTCACACAGGACACCGGATAAGACAAGAGAAATACTCCAGATGTAACAGACTGACCCTAGCCCCCCGACACATAAACTACTGCAGCATAAATACTGGAGGCTGAGACAGGAGGGATCAGAAGACACTGTGGCCCCATCCGATGATACCCCCGGACAGGGCCAAACAGGCAGGATATAACCCCACCCACTTTGCCAAAGCACAGCCCCCACACCACTAGAGGGATGTCTCCAACCACCAACTTACCGTCCTAAGATAAGGCCAAGTATAGCCCACAACGATCTCCGCCATGGCACAACCCAAGGGGGGGCGCCAACCCAGACAGGAAGACCACGTCAGTGACTCAACCCACTCAAGTGACGCACCCCTCCCATGGACGGCATGGAAGAACACCAGTAGGCCAGTGACTCAGCCCCTGTAAAAGGGTTAGAGGCAGAGAATCCCAGTGGAAAGAGGGGAACCGGCAAGGCAGAGACAGCAAGGGCGGTTCGTTGCTCCAGCCTTTCCGTTCACCTTCACACTCCTGGGCCAGACTATACTTAATCATAGGACCTACTGAAGAGATAAGTCTTCAGTAAAGACTTAAAGGTTGAGACTGAGTCTGCGTCTCTCACATTGGTAGGCAGACCATTCCATAAAAATGGAGCTCTATAGGAGAAAGCCCTACCTCCAGCCGTTTGCTTAGAAATTCTAGGGACAATTAGGAGGCCTGCGTCTTGTGACCGTAGCGTACGTGTAGGTATGTACGGCAGGACCAAATCGGAAAGATAGGTAGGAGCAAGCCCATGTAATGCTTTGAAGGTTAGCAGTAAAACCTTGAAATCAGCCCTTGCCTTAACAGGAAGCCAGTGTAGGGAGGCTAGCACTGGAGTAATATGATCAAATTTTTTGGTTCTAGTCAGGATTCTAGCAGCCGTATTTAGCACTAACTGAAGTTTATTTAGTGCTTTATCCGGGTAGCCGGAAAGTAGAGCATTGCAGTAGTCCAGCCTAGAAGTAACAAAAGCATGGATACATTTTTCTGCGTCATTTTTGGACAGAAAATTTCTGATTTTTGCAATGTTACGTAGATGGAAAAAAGCTGTCCTTGAAACAGTCTTGATATGTTCTTTAAAAGAGAGATCAGGGTCCAGAGTAACGCCGAGGTCCTTCACAGTTTTATTTGAGACGACTGTACAACCATCCAGATTAATTGTCAGATTCAACAGAAGATCTCTTTGTTTCTTGGGACCTAGAACAAGCATCTCTGTTTTGTCCGAGTTTAAAAGTAGAAAGTTTGCAGCCATCCACTTCTTTATGTCTGAAACACAGGCTTCTAGCGAGGGCAATTTTGGGGCTTCACCATGTTTCATTGAAATGTACAGCTGTGTGTCGTCCGCATAGCAGTGAAATTTAACATTATGTTTTCGAATGACATCCCCAAGAGGTAAAATATATAGTGAAAACAATAGTGGTCCTAAAACGGAACCTTGAGGAACACCGAAATTTACAATTGATTTGTCAGAGGACAAACCATTCACAGAGACAAACTGATATCTTTCCGACAGATAGGATCTAAACCAGGCCAGAACTTGTCCATGTAGACCAATTTGGGTTTCCAATCTCTCCAAAAGAATGTGGTGATCGATGGTATCAAAAGCGGCACTAAGATCTAGGAGCACGAGGACAGATGCAGAGCCTCGGTCTGACGTCATTAAAAGGTCATTTACCACCTTCACAAGTGCAGTCTCAGTGCTATGATGGGGTCTAAAACCAGACTGAAGCGTTTCGTATACATTGTTTGTCTTCAGGAAGGCAGTGAGTTGCTGTGCAACAGCTTTTTCTAAAATTTTTGAGAGGAATGGAAGATTCGATATAGGCCGATAGTTTTTTATAATTTCTGGATCAAGATTCTGCTTTTTCAAGAGAGGCTTTATTACTGCCACTTTTAGTGAGCTTGGTACACATCCGGTGGATAGAGAGCCGTTTATTATGTTCAGCATAGGAGGGCCAAGCACAGGAAGCAGCTCTTTCAGTAGTTTAGTTGGAATAGGGTCCAGTATGCAGCTTGAGGGTTTGGAGGCCATGATTATTTTCATCATTGTGTCAAGAGATATAGTACTAAAACACTTTAGTATCTCCCTTGATCCTAGGTCCTGGCAGAGTTGTGTAGACTCAGGACAATGGAGCTTTGGAGGAATACCCAGATTTAAAGAGGAGTCTGTAATTTGCTTTCTAATGATCATGATCTTTTCCTCAAAGAAGTTCATAAATTTATTACTGCTGAAGTGAAAGCCATCCTCCATTTGCGAAGGCTGCTTTTTAGTTAGCTTTGCGACAGTATCAAAAAGAAATTTCGGATTGTTCTTATTTTCCTCAATTAAGTTGGAAAAATAGGATGATCGAGCAGCAGTGAGGGCTCTTCGATACTGCACGGTACTGTCTTTCCAAGCTAGTCGGAAGACTTCCAGTTTGGTGTGGCGCCATTTCCGTTCCAATTTTCTGGAAGCTTGCTTCAGAGCTCGTGTATTTTCTGTATACCAGGGAGCTAGTTTCTTATGACAAATGTTTTTAGTTTTTAGGGGTGCAACTGCATCTAGGGTATTGCGCAAGGTTAAATTGAGTTCCTCGGTTAGGTGGTTAACTGATTTTTGTCCTCTGACGTCCTTGGCTAGGCAGAGGCAGTCTGGAAGGGCATCAAGGAATCTTTGGGTTGTCTGAGAATTTATAGGCCTACCAATAAACATTCATCTAGTGGCCCGAAGGGCCCAGTTGGCCTACCAATAAACATTCATCTAGTGGCCCGACAGCCCAGAAGGCCTACCAATAAACATTAATCTAAAGTGGCCCGAACTCCGACCTTGTGGGGAGGGGGTCCAGAGAATCTCCGTTACGCCAGTCCTGGATCCACCCCATTTTGCTTCCGTTCGGTAACTAGAACTCTGCTGTCAGAGCTAAATAACTTATAACACTTCTACAGTCTTGAGTTGTTATGTTTTAACATTCACACATTCTGAAATGTCCCTTTTTATTATAATGTTGTTATGTTTTAACATTCATTCTGAAAGATGTTGAAACAGATCCTCTGTAGATTATCGTTAGTATTTACAGTAACTGTTCACATTTAATGAAACGAACAGTTATATCCAACACACACGAGGGGTTTTCCTTCTCTGCTGTTTGTCGGTGACTCTCAGAGTGATAAACACCATGTACATCCTGTCCGCTGGATTTGGAGCGTTCCTTTAGGGTTATCTCATTCCAGATAAACACCATGTACATCCTGTCCGCTGGATGTGGAGCGTTCCTTTAGGGTTATCTCATTCCAGATAAACACCATGTACATCCTGTCCACTGGATGTGGAGCGTTCCTTTAGGGTTATCTCATTCCAGATAAACACCATGTACATCCTGTCCACTGGATGTGGAGCGTTCCTTTAGGGTTATCTCATTCCAGATAAACACCATGTACATCCTGTCCACTGGATGTGGAGCGTTCCTTTAGGGTTACCTCATTCCAGATAAACACCATGTACATCCTGTCCGCTGGATGTGGAGCGTTCCTTTAGAGTTATCTCATTCCAGATAAACACCATGTACATCCTGTCCGCTGGATGTGGAGCATTCCTTTAGGGTTATCTCATTCCAGATAAACACCATGTACATCCTGTCCGCTGGATGTGGAGCGTTCCTTTAGGGTTATCTCATTCCAGATAAACACCATGTACATCCTGTCCGCTGGATGTGGAGCGTTCCTTTAGGGTTATCTCATTCCAGATAAACACCATGTACATCCTGTCCGCTGGATGTGGAGCGTTCCTTTAGGGTTATCTCATTCCAGATAAACACCATGTACATCCTGTCCGCTGGATGTGGAGCGTTCCTTTAGGGTTATTTCATTCCAGATAAACACCATGTACATCCTGTCCGCTGGATGTGGAGCGTTCCTTTAGGGTTATCTCATTCCAGATAAACACCATGTACATCCTGTCCACTGGATGTGGAGCGTTCCTTTAGGGTTATCTCATTCCAGATAAACACCATGTACATCCTGTCCGCTGGATGTGGAGCGTTCCTTTAGGGTTATCTCATTCCAGATAAATGTTGACTCAGTCACTCATCCCGATTTACTAATTCTGATCCGTTTCACCAGGCTGTAATCCGAGTCCACCGTCTGCCTATATAAACTCCACACACACACACTCCCTACACCCTGGGGACCAGTGGCATTGATTGGCGGTCCAACCCGATCAGAGCTTTATATGTCACAGTATGATGGAAGGAAACATTGATCATTACAATGTAGCTACATAGACAAAACATTAGGAACACCTGCTCTTTCCATGACATAGACTGACCAGGTGAATTCAGGTGAAAGCTATAATCCCTTATTGATGTCACCTGTTAAATCCACTTCAATCAGTGTAGCTGAAGGGGAGGAGACATGGTTAAAGAAGGATTTTTAAGCCTTGAGACATGGATTGTGTATGTGTACCATTCAGAGGGTGAATGGGCAAGATAAAATATTTCAGTGCCTTTGAACAGGGTGTGGTAGTAGGTGCCAAGCGCACCGGTTTGAATGTGTCAAGAACTGCAACGCTGCTGGGTTTTTCACACTCAACAGTTTCCTGTGTGTATCAACACTGGTCCACCACCCAAAGGACATCCAGCCAACTTGACAACTGTAGGGAAGCATTGGAGTCGACATGGACCAGCATCCCTGTGGAAACGCTTTCAACACCTTGCAGAGTCCATGTCCCGACGAATTGAGGCTGTTCTGAGGGCAAGGGGGGGGGGGGGGTGCAACTCAATATTAGGAAGGTGTTCCTAATGTTTTGTCCACTCAGTGTACATTGACAGTTGCTTCAACTTTCTCCCTACAAACAGTGTTAAAGCTGTACTGTGTGTGTGTGTGTGTGTGTGTGTGTGTGTGTGTGTGTGTGTGTGTGTGTGTGTGTGTGTGTGTGTAACAGCTGGTGTGTGTGTCAGCTTTCTCTGATTAATCCCTGTCCAGCAGCTGTCTGTCTTAGACATACTCATCAGGACAATATGGAGGACTGAGTGGAGCTCTGACTAACCCTCCTCTAACTCTCTAACCCTCCTCTAACTCTCCAATTCTCCTCCAACCCTCCTCTAACTCTCTAACCCCCCTCTAACCCTCCTCTAACTCTCCAACTCTCCTCTAACCCTCCTCTAACTCTCTAACCCTCCTCTAACTCTCCAACTCTCCTCCAACTCTCCTCTAACGCTCCTCTAACTCTCCTCTAACCCTCCTCTAACCCTCCTCTAACTCTCCTCTAACCCTCCTCTAACTCTCTAACCCTCCTCTAACTCTCCAACTCTCCTCCAACTCTCCTCTAACCCTCCTCTAATCCCCCTCTAACCCTCCTCTAACCCTCCTCTAACTCTCTAACCCTCCTCTAACTCTCCAACTCTCCTCCAACTCTCCTCTAACCCTCCTCTAATCCCCCTCTAACTCTCCTCTAACCCTCCTCTAATCCCCCTCTAACCCCCCTCTAACCCTCCTCTAACTCTCCTCTAACCCTCCTCTAACTCTCTAACCCTCCTCTAACTCTCCTCTAACCCTCCTCTAACTCTTTAACTCTCCTCTAACCCTCCTCTAACCCTCCTCTAACCCTCCTCTAACCCTCCTCTAATCCTCCTCTAACCCTCCTCTAACCCTCCTCTAACCCTCCTCTAATCCTGCTCTAACCCTCCTCTAACCCTCCTCTAACCCTCCTCTAATCCCCCTCTAACCCTCCTCTAACCCGCCTCTAACTCTCCTCTAACCCTCCTCTAACTCTCCTCTAACCCTCCTCTAACTCTCCTCTAACCCTCCTCTAACTCTCTAACCCCCCTCTAACCCTCCTCTAGCACTCTAACCCTCCTTTAACCCTCCTCTAACTCTCCTCTAACTCTTTAACCCTCTATTTTTCTAACCCTCTTCTAACCCTCCTAACTCTCCTCTAACCCTCCTCTAACTCTCTAACCCCCTCTAACTCTCCTCTAAATCTCCTCTAATCCTCCTAACCCTCCTCTAACTCTCTAACTCTCCTCTAACCCTCCTCTAACCCTCCTCTAAATCTCCTCTAACCCCCCTAACTCTCTAACCCTCCTAACTTTCTAACCCCCCTCTAACCCTCCTCTAACACCCCTCTAACCCTCCTCTAACTCTCTAACCCTCCTCTAACCCTCTGTCTCTTGATTGATTGATTGATTGATTGATTGAAGAGAGGAACAATCAAATGTATTTATAAAGCCCTTCTTACATCAGCTGATATCTCAAAGTGCTGTATAGAAACCCAGCCTAAAACCCCAAACAGCAAGCAATGCAGGTGTAGAAGCACGGTGGCTAGGAAAAACTCCCTAGAAAGGCCAGAACCTAGGAAGAGACCTAGAGAGGAACCAGGCTCTGAGGGGTGGCCAGTCCTCTTCTGGCTGTGCCGGGTAGAGAGGAACCAGGCTATGAGGGGTGGCCAGTCCTCTTCTGGCTGTGCCGGGTGGAGATTATAACAGAACATGGCCAAGATGTTCAAATGTTCATAGATGACCAGCAGGGTCAGATAATAATAATCACAGTGGTTGCAGAGGGTGCAGGTCAACACCTCAGGAGTAAATGTTAGTTGGCTTTTATAGCCTATCTCTCTGTTCCCACCTTCATCTCTCTGTTCCCACCTTCATGTCTCTGTTCCCACCTTCATGTCTCTGTTCCCACCTTCATCTCTCTGTTCCCACCTTCATCTCTCTGTTCCCACCTTCATGTCTCTGTTCCCACCTTCATGTCTCTGTTCCCACCTTCATGTCTCTGTTCCCACCTTCATGTCTCTGTTCCCACCTTCATGTCTCTGTTCCCACCTTCATGTCTCTGTTCCCACCCTGTTCCCACCTTCATGTCTCTGTTCCCACCTTCACATCTCTGTTCCCACCTTCATGTCTCTGTTCCCACCTTCATGTCTCTGTTCCCACCTTCATCTCTCTGTTCCCACCTTCATCTCTCTGTTCCCACCTTCATGTCTCTGTTCCCACCTTCATGTCTCTGTTCCCACCTTCATGTCTCTGTTCCCACCTTCATGTCTCTGTTCCCACCTTCATCTCTCTGTTCCCACCTTCATCTCTCTGTTCCCACCTTCATCTCTCTGTTCCCACCTTCATGTCTCTGTTCCCACCTTCATGTCTCTGTTCCCACCTTCATGTCTCTGTTCCCACCTTCATGTCTCTGTTCCCACCTTCATGTCTCTGTTCCCACCCTGTTCCCACCTTCATGTCTCTGTTCCCACCTTCACATCTCTGTTCCCACCTTCATGTCTCTGTTCCCACCTTCATCTCTCTGTTCCCACCTTCATGTCTCTGTTCCCACCTTCATGTCTCTGTTCCCACCTTCATGTCTCTGTTCCCACCTTCATCTCTCTGTTCCCACCTTCACATCTCTGTTCCCACCTTCATGTCTCTGTTCCCACCTTCATCTCTCTGTTCCCACCTTCATGTCTCTGTTCCCACCCTGTTCCCACCTTCATCTCTCTGTTCCCACCTTCATCTCTCTGTTCCCACCTTAATGTCTCTGTTCCCACCTTCATGTCTCTGTTCCCACCTTCATCTCTCTGTTCCCACCTTCACGTCTCTGTTCCACCTTCATCTCTCTGTTCCCACCATCATGTCTCTGTTCCCACCTTCATCTCTCTGTTCCCACCTTCACGTCTCTGTTCCACCTTCATCTCTCTGTTCCCACCTTCATGTCTCTGTTCCCACCTTCATGTCTCTGTTCCCTCCTTCATGTCTCTGTTCCCACCTTCATGTCTCTGTTCCCACCCTGTTCCCCACCTTCATGTCTCTGTTCCCACCTTCATGTCTCTGTTCCCACCTTCATGTCTCTGTTCCCACCCTGTTCCCACCTTCATGTCTCTGTTCCCACCTTCATGTCTCTGTTCCCACCTTCATGTCTCTGTTCCCACCCTGTTCCCACCTTCATGTCTCTGTTCCCACCTTCATGTCTCTGTTCCCACCCTGTTCCCACCTTCACGTCTCTGTTCCTATCTTCATGTCTCTGTTCCCACCTTCATGTCTCTGTTCCCACCTTCATGTCTCTGTTCCCACCTTCATGTCTCTGTTCCCACCTTCATGTCTCTGTTCCCACCTTCATGTCTCTGTTCCCACCTTCATGTCTCTGTTCCCACCTTCATGTCTCTGTTCCCACCTTCATGTCTCTGTTCCCACCTTCACGTCTCTGTTCCCACCTTCACGTCTCTGTTCCCACCTTCATGTCTCTGTTCCCACCTTCATGTCTCTGTTCCCACCTTCATGTCTCTGTTCCCACCTTCATGTCTCTGTTCCCACCTTCATGTCTCTGTTCCCACCTTCATGTCTCTGTTCCCACCTTCACGTCTCTGTTCCCACCTTCACGTCTCTGTTCCCACCTTCACGTCTCTGTTCCCACCTTCATGTCTCTGTTCCCACCTTCATGTCTCTGTTCCCACCTTCATCTCTCTGTTCCCACCTTCACGTCTCTGTTCCACCTTCATCTCTCTGTTCCCACCATCATGTCTCTGTTCCCACCTTCATCTCTCTGTTCCCACCTTCACGTCTCTGTTCCACCTTCATCTCTCTGTTCCCACCTTCATGTCTCTGTTCCCACCTTCATGTCTCTGTTCCCTCCTTCATGTCTCTGTTCCCACCTTCATGTCTCTGTTCCCACCCTGTTCCCACCTTCATGTCTCTGTTCCCACCTTCATGTCTCTGTTCCCACCCTGTTCCCACCTTCATGTCTCTGTTCCCACCTTCATGTCTCTGTTCCCACCTTCATGTCTCTGTTCCCACCCTGTTCCCACCTTCATGTCTCGGTTCCTATCTTCATGTCTCTGTTCCCACCTTCACGTCTCTGTTCCTATCTTCATGTCTCTGTTCCCACCTTCACGTCTCTGTTCCCACCTTCATGTCTCTGTTCCCACCTTCATGTCTCTGTTCCCACCTTCATGTCTCTGTTCCCACCTTCATGTCTCTGTTCCCACCTTCATGTCTCTGTTCCCACCCTGTTCCCACCTTCATGTCTCTGTTCCTATCTTCATGTCTCTGTTCCCACCTTCACGTCTCTGTTCCCACCTTCATGTCTCTGTTCCCACCTTCATGTCTCTGTTCCCACCTTCATGTCTCTGTTCCCACCTTCATGTCTCTGTTCCCACCTTCATGTCTCTGTTCCCACCTTCATGTCTCTGTTCCCACCCTGTTCCCACCTTCATGTCTCTGTTCCCACCCTGTTCCCACCTTCATGTCTCTGTTCCCACCTTCATGTCTCTGTTCCCTCCTTCATGTCTCTGTTCCCACCCTGTTCCCACCTTCATGTCTCTGTTCCCACCTTCATGTCTCTGTTCCCACCTTCATCTCTCTGTTCCCACCTTCACGTCTCTGTTCCCACCTTCACGTCTCTGTGAATTCCAGAACCATGAGCAGCTGAGAGACGACGACTCCGACCTGATCCTGAATGACGGCGACCTGGCGCTGACCTACGACGACGACACGGCCATCACGGCTAAAGGAGCGTCCAGTGGAGGGGCGGACGCGGCCGGTAGGGGCTGGGGGGTCAACGGGAAGAGCAGCAGCACCACTTCTGAAGAGGCACTAGAGAGAGAGATGGACCAGGAATTCCTGTCCCGCAGCACACGACTCGTCTTTCCCATCGAAGACCACGCCTGACCCCCCCCCTTACACCATGACCCCATGAACCTTCCGCCCTCCACACCACACACACACACACACACACACACACACCAGACTATGGGAGGAGAGGAGGAGAATAGGAGAGCGAGGGTTTGGAGGAAAGGGTTTGGTTTAAAACAGGGCTGATGTCAGATGTCATTTCTTCCCAGTATGGGACCTCTTTGTGTATGCACCCAAAACAATAAATTGCAGCTAAACTAGCATAGTGTAGGATAGCAGGGGTCTGCAATAGGTTTGGCCTGTTCTCTGCTAATAGTCAACATAGAACATCATAACAGCAGCCCATTCATAGGCCAATGCTACATCATAATAGCAGCCCGTTCATAGGCCAATGCTACATCATAATAGCAGCCCGTTCATAGGCCAATGCTACATCATAACAGCAGCCCATTCATAGGCCAATGCTACATCATAATAGCAGCCCATTCATAGGCCAATGCTACATCATAATAGCAGCCCGTTCATAGGCCAATTCTACATCATAATAGCAGCCCATTCATAGGCCAATGCTACATCATAATAGCAGCCCATTCATAGGCCAATGCTACATCATAATAGCAGCCCATTCATAGGCCAATGCTACATCATAATAGCAGCCCATTCATAGGCCAATGCTACATCATAATAGCAGCCCGTTCATAGGCCAATGCTACATCATAATAGCAGCCCATTCATAGGCCAATGCTACATCATAATAGCAGCCCATTCATAGGCCAATGCTACATCATAATAGCAGCCCGTTCATAGGCCAATGCTACATCATAATAGCAGCCCGTTCATAGGCCAATTCTACATCATAATAGCAGCCCATTCATAGGCCAATGCTACATCATAATAGCAGCCCGTTCATAGGCCAATGCTACATCATAATAGCAGCCCATTCATAGGCCAATGCTACATCATAATAGCAGCCCATTCATAGGCCAATGCTACATCATAATAGCAGCCCGTTCATAGGCCAATTCTACATCATAATAGCAGCCCATTCATAGGCCAATGCTACATCATAATAGCAGCCCATTCATAGGCCAATGCTACATCATAATAGCAGCCCATTCATAGGCCAATGCTACATCATAATAGCAGCCCATTCATAGGCCAATGCTACATCATAATAGCAGCCCATTCATCGGCCAATGCTACATCATAATAGCAGCCCATTCATAGGCCAATGCTACATCATAATAGCAGCCCGTTCATAGGCCAATGCTACATCATAATAGCAGCCCATTCATAGGACAATGCTACATCATAATAGCAGCCCATTCATAGGACAATGCTACATCATAACAGCAGCCCATTCATAGGCCAATGCTACAAATTAAACAACACGTAAACAGATCTGGTCAGTAGGCTATATCATCAGTTCAATGTCAATAACATATCCTAATATTTTTATTACACTGATAAAAATCACCAATGTCCTATATTGAAATTCGTTTAAAAAAAAAATATATTTCTTTGTGCAAGAGAAAAAGTCTCAAAAGAAAGGTAAACGATGAAAATAGAAGTTTCAGGAAAAGAATGGACAGAGAAACAGGCCTTGCCATATTTTCTCCAATGTCAAACCAGTGTGTCTGTCACGACTTCCACCGAAGTCGGTTTCTATCCTTGTTCGGGCGGCGTCAACGGTCTTCTAGCCATTGGTCGATCCACTTTTCATTTTCCATTTGTTTTGTCTTGTTTTCCTACACACCTGGTTCTCATTTCCCCTCATTAAGTGTTGTGTATTTAACCTTCTGTTCCCATCCATGTCTTTGTGTGGAATTGTTTTATTGTAAGTGCTTGTGCACATGTTTACTGGTGCGCATCGGGTTTTGGACCCGTGTTGGTTATTTCTGTATGCTGTTCGTTTTGAAATTAAACTGCTCCGGCTATTACCTAGTTCTCCTCTCCTGCGTCTGACTTCACCACCCCTTTACAGAGTCTTGTTTGCAACAAAACGGTTGTGTCACAGATTCCTTCGTCGTCAGACGATATAGCGAAATCATTGTCGGAGAAAGTGGACCAATACGCAGCGGGTTGCGTGTTCAACATCATCATTTATTAAATGAATGAGAACACGTGAAAACAAGAAAACAACGAATGACCAGTTTCGCAGGCAGTGCAAAAAAACAACTACCCAACAAAACACACCGATGGGAGGAATCAGGCCCACTCTCCCTGCCAGTCCTGGCAGTGACTCCTCAGGAACCTCCCCAGCTCCTGGCTCATCCTCTCCACCTGCCCGTTGTACTGCGCAGGTCCAGTTTGGTAAAGAACCGGGCCCCGTGGAGCTGTTCGATGGCTCCCGGTATCAACGGGACAACGTACTTGATGATGATTTCATTGATTATTATTCTCTGTAATCAATACTTGTTCGTAACCCTCCATCCTTCTTGGCCACGAAGAAGAAGCCTGCAAGAAGCAGTGAATGTGCGGATGAAACCTTGTTGCCTCATTTTTTTAAAATTGTTTTTTATTTTTTATTTCACCTTTATTTAACCAGGTAGGCAAGTTGAGAACAAGTTGTCATTTACAACTGTGACCTGGTCAAGATAAAGCAAAGCAGTTCGACACAACAACACAGAGTTACACATGGAGTAAAACAACATAAGTCTATATGCAATGTGAGCAAATTAGGTGAGATAAGGGAGGTAAAGGCAAAAAAGGCCATGGTGGCAAAGTAAATACAATATAGCAAGTAAAACACTGGAATGGTAGATTTGTAGTGGAAGAAAGTGCAAAGTAGAAATAGAAATAATGGGGTGCAAAGGAGCTAAATAAATAAATACAGTAGGGGAGGAGGTCGTTGTTTGGACTAAATTACAGATGGGCTATGTACAGGTGCAGTGAGCTGTTCTGACAGCTGGTGCTTTAAAGCTAGTGAGGGAGATAAGTGTTTCCAGTTTCAGAGATTTTTGTAGTTCGTTCCAGTCATTGGCAGCGGAGAACTGGAAGGAGAGACGGCCAAAGGAGGAATTGGCTTTGGGGGTGACCAGAGAGATATACCTGCTGGAGCGCGTGCTACAGGTGGGTGCTGCTATGGTGACCAGTGAGCTGAGATAAGGGGGGACTTTACCTAGCAGGGTCTTGTAGATGACCTGGAGCCAGTGGGTTTGGCGACGAGTATGAAGCAAGTGCCAGCCAACGAGAGCGTACAGGTCGCAGTGGTGGGTAGTATATGAGGCTTTGGTGACAAAACGGATGGCACTGTGATAGACTGCATCCAGTTTATTGAGTAGGGTATTGGAGGCTATTTTGTAAATGACATCGCCGAAGTCGAGGATCGGTAGGATGGTCAGTTTTACGAGGGTATATTTGGCAGCATGAGTGAAGGATGCTTTGTTGCGAAATAGGAAGCCAATTCTAGATTTAACTTTAGATTGGAGATGCTTAATGTGAGTCTGGAAGGAGAGCTTACAATCTAACCAGACACCTAGGTATTTGTAGTTGTCCACATATTCTAAGTCAGAACCGTCCAGAGTAGTGATGCTGGACAGGCGGGCAGGTGTGGGCAGCGATCGGTTGAAGAGCATGCATTTAGTTTTACTTGTATTTAAGAGCAGTTGGAGGCCACGGAAGGAGAGTTGTATGGCATTGAAGCTCGTCTGGAGGTTAGTTAACACAGTGTCCAAAGAAGGGCCAGAAGTATACAGAATGGTGTCGTCTGCGTAGAGGTGGATCAGAGACTCACAAGCAGCAAGAGCGACATCATTGATGTATACAGAGAAAAGAGTTGGCCCAAGAATTGAATCCTGTGGCACCCCCATAGAGACTGCCAGAGGCCCGGACAACAGGCCCTCCGATTTGTCACACTGAACTCTATCAGAGAAGTAGTTGGTGAACCAGACGAGGCAATCATTTGAGAAACCAAGGCTATTGAGTCTACCGATGAGGATGTGGTGATTGACAGAGTCGAAAGCCTTGGCCAGGTCAAAGAATACGGCAGCACAGTATTGTTTCTTATCGATGGCGGTAACGATATTGTTTAGGACCTTGAGTGTGGCTGAGGTGCACCCATGACCAGCTCTGAAACCAGATTGCATAGCAGAGAAGGTGCGGTGGGATTTGAAATGGTCGGTAATTTGTTTGTTGACTTGGCTTTCGAAGACCTTAGAAACGCAGGGTAGGATAGATATAGGTCTGTAGCAGTTTGGGTCAAGAGTGTCCCCTCTTTTGAAGAGGGGGATGACAGCAGCAGCTTTCCAATCTTTGGGAATCTCAGACGATACGAAAGAGAGGTTGAACAGGCTAGTAATAGGGGTTGCACAATTTTGGCGGATAATTCTAGAAAGAGAGGGTGCAGATTGTCTAGCCCAGCTGATTTTGGAATTCTTTCAGAACATCAGCTGTCTGGATTTGGGTGAAGGAGAAGCGGGGGGGGGGGGGGTCAACTTGCTGCAGGGGGTGCTGAGATGTTGGCCAGGGTAGGGGTAGCCAGGTGTTGTTTGGGCACAGACCTGGATAGTATGACAGAACTCTGCAGGCTCTCTCTGCAGTAGATTGCAATTCCGCCCCCTTTGGCTGTTCTATCTTGTAGGAAAATGTTATAGTTAGGGATGGATATTTCAGGATTTTTGGTGGCCTTCCTAAGCCAGGATTCAGACACGGCAAGAACATCAGGGTTGGCGGAGTGTGCTAAAGCAGTGACTAAAGCAAACTTAGGGAGTAGGCTTCTAATGTTAACATGCATGAAACCAAGGCTTTTACGGTTACAGAAGTCAACAAATGAGAGTGCCTGGGGAATGGGAGTGGAGCTAGGCACTGCAGGGCCTGGATTAACCTCTACATTACCAGAAGAACAGAGGAGGAGCAGGATAAGTGTACGGCTAAAAGCTATGAGAATTGGTCGTCTATTACGTCCAGAATAGAGAGTAGAAGGAGCAGGTTCTGGGGGGATAAAATAGCTTCAAGGTATAATGTATAGACAAAGGTATGGTAGGATGTGAATACAGTGGAGGTAAACCTAGGCATTGAGTGATGATGAGAGAGATATTGTCTCTAGAAACATCATTGAAACCAGAAGATGTCATAGCATGTGTGGGTGTTGGAACTGAAAGGTTGGATAAGGTATAATGAGCAGGGCTAGAGGCTCTACAGTGAAATAAGCCAATAAACACTAACCAGAACAGCAATGGACAAGGCATATTGACATTAAGGAGAGGCATGCTTAGCCGAGTGATCATAAGTGTCCTGTGAGATTCAGACAGCTAGCCGGATCATAGGTAGCAAGCTGGCAGAAGATGGAGGGAGGTCTGTTTTTAGCCACCTTGTGCGTTCCTGTCTGTAGGTTAGTGGGGTTCCATGTGGTAGGGGGGACCAGTTCAATTGGCAAAATAGTTAAAGTTATAGTGGCCCAAGAAAATTGACCAATAGACCTATTCAGATAGCAGCCGATAAGACAGCTAACGATTAGCGGGCCGCAGATGGGCGTTCAGGTTACGTCGCGACGGAGGGGCCAGTTGGATAGCTTTTCGAGCTAAGGGATAGCTGATGACCGCTAACCGTGGCTAGCTGAACTCCAGCGTTAGCCAGTGAACTGGCCAACCTCTGGCTAGCTTCTGTTGAGGATTTCAGATTTGAGGTAAATAATACTTTTTTTTTAATTGGTGAGGAGGGTTGCAGGAGAGTGTTTTGAGGTTGAGTTTTTTAGAAAAAAATATATATAAAAAGATATTCGAAGAAAATATGTAAATATACATATATACACACATGGGACAAGACGAAGGACAAAGATGTCTGACTGCTACGCCATCTTGGAACAGTGATGTACTCTGCCATGGCCTGGGTCTCAGCCACCGACAGAGGGTAGATGCGGGGGCGCAGACCCTGCAAGCAGGTCGATGGCACAGTCCCAAGGGCGATGGGGAGGGTGACAAGAGGCGCGGGTTTTGGAAAATACCTCCTGCAGGTCCTGGTATACCTCCAGGATGTTGTGCTGAAGGTCAACCACAGGACTGTCAACCGACGTGGAACCACAGGGGACGGGGAGCAGGTCCTCTGGCATTCGCGTGACCTGATTTTCATCGTTGACCATGAGATGGTGGCCTTGTGGCGTTGAAGCCAAAGGAGGCCGAGGATGATCTTGTGAGCTGGTGCACCGGTGATGAAGAAGGGGATGTTCTCCTGATGGATGGACTCCAGGGTGAGTGGTTTGGTGATGTGTGTGATGCTCCCGGAACCTAATGGCCGATTATCGAGGGCTTGAACAGGGAAAGGAGAGGAGAGCGGGTATGAGGGGATGTTGAGAGAGTAGGCAAGGGTCTGGTCAATAAAGTTCCCCGCAGCACCGGAATCCACTAATGCTGTAGAAACAGTACATGAGGGACAGTCAACTAGTGTACTCGCCACCAAAAAGCATTTGGCAGAAAGTGTTGAAGAGGGGATACTCACACCTGCCCCAGGAAGTGGAAGATCACATCACCGTCTCTCTGCTCTCGTGTATCCCGAGTTCGGACATATCGGACACTGCTGGAGCTGGTTGCCCTCCTTGACCACAATAGAGACAAAGCCCCAGCTGTCTCCGTCTGTATCGCTCCGCCACGGGGAGGCGTGTGACCCCTACCTCCATGGGTTCAGGCTCTGATCCACAGTGGTCACTGCGGGATGGAGAGAAGTGATGAGAGTTCCGATGCTCCCGAAGGTTATCCAGACGGATGACCATCGCGATGAGTGCATCCAAGGAGAGACTGTCATCTCGACAGGCCAGTTCTGTCTGAACCTCCTTACACAGTCCTCTTCTGAATAACGTACGAAGCGCCGGCTCATTCCGTCTACTGGATGCTACTACTGTCCGGAAGTTGAGCGCGTACTCGGCAGTACGCGCTGGTCCTCCTGTCGTAGTTGGAGTAGGCGCTCACCCTCCTTTCTGCCCACCGGTGGATGATCGAAGATAACTCTGAACCCGAGCCATGAACCTCTCATACGAATCCAGCTCTTCCTCTCCTCTCTCCCAGACGGCCGTGGCCCATTCCAACGCCCGCCCAGTCAGCAGAGATATAACCGTGGCAACCTTGGACCTCTCGGTGGTAGGAGCTCCCTTCTGGTGCCAAAAGTAGAGGGAGCCCGGTAGTAGGAAGCCACGGCATTTAGATGGGGTGCCGTCATATTTATCCGGGAGGGACAAACGGGCTCGCTGACTAACTGGCTGACTAACTGGCTGGCTGACTAACTGGCTTGCTGACTAACTGGCTGGCTGACTAACTGGCTGACTAACTGGCTGGCTGACTAACTGGCTGGCTGACTAACTGGCTCGCTGACTAACTGGCTGACTAACTGGCTGACTGACTGGCTCGCTGACTAACTGGCTGGCTGACTAACTGGCTGGCTGACTAACTGGCTCGCTGACTAACTGGCTGACTAACTGGCTCGCTGACTGACTGGCTGACTGGCTGGCTGACTAACTGACTAACTGGCTGACTAACTGGATGACTGGCTGACTAACTGACTGACTGGCTGACTAACTGGCTGGCTGACAGACTGGCTGACTAACTGTCTGACTAACTGGCTGACTGACTAACTGGCTGACTGACTAACTGGCTGACTAACTGGCTGGCTGACTAACTGGCTGACTAACTGGCTGGCTGACTAACTGGCTGACTAACTGGCTGACTAACTGGCTGGCTGACTAACTGGCTCGCTGACTAACTGGCTGACTAACTGGCTGGCTGACTAACTGGCTGACTAACTGGCTGACTAACTGGCTGGCTGACTAACTGGCTGGCTGACTAACTGGCTGACTGACTAACTAGCTGACTAACTGGCTGGCTGACTAACTGGCTGACTAACTGGCTGGCTGACTAACTGGCTGGCTGGCTGACTGACTAACTGGCTGGCTGACTGACTGGCTGACTGGCTGACTAACTGGCCGGCTGACTAACTGGCGGACTAACTGGCTGGCTGACTAACTGGCTGACTGACTAACTGGCTGACTAACTGGCTGGCTGACTAACTGGCTGGCTGACTAACTGGCTGACTGACTAACTGGCTGGCTGACTAACTGGCTGACTAACTGGCTGGCTGACTAACTGGCTGGCTGACTGACTGGCTGACCAACTGGCTGGCTGGCTGACTGGCTGACTAACTGGCTGACTGACTAACTGGCTGACTGACTAACTGGCTGGCTTTTAACTTTTACTACCCTACATTCCTAAAGAAAATGATGTACTTTTTACTCCTTACATTTTCCCTGAAACCCAAAAGTACTCGTTACATTTTGAATGCTTATCAGGACAGGAAAATGGGTCAATTCACACACTTATCATGAGAACATCCCTGCTCATCCCTACTGCCTCTGATCTGACGGACTCACTAAAGAGAGAACATCCCTGGTCCTCCCTACTGCCTCTGATCTGGAGGACTCACTAAACAGAGAACATCCTTGTCATCCCTACTGCCTCTGATCTGGAGGACTCACTAAACAGAGAACATCCCTGGTCATCCCTACTGCCTCTGATCTGGAGGACTCACTAAACAGAGAACATCCCTGGTCATCCCTACTGCCTCTGATCTGGAGGACTGACTAAACAGAGAACATCCCTGGTCATCCCTACTGCCTCTGATCTGGAGGACTCACTAAACAGAGAACATCCCTGGTCATCCCTACTGCCTCTGATCTGGAGGACTCACTAAACAGAGAACATCCCTGGTCATCCCTACTGCCTCTGATCTGGAGGACTCACTAAACAGAGAACATCCCTGGTCATCCCTACTGCCTCTGATCTGGAGGACTGACTAAACAGAGAACATCCTTGGTCATCCCTACTGCCTCTGATCTGGAGGACTCACTAAACAGAGAACATCCCTGGTCATCCCTACTGCCTCTGATCTGGAGGACTCACTAAACAGAGAACATCCCTGGTCATCCCTACTGCCTCTGATCTGGAGGACTCACTAAACAGAGAACATCCCTGGTCATCCCTACTGCCTCTGATCTGGAGGACTGACTAAACAGAGAACATCCTTGGTCATCCCTACTGCCTCTGATCTGGAGGACTCAATAAACAGAGAACATCCCTGGTCATCCCTACTGCCTCTGATCTGACGGACTCACTAAAGAGAGAACATCCCTGGTCATCCCTACTGCCTCTGATCTGGAGGACTCACTAAACAGAGAACATCCCTGGTTATCCCTACTGCCTCTGATCTGACGGACTCACTAAACAGAGAACATCCCTGGTCATCCCGACTGCCTCTGATCTGACGGACTCACTAAACAGAGAACATCCCTGGTCATCTCTACTGCCTCTGATCTGGAGGACTCACTAAACAGAGAACATCCCTGGTCATCCCTACTGCCTCTGATCTGGAGGACTCACTAAACAGAGAACATCCCTGGTCATCCCTACTGCCTCTGATCTGGAGGACTCACTAAACAGAGAACATCCCTGGTCATCCCTACTGCCTCTGATCTGGAGGACTCACTAAACAGAGAACATCCCTGGTCATCTCTACTGCCTCTGATCTGGAGGACTCAATAAACAGAGAACATCCCTGGTCATCCCTACTGCCTCTGATCTGGAGGACTCACTAAACAGAGAACATCCCTGGTCATCCCTACTGCCTCTGATCTGGAGGACTCACTAAACAGAGAACATCCCTGGTCATCCCTACTGCCTCTGATCTGACGGACTCACTAAACACAAATGCTTCATTTGTAAAATATGTCTGAGTGTTGGAGTGTGCCCCTGGCTATCCATAAGTTAAAAACCTTGCCTAATATAAGAAATTAGAAATTATTTATACTTTTACTTTTGATACTTAAGTACAGGGGTTCTTAAAGTTTTTCAGCCTGGGACCCAAATGAGAAATTCTGTGTTTTCCTGGGACCCAAACTTAGGAAAATATGCAACTAAATGTAAATATATATATATTTTATTGCCTTTATGCACCAAAATATAATGCAATATAGCCAAAAACAAATAACAATGAAATACCCATAAATATCGTTTCATGTTTATTTTTCCCCATTAAAAACACTCTTACATATCTGTCTAGGTTGGAACTGTTGCTGTTAAAATACAAATAAATAATTTTCATTCTGAACTGGAATAAACTGATTCTGAACTGGAATAAACAGATTCTAAACTGGAATAAACAGATTCTGAACTGGAATAAACAGATTCTGAACTGGAATAAACACACAGATGAATAACAGAACAGACACACAGGCTTTTTGATCGTGCAACACTAAGAAACAGTACAGATGAACAATGATCAGGCCTACTGCACATCCTACTGCACATCCTACTGTACATGCTACTGTACATGCTACTGTACATCCTACTGTACATCCTACTGTACATGCTACTGTACATCCTACTGTACATGCTACTGTACATCCTACTGTACATCCTACTGTACATGCTACTGTACATCCTACTGTACATGCTACTGTACATGCTACTGTACATCCTACTGTACATGCTACTGTACATGCTACTGTACATCCTACTGTACATCCTACTGTACATGCTACTGTACATCCTACTGTACATGCTACTGTACATCCTACTGTACATCCTACTGTACATGCTACTGTACATGCTACTGTACATCCTACTGTACATGCTACTGTACATCCTACTGTACATCCTACTGTACATGCTACTGTACATCCTACTGTACATGCTACTGTACATGCTACTGTATAAATGATTGTTGATAGAAAGCCTAGGTTGCAACTGTTGCTGTTAAAATACATTTTTAATTCTGAACTGGAATAAACTGATTGATCACAGGAGGCTTGAAGGCTGGGAGGTACAGTTGAAGTCGGAAGTTTACATCCACTTAGGTTGGAGTCATTGAAACTCGTTTTCCAACCACTCCCCAAATGTCTTGTGAACAAACTATAATTTTGGCAAGTCGGTTAGGACATCTACTTTGTGCATGACACAAGTACTTTTTCCAACAATTGTTTACAGACATATTATTTCACTTATAATTCACTGTATCACAATTCCAGTGGGTCAGAAGTTTACATACACTAAGTTGACTGTGCCTTTAAACAGCTTGGAAAATTCCAGAAAATGATGTCATGGCTTCTGATAGGCTAATTGACATAATTTGAGTCAATTGGAGGTGTACCTGTGGATGTATTTCAAGGCCTACCTTCAAACTCAGTGCCTCTTTGCTTGACATCATGGGAAAATCAAAAGAAATCATTCAAGACCTCAGAATTTTTTTTTTTAAATTGTAGACCTCCACAAGTCTGGTTCATCATTGGGAGCAATTTCCAAACGTCTGTAGGTACAACGTTCATCTGTGCAAACAATAGTACGCAAGTATAAACACCATGGGACCACGCAGCCGTCATACCGCTCAGGAAGGAGACGCGTTCTGTCTCCTAGAGATGAACGTACTTTGGTGAGAAAGATGCAAATCCCATCCCAGAACAACAGCAAAGGACCTTGTGAAGATGCTGGAGGAAACAGGTACAAAAGTACCTATATCCACAGTAAAACAAGTCCTGTATCGACATAACCTGAAAGGCCGCTCAGCAAGGAAGAAGCCACTGCTCCAAAATCGCCATAAAAAAGCCAGACTACGGTTTGCAACTGCACATGGGTACAAAGATCGTACTTTTTGGAGAAATGTCCTCTGGTCTGATAAAACAAAAATAGAACTGTTTGGCCATAATGACCATCGTTATGTTTGGAGGAAAAAGGGGGAGGCTTGCAAGCCAAAGAACACCATCCCAACCGTGAAGCACGGAGGTGGCAGCATCATGTTGTGGGGGTGCTTTGCTGCAGGAGGGACTGGTGCACTTCACAAAATAGATGGCATCATGAGGAAGAAAATTATGTTGATATATTGAAGCAACATCTAAAGACATCAGTCAGGAAGTTAAAGCTTGGTTGCAAATGGGTCTTCCAAATGGACAATGACCCCAATCATACTTCCAAAGTTGTGGCAAAATGGCTTAAGGACAACAAAGTTAAGGTATTGGAGTGGCCATCACAAAGCCCTGACCTCAATCTTATAGAAAATTTGTGGGCTGAACTGAAAAAGCGTGTGTGAGCAAGGAGGCCTACAAACCTGACTCAGTTACACCAGCTCTGTCAGGAGGAATGGGCCAAAATTCACCCAACTTATTGTGGGAAGCTTGTGGAAGGCTAACCGAAACGTTTGACCCAAGTTAAACAATTTAAAGGCAATGCTACCAAATACTAATTGAGTGTATGTAAACTTCTGACCCACTGGGAATGTGATGAAAGAAATAAAAGCTGAAATAAATCATTCTCTCTACTATTATTCTGACATTTCATTCTTAAAATACAGTGGTGATCCTAACTGACCTAAAACAGGGAATTTTTACTAGGATTAAATGTCAGGAATTGTAAAAAATAGAGTTTAAATGTATTTGGCTAAGGTGTATGTAAACTTCCGACTTCAACTGTACACTATACATACAAAGGTATGTGATCACCCCTTCAAATTAGTGGATTCAACTATTTCAGCCACACCTGTTGCTGACACGTGTTTAAAATCGAGCACACAGCCATGCAATCTCCATAGACAAACATTGGCAGTAGAATGGCCTTACTGAAGAGCTCAGTGACCTTCAAGATGGGTAGCTCCGTCATAGGATGCCACCTTTCCAACAAATCAGTTCGTCAAATTTCTGCCCTGCTAGTCCAATGGACGAATCTGGGTTTGGCGGAAGCCAGGATAACGCTACCTCCCACAATGCATAGTCCCAACTATAAAGTTTGGTGGAGGAGGATTAATGGTCTGGGGCTGCTAGGAGGAGGAGAGGACAGTGGGGGCTACTGGCTAGGAGGAGGAGAGGACAGTGGGGGCTCCTGGCTAGGAGGAGGAGAGGACAGTGGGGGCTCCTGGCTAGGAGGAGGAAGAGAGGACAGTGGGGGCTCCTGGCTAGGAGGAGGAGAGGACATTGGGGGCTCCTGGCTAGGAGGAGGAGAGGACAGTGGGGGCTCCTGGCTAGGAGGATGAGAGGACAGTGGGGGCTCCTGGCTAGGAGGAGGAGAGGACAGTGGGGGCTCCTGGCTAGGAGGAGGAGAGGACAGTCGGGGCTCCTGGCTAGGAGGAGGAGAGGACAGTCGGGGCTCCTGGCTAGGAGGAGGAGAGGACAGTGGGGGCTCCTGGCTAGTAGGAGGAAGAGAGGACAGTGGGACAGTGGACACAACGACACCCTCCATCTCAGTTCTTCTACTGTTTAATCACTCTGTTCAATGGATCTTATCTCATGGCAGTGAAGATCTGTTTCGGGCCGGGGATCTAAAGTCCACCTGTGACATGAACAGAGAACTCTGTATCGACTAGGCCTGCGTCCCAAATGGAATCCTGTTCCCTATATAGTGCACTACTATTGACCAGAGCCCTTTGGGATGCAGGACCCTAGATTTGTCTGGGCTGCTAGCCAGACATGGCATTAGTCCTCTCTAGTTCTGTTAATCATCGATGGTGCTGCTAGATTCAAACACACAGGACATGTCTCTACTGGACACAGAACATGTCTCTACTGGACACAGAACATGTCTCTACTGGACACAGAACATCTCTACTGTACTGGACACAGAACATGTCTCTACTGGACACAGAACATGTCTCTACTGGACACAGAACATGTCTCTACTGGACACATAACATGTCTGTACTGGACACAGAACATCTCTACTGTACTGGACACAGAACATGTCTCTACTGGACACAGAACATCTCTACTGTACTGGACACAGAACATGTCTCTACTGGACACAGAACATGTCTCTACTGGACACAGAACATGTCTCTACTGGACACAGGACATGTCTCTACTGTACTGGACACAGAACATGTCTCTACTGGACATAGAACATGTCTCTACTGGACACAGAACATGTCTCTACTGTACTGGACACAGAACATGTCTCTACTGGACACAGAACATGTCTCTACTGTACTGGACACAGAACATGTCTCTACTGGACACAGAACATCTCTACTGTACTGGACACAGAACATCTCTACTGTACTGGACACAGAACATGTCTCTACTGGACACAGAACATGTCTCTACTGGACACAGAACATGTCTCTACTGGACACAGAACATGTCTCTACTGTACTGGACACAGAACATGTCTCTACTGGACACAGAACATGTCTCTACTGTACTGGACACAGAACATGTCTCTACTGGACACAGAACATGTCTCTACTGGACACAGGACATGTCTCTACTGGACACAGGACATGTCTCTACTGGACACAGAACATGTCTCTACTGGACACAGAACATGTCTCTACTGGACACAGAACATGTCTCTACTGGACACAGAACATGTCTCTACTGTACTGGACACAGAACATGTCTCTACTGGACACAGAACATGTCTCTACTGGACACAGAACATGTCTCTACTGGACACAGGACATGTCTCTACTGGACACAGGACATGTCTCTACTGTACTGGACACAGAACATGTCTCTACTGGACACAGAACATGTCTCTACTGGACACAGAACATGTCTCTACTGTACTGGACACAGAACATGTCTCTACTGGACACAGAACATGTCTCTACTGGACACAGAACATGTCTCTACTGGACACAAGACATGTCTCTACTGTACTGGACACAGAACATGTCTCTACTGGACACAGAACATGTCTCTACTGGACACAGAACATGTCTCTACTGTACTGGACACAGAACATGTCTCTACTGGACACAGAACATGTCTCTACTGGACACAGGACATGTCTCTACTGGACACAAAACATGTCTCTACTGTACTGGACACAGAACACGTCTCTACTGGACACAGAACATGTCTCTACTGGACACAGAACATGTCTCTACTGTACTGGACACAGAACATGTATCTACTGGACACAGAACATGTCTCTACTGTACTGGACACAGGACATGTCTCTACTGGACACAGAACATGTCTCTACTGGACACAGAACATGTCTCTACTGGACACAGAACATGTCTCTACTGGACACAGGACATGTCTCTACTGTACTGGACACAGAACATGTCTCTACTGTACTGGACACAGAACATGTCTCTACTGGACACAGAACATGTCTCTACTGGACACAGAACATGTCTCTACTGGACACAGAACATGTCTCTACTGGACACAGGACATGTCTCTACCGTACTGGACACAGAACATGTATCTACTGGACACAGAACATGTCTCTACTGTACTGGACACAGGACATGTCTCTACTGGACACAGAACATGTCTCTACTGGACACATAACATGTCTCTACTGGACACAGAACATGTCTCTACTGGACACAGGACATGTCTCTACTGTACTGGACACAGAACATGTCTCTACTGGACACAGAACATGTCTCTACTGGACACAGAACATGTCTCTACTGTACTGGACACAGAACATGTCTCAACTTGACACAGGACATGTCTCTACTGTACTGGACACAGAACATGTCTCTAATGGACACAGGACATGTCTCTACTGGACACAGGACATGTCTCTACTGTACTGGACACAGAACATGTCTCTACTGTACTGGACACAGAACATGTCTCTACTGGACACAGAACATGTCTCTACTGTACTGGACACAGAACATGTCTCTACTGGACACAGAACATGTCTCTACTGGACACAGAACATGTCTCTACTGGACACAGGACATGTCTCTACTGGACACAGGACATGTCTCTACTGGACACAGAACATGTATCTACTGGACACAGAACATGTCTCTACTGTACTGGACACAGAACATGTCTCTACTGGACACAGAACATGTCTCTACTGGACACAGGACATGTCTCTACTGTACTGGACACAGAACCTGTCTCTACTGGACACAGAACATGTCTCTACTGGACACAGAACATGTCTCTACTGTACTGGACACAGAACATGTATCTACTGGACACAGAACATGTCTCTACTGTACTGGACACAGGACATGTCTCTACTGGACACAGAACATGTCTCTACTGGACACAGAACATGTCTCTACTGGACACAGAACATGTCTCTACTGGACACAGAACATGTCTCTACTGGACACAGGACATGTCTCTACTGTACTGGACACAGAACATGTCTCTACTGGACACAGAACATGTCTCTACTGGACACAGAACATGTCTCTACTGTACTGGACACAGAACATGTCTCTACTGGACACAGAACATGTCTCTACTGGACACAGAACATGTCTCTACTGTACTGGACACAGAACATGTCTCTACTGGACACAGGACATGTCTCTACTGTACTGGACACAGAACATGTCTCTACTGGACACAGGACATGTCTCTACTGGACACAGGACATGTCTCTACTGTACTGGACACAGAACATGTCTCTACTGGACACAGAACATGTCTCTACTGGACACAGAACATGTCTCTACTGGACACAGAGCATCTCTACTGTACTGGACCTCTGCATCTAAAATGTCCCCTTAGGAAGTGCACTACATAGGTAATAGAGTGCCATTTGGGATGCACAAAAAATTAGGAAATGTATGCATTCACTACTGTAAGTCGCTCTGGATAAGAGCGTCTGCTAAATGACTAAAATGTAAATGTAAAAAATGTGTGCTGGATCACTCAGGTAGAAGATATACCACGGCTGTCAGCCAATCAGCATTCAAGGCTCAGACCGCCCAGTTTATAAAAACTATTATACAACGGGTGGGTCAAATCCTGAATGCTGATTGGTTAAAAGCGCATTCCAGACGGTGTCTATTCCACAAGTTTCCACCAGTTAAATCTATGACGTTAAAATGCCTTTTTACTCTGTTCCATCTGACTGTGCAATCCACTGTCTCATCAGCCCAGCCAGGCAATTTATAACCTTGATCTCCACTATAAAAAGCATCTAGACATTATCTCACATTTCCTTTAGACTAACATTTAGTTTCCAACAGCGGAGATTTTTATAAACCTTGCTGTTTGTCTCTCCGACATTTGCAATGTTGTTTCAATATTCAAATTAGATCTCCAGCTGTCCCATAGTAATGAACATGTCAGGACGAGACAGACAGACAGACAGACAGACGACAGACAGACAGACAGACAGACAGACAGACAGACAGACAGACAGACAGACAGACAGACAGACAGACAGACAGACAGACAGACAGGCAGACAGACAGACAGCGTTCCTCAGCCAGTCGAAATCATGAATCAGCTGTCATCATTTTTATGGATCTATATACAAAGAAATGTCAATTGAAAAAAGTTTAAACGAAATGCAGCTAGTTTGCAGTGTTTCCAGCTTCAGTTTGATGCGATTGTGCTAGCTGGGTTGTTGGCTGTGTTGTTGGCTAGCTCCTCTGAACAACTGTGTCCTGACGAGGACATTTCCTCTGCCAGGCGAAATCACGCCTCATTAGCTCATTGTTATGGATGTGTCCAAATAAATGTCACTAGAAAACAACTTAAACAAATACAGCTCCTGTTGTTATTCTGTCTGCACGGTTTGACGTGACTGTAAGTTAGCCGTAGTTAGCTAGCTAGCAAGCAAGGGACAAGAACGTTGCCAGCCGGTATGGCAATGGACATTTTTTTATTTTTTTATGTTACCTTTATTTAACTAGGCAAGTCAGTTAAGAACAAATTGTTATTTTCAATGACGGTCTAGGAACAGTGGGTTAGGGGGCAGAACGACAGATTTTTACCTTGTCAGCTCAGGGGATTCGATTTAGAACGAACGACTGGGTCGCGTCCACAGATACAAAACAAAAAGACTGAACGACTGGGTCTGACAACCGAACCAATAGAACGAACGACTGGGTCTGACAACCGAACCAATAGAACGAACGACTGGGTCTGACAACCGAACCAATAGAACGAACGACTGGGTCTGACAACCGAACCAATAGAACGAACGACTGGGTCTGACAACCGAAACAATAGAACGAACAACTGGGTCTGACAACCGAACCAATAGAACGAACGACTGGGTCTGACAACCGAACCAATAGAACGAACGACCAGCCTGCTTGGGTAGTAAACTCTAGATTTATTTCGGGACTATATCTCGTGGAAGGATGAAATAGTATGAATAAATTCATCAAAATGTTTTTTGAAAATATATTTTACATTTTAGTCATTTAGCAGACACTCTAATCCAGAGCGATTTACAGTAGTGGATGCATACATTTCATACATTTTTTTCCCCCCGTGGGAATCGAACCCACAACCCTGGCGTTGCAAACACTATGCTCTACCAACTGAACCACACGGGACCATATGTCAATCATTATTTGAATATGTTGATAACCCGTTGTATAAAAGTGATAATGCCCTCGAAGCCGGGTCTAAACAACACCCGTGCCAATATATCCTCCAAAACACTGTCTTCTCGGGCATTATCACTTAAGTGGAACACAGACAAACTGGCATCTGTCTGCACATCCATTTACATGACTCCACACATCATCACAGGAAGTGGAGAAAACGTTAAGGTTTTCTACAGTAGCATTAGATGTGGTAGCACTCCCTATCTTGAGGAGTGTCTAGAGAATCTCGTTCAGTACCCTTCTTCCTGTGATCTCTGTTATGAAGCCAATGGCACCATGTCCTCTATAAAGTGCACTACATTTGACCAGGGCCGATCAGTAGTGACTAGGACACATTGGACCCTGGTAAGAAATAGTGCACTAGATAAGGGAAAGGGTTTCATATCAGACACACAGTGTCGCTGCTCTCCTGCATCCCTGATCCAGCTTCCTGTATGTCTCTGCTCTCCTGCATCCCTGATCCAGCTTCCTGTATGTCTCTGCTCTCCTGCATCCCTGATCCCGCTTCCTGTATGTCTCTGCTCTCCTGCATCCCTGTTCCAGCTTCCTGTATGTCTCTGCTCTCCTGCATCCCTGATCCCGCTTCCTGTATGTCTCTGCTCTCCTGCATCCCTGATCCCGCTTCCTGTATGTCTCTGCTCTCCTGCATCCCTGATCCAGCTTCCTGTATCTCTTCTCTCCTGTTTCTGTTCCTGATCCTCTGTTCTCCAGCTCTATGTTTCTGTTCCTGATCCCCTGTTCTCCAGCTCTATGTTTCTGTTCCTGATCCCCTGTTCTCCAGCTCTATGTTTCTGTTCCTGATCCTCTGTTCTCCAGCTCTATGTCTCTGTTCCTGATCCTCTGTTCTCCAGCTCTATGTTTCTGTTCCTGATCCTCTGTTCTCCAGCTCTATGTTTCTGTTCCTGATCCTCTGTTCTCCAGCTCTATGTTTCTGTTCCTGATCCCCTGTTCTCCAGCTCTATGTTTCTGTTCCTGATCCCCTGTTCCCCAGCTCTATGTTTCTGTTCCTGATCCCCTGTTCTCCAGCTCTATGTTTCTGTTCCTGATCCTCTGTTCTCCAGCTCTATGTTTCTGTTCCTGATCCTCTGTTCTCCAGCTCTATGTTCCTGATCCCCTGTTCTCCAGCTCTATATTTCTGTTCCTGATCCTCTGTTCTCCAGCTCTATATTTCTGTTCCTGATCCCCTGTTCTCCAGCTCTATGTTTCTGTTCCTGATCCTCTGTTCTCCAGCTCTATGTTTCTGTTCCTGATCCTCTGTTCTCCAGCTCTATGTTTCTGTTCCTGATCCTCTGTTCTCCAGCTCTATGTTTCTGTTCCTGATCCCCTGTTCTCCAGCTCTATGTTTCTGTTCCTGATCCTCTGTTCTCCAGCTCTATGTTTCTGATCCCCTGTTCTCCAGCTCTATGTTTCTGATCCTCTGTTCTCCAGCTCTATGTTTCTGTTCCTGATCCTCTGTTCTCCAGCTCTATGTTTCTGTTCCTGATCCTCTGTTCTCCAGCTCTATGTTTCTGTTCCTGATCCTCTGTTCTCCAGCTCTGTTACGGATACAAGTGTGTATCCTGTGTGTTTCTTTTCTCTCCTTCTCCCCATCACAGGTGACAATCATCAGTCCCCAATCAGAAGACACCTGTTCCTTCTCCCTCAACCAATCACAGTCCCTTTCCCTTGGTTTAAAAACCCAGTCAGTTGTTTTCTCCCAGAGCTCATTTTTATCTCGCGAGCTCATTCTCACTCTGTGATCAATCTTTGTGCTCATTCGCTCTTGTGTCCACTCTCTATCTCCCCGTGTCTCTCTCTCTCTGTATTGATCTCTTTTGTTTTTGCAAACTACATGTCACATTTGTCCGGTAATCCTGTGAGTATTGTTTTGTTATTTGACTGTTTGTTTGTTTGGTGGGAAAAGGGGGTACCAAGACAAGTCGCCCATGGGCATACATTACCCGTAGGAATACTGTGTCTAAGTACCATAGTTAGAACTGGGCGGACCACCCACTGTATTTTTGGTTAGTTAGCTAGCTGTTGTTGAAATAGGCTAGTCTAGCTTAGGGGTGGTTTTGGATTATTGTTTCGTTGCTTGGGTCCAGCTCAGCCCCTTTTCCCACACCCCTTTACCGTGTGTTTAAAATAAACCTTTTGAGTTTGACGGTAGATTTCAGTTGTCTGTGGTTTTTGGTTCTCACTGTTACATGTCACGATTATAATTTGCATGATTTATGTTACGGGTCTCGTATCCATCCCCCCTAGACCGCTGGGCCAAAGAGGTTCGTAACATAAGTGGGGGCTCATCCGGGATCTGTCATTACTGACGCCCATACCGCTCATGCAGATTGTTATTGTGTGGTTAGTCAGTGTTGAGCGTCATAAGCATTAGTGTTTGCTATTTGTTGGCTTTTGTGTTTGGTAGTAGTTCAAGATGGCTACTTTTGAGTTGAAATCCTTTTTGGATAACCCTTTGTGGGAGGTGTTTAATAAATGTCGTAAAATTGATTTAATGACCTTGGCAGAACATTATTCATTGTCTATTTCTCACAATTTAGTTAAGGCGGAGGTTAAGAAACTAGTGTTAAATGTATTGTTGAAAGAGCAGGTGCTTGTGTTACCGCTGCCTGAGCCTACTACCCCTGTAGGGGATGTTGCTGCTCCTGTAAGCCCGTCGGTGTCTGAGACCGAAGGCGAGGCTAAAGCTCCAGCTACATTGCCCCGTTTTGATCCACTCTCCCCACTGTCAACTGGTGATGCCAGAAGGGATGTCCGTTCTATACAGTTTCAACTGGAGGCAGAAGAGAGAGCCCAAATTAGGCGAGAAAATCTCCAGTTAGAAATGTGTAAACTTGAGGCAGAAAAAGAAAGAGAACAGCGGCAGTTGGAAATCTGTAAAATAGAGGCTGAAAAAGAAAGAGACCAGCGGCAGATGGATTTCAAAATGCGCCAAATGGAACTGGAAGCAGAGACAGCGAGGCTAGCCTTCGTTCCTACTGTGCCTGTTAGTGAGTCGTCCTCACCAGCTGTAGCTTCCAACACGTTTGACATTAGTAGGCAGATTGCCTTAGTACCTTTGTTTAGAGAGTCAGAGGTTGACTCCTATTTTTGTGTGTTTGAACGTATAGCTGTAGCCTTGAAATGGCCTGAAGAAGTATGGTGTTTATTGCTACAATGTAAATTAACTGGTAAAGCCCAAGAGGTTTTATCAGCGCTACCTCTGGAAGATAGTTTGAACTATGAAGTGGTCAAAGCTACCGTTCTTCGCGCTTATGAGCTTGTGCCTGAGGCATACCGACAGAGATTTAGGTCTCATAGAAAGTCTTCTAATAAGACTTATGTGGAGTTTGCTAGAGACAAGGGAAATCTGTTTGATAAATGGCATGCTGCTAGTAAGGTAACTGATTTCAACTCTCTCCGGGAGTTAATTTTGTTGGAAGAGTTTAAAAATTGTTTACCCGAACGCATTGTAGTATACCTAAATGAACAGAAAGTATCCTCCCTGTCAGAAGCGTCTGTGTTGGCAGACGAGTTTGTGTTGACGCACAAGAGTGTGTTTTCGGCTCATACTGAGAGTAGAGCTACTGAGTTGCCTACTTTTAGTCCTGGTCGGCCCGCAGTATATCAAGCACGCCAGAAAAATGAGCGTCCCTGTTTCTATTGTCATAAAGTGGGACATATGATTAATGATTGCTTCCTACTAAAACGCAAACAAGGGATGCCTATTCGTGCAAAGCCGCCGACAGGTGTTGGGCTAATTCGTACTGTTGTGAGGTCTGAAACGAAACCAGTGCCTCAGGGTAAATGTAGTTTGAAAGTCTCAGTACCCGACCGCAGTTACGAACCGTTCATTTTCGAGGGGTTTGTGTCCATAGCGAATGACGAAGCATCTCAGCGTCCTGTTAAAATCCTTAGAGATACTGGTGCGGCACAGTCATTTATATTGTCTGATGTGTTGCCCTTATCCGACAATACATACTGTGGTTCCAGTGTGTTAGTTCAGGGTATTGAAATGGGTTTTGTCCCAGTGCCATTGCACTTTGTGAATGTACACTCTGAGTTGATCAGTGGAATATTCAGAGTGGGGGTACGTCCTATGTTGCCAGTAAAAGGTGTGACCTTTATAATGGGTAACGATATTGCTGGAGGAAAGGTAGTACCCGTATTGGAAGTGTTGGATAAAAGTGACCACTCTCTCTCCAATGAGTTGGCACAGAGTTATCCCCATGTGTTCCCCGCTTGTGCTGTCACTCGTGCTCAGGCAAGACAAGTGGGTGACGTGATAGATTTGTCGAACACTGTTCTGTTCAAAGAAGATGATCAAGAGGATGGGTTGTGTACTACCTCTGCGAAGCTGATCACCTCTGACAAACAGACAAGGGAAGAATCGAAGTATGTTGAACTTATTGCTGAGGCAATACAGTTACCAGTCACTCGTGAGCAGCTGATTGCTAACCAGAAGGTTGACAACAAGCTTGCTAAATGTTTTTCTAGTGTTGTCTCATTGGAAGAGGTAAAGAAGAAGAATGTGGCTTACTTTCTTGATGGTAATCTCCTCATGCGTAAATGGACATCCCATGGTGGCGCGGAGGGAGATTGGAATGCTGTTTACCAAATAGTGATTCCTACAGCCTTTCGACACAATGTGTTATCCCTTGCTCATGATCACCAGTGGTCTGGACACTTAGGGATCACGAAGACTTATGATCGGATCCTTCGACATTTCTTTTGGCCAGGTTTAAAACAAGATGTGGCTCAGTTCTGTCGGACATGTCACACATGTCAGGTTACAGGAAAACCAAATCAGGTTATTCCTCCTGCTCCTCTTTGTCCTATACCTGTCATAGGTGAACCATTTGAACATGTGGTGGTTGATTGTGTTGGACCGTTACCGAAGACAAAATCGGGTAACCAGTTTCTGTTAACGATAATGTGTATGGCAACAAGATACCCCGAAGCCATTCCTCTGAGAAGGATTACAGCTCCAGTGGTGAGTAAAGCCTTAATTAAGTTCTTCACGACATTCGGGTTACCTAAGGTGGTACAAACTGATCAAGGTACAAATTTCCTGTCAAAGCTCTTCAAGCAGGTGTTAAAATCCTTGTCAGTTGCGCACCGTGTATCAAGCGCATATCACCCAGAGTCTCAGGGTGCGCTTGAACGATGGCATCAGACACTGAAGTCTATGCTACGTAAATATTGTTTGGAATCTGAGAAAGATTGGGATGAGGGAGTTCCTCTAGTTTTGTTTGCTGCTCGTGAAACTGTACAGGAGTCCCTAGGGTTCAGCCCAGCTGAACTAGTGTTTGGTCACACAGTGAGAGGACCAATGAAAGTCCTTAAAGAACAGTTTTTGTCCCAAGAGTTGTGTACGGAAGAAGAGAATGTGTTGGACTACGTTAGTCGCTTTCGTGAGCGCCTACACCAAGCCTGTGCTCTCGCTAAGGAAGCTCTGTCTTCCTCACAAACAAGTATGAAAAGACACTATGATAAACAGGCTGTTTCTCGTCCACTACAGCCAGGTGACCAAGTGCTGGTGTTATTGCCTGTTCCAGGATCTTCACTGTCAGCTCGTTTCTCTGGTCCTTATTTGATTGAAAAGAAGTTAAGTGAAACTGATTATGTGCTTCAAACTCCTGATAGAAAACGGCAATCTCGTGTGTGCCACATTAACATGTTGAAAGCATACCAAACCCGACCCATCACCCAGGTAGATGGTTCAACCACAGCGGAAGTTACTGCTATTTCTGCTGCTTCTACGGCTATGATAGTGGACTGTCATATTGATGATGTTGATGGAGATGGATTGGAGTTGCGCAATACTCAGCAGCAGTGTGTTAGATTGCCCAACTCAGAAATGCTGATGTCTCTCCAGTCAGGTCTGGTTCACTTAACGGAAGGACAGGCCGACGATATTGTGAGGCTACTCCACAGTTTTCCATGTCTCTTTAATGACGTTCCTACTCGCACAAATGTGTTGGAACATGACATTAATGTTGGAAATGCTGCCCCTATCAAGCAACACCCATATCGTGTCAATGCTTCTAAGAGGAAGATAATGAGGGATGAAGTGAAATATTTGTTGGAAAATGACCTGGCCACGCCAAGTTCAAGCCCTTGGAGTTCTCCTTGCATTCTGGTTCCTAAACCTGATGGTACGTCCAGGTTATGTACGGATTATCGAAAGGTAAATTCTGTCACATTGCCAGATTCTTTCCCGTTACCCAGACTGGACGACTGTATTGACACTGTTGGTGCTGCTACTTATGTAACTAAGTTGGACCTCTTAAAAGGTTACTGGCAGGTTCCGTTAACCTCACGTGCTTCTGAGATTTCTGCCTTTGTTACCCCAGACAACTTCCTACAATACTCTGTCATGGCTTTTGGGATGCGAAATGCACCAGCCACTTTTCAACGACTGGTTAACACCGTATTAGCTGGCGTTCCTAATTGTAGTGCATATCTAGATGATCTAGTGATTTATTCATCTGAGTGGACAGATCATGTTAACTCTCTAAGGGTAGTATGTGAACGTTTGGCCGCTGCTTCTTTAACCCTGAACTTGGCAAAGTGCGAGTTTGGGAAGGCCACTGTTACCTATCTCGGCAAAGAGGTAGGCCATGGACAGGTGCGCCCTGTTGATGCTAAGGTCTTGGCTATCACTGCATTCCCTGCGCCTACCACCAGACGAGAGCTACGCCGCTTTTTGGGGATGGTTGGCTACTACCGTAGCTTCTGTAAAAACTTCTCTGCGGTAGTTGCTCCATTGACCGATTTGCTCAGTCCGGCAAGATCGTTTGTGTGGTCCCCGGACTGTAAGGTAGCTTTTGAAACTGCTAAAGCACTATTATGTAATACCCCTGTACTTGCAGCTCCGTATTTTGAAAAACCATTTAAACTTGAGGTAGATGCTAGTGCCAGAGGTGCTGGTGCTGTTCTACTTCAGCAGGACAAGAGTGGACTGGATCATCCGGTGTGTTATTTCTCCAGAAAATTTAACAAATGTCAGACAAACTATGCCACCATCGAGCAAGAAGCTCTAGCGTTGTTGTTAGCTCTGCAATATTTTGAGGTGTACATAGGGTCTAGTGCCCTACCTGTGACTGTATATACGGACCATAACCCCTTAGTGTTTCTCCACCGTATGTACAACCAGAACCAGCGCCTTATGCGTTGGGCTCTTATTGTACAAAATTATAATTTGGAGATTTGCCACAAAAAGGGTTCTGAAAATATGTTAGCAGATGCTTTGTCTCGTGTGTAATAATTTTTGTATGTTTCGGAAGATTGACTTTGATTTTGTGAGTATTCATTGTAGATACTTTTGTATAAACTGTGTACATACTTTTAGTCGCAATCCCCCCTGGGGGTTGCTCTTTTAAGGGTGGGAGTGTTACGGATACAAGTGTGTATCCTGTGTGTTTCTTTTCTCTCCTTCTCCCCATCACAGGTGACAATCATCAGTCCCCAATCAGAAGACACCTGTTCCTTCTCCCTCAACCAATCACAGTCCCTTTCCCTTGGTTTAAAAACCCAGTCAGTTGTTTTCTCCCAGAGCTCATTTTTATCTCGCGAGCTCATTCTCACTCTGTGATCAATCTTTGTGCTCATTCGCTCTTGTGTCCACTCTCTATCTCCCCGTGTCTCTCTCTCTCTGTATTGATCTCTTTTGTTTTTGCAAACTACATGTCACATTTGTCCGGTAATCCTGTGAGTATTGTTTTGTTATTTGACTGTTTGTTTGTTTGGTGGGAAAAGGGGGTACCAAGACAAGTCGCCCATGGGCATACATTACCCGTAGGAATACTGTGTCTAAGTACCATAGTTAGAACTGGGCGGACCACCCACTGTATTTTTGGTTAGTTAGCTAGCTGTTGTTGAAATAGGCTAGTCTAGCTTAGGGGTGGTTTTGGATTATTGTTTCGTTGCTTGGGTCCAGCTCAGCCCCTTTTCCCACACCCCTTTACCGTGTGTTTAAAATAAACCTTTTGAGTTTGACGGTAGATTTCAGTTGTCTGTGGTTTTTGGTTCTCACTGTTACATGTCACGATTATAATTTGCATGATTTATGTTACGGGTCTCGTATCCATCCCCCCTAGACCGCTGGGCCAAAGAGGTTCGTAACAAGCTCTATGTTTCTGTTCCTGATCCTCTGTTCTCCAGCTCTATGTTTCTGTTCCTGATCCTCTGTTCTCCAGCTCTATGTTTCTGTTCCTGATCCCCTGTTCTCCAGCTCTATGTTTCTGTTCCTGATCCTCTGTTCTCCAGCTCTATGTTTCTGTTCCTGATCCTCTGTTCTCCAGCTCTATGTTTCTGTTCCTGATCCTCTGTTCTCCAGCTCTATGTTTCTGTTCCTGATCCCCTGTTCTCCAGCTCTATGTTTCTGTTCCTGATCCTCTGTTCTCCAGCTCTATGTTTCTGTTCCTGATCCTCTGTTCTCCAGCTCTATGTTTCTGTTCCTGATCCTCTGTTCTCCAGCTCTATGTTTCTGTTCCTGATCCCCTGTTCTCCAGCTCTATGTTTCTGTTCCTGATCCTCTGTTCTCCAGCTCTATGTTTCTGTTCCTGATCCTCTGTTCTCCAGCTCTATGTTTCTGTTCCTGATCCTCTGTTCTCCAGCTCTATGTTTCTGTTCCTGATCCCCTGTTCTCCAGCTCTATGTTTCTGTTCCTGATCCCCTGTTCTCCAGCTCTATGTTTCTGTTCCTGATCCCCTGTTCTCCAGCTCTATGTTTCTGTTCCTGATCCCCTGTTCTCCAGCTCTATGTTTCTGTTCCTGATCCTCTG
Organism: Salmo salar; assembly: GCF_965601325.2. NCBI lineage: Eukaryota > Metazoa > Chordata > Actinopteri > Salmoniformes > Salmonidae > Salmo > Salmo salar. The sequence continues at coordinate 60,276,471 of NC_138306.1, read as the reverse complement.
TTCTCCAGCTCTATGTTTCTGTTCCTGATCCTCTGTTCTCCAGCTCTATGTTTCTGTTCCTGATCCTCTGTTCTCCAGCTCTATGTTTCTGTTCCTGATCCTCTGTTCTCCAGCTCTATGTTTCTGTTCCTGATCCTCTGTTCTCCAGCTCTATGTTCCTGATCCTCTGTTCTCCAGCTCTATGTTTCTGTTCCTGATCCTCTGTTCTCCAGCTCTATGTTTCTGTTCCTGATCCTCTGTTCTCCAGCTCTATGTTTCTGTTCCTGATCCTCTGTTCTCCAGCTCTATGTTTCTGTTCCTGATCCTCTGTTCTCCAGCTCTATGTTTCTGTTCCTGATCCCCTGTTCTCCAGCTCTATGTTTCTGTTCCTGATCCCCTGTTCTCCAGCTCTATGTTTCTGTTCCTGATCCTCTGTTCTCCAGCTCTATGTTTCTGTTCCTGATCCCCTGTTCTCCAGCTCTATGTTTCTGTTCCTGATCCTCTGTTCTCCAGCTCTATGTTTCTGTTCCTGATCCTCTGTTCTCCAGCTCTATGTTTCTGTTCCTGATCCTCTGTTCTCCAGCTCTATGTTTCTGTTCCTGATCCTCTGTTCTCCAGCTCTATGTTTCTGTTCCTGATCCTCTGTTCTCCAGCTCTATGTTTCTGTTCCTGATCCTCTGTTCTCCAGCTCTATGTTTCTGTTCCTGATCCTCTGTTCTCCAGCTCTATGTTTCTGTTCCTGATCCTCTGTTCTCCAGCTCTATGTTTCTGTTCCTGATCCTCTGTTCTCCAGCTCTATGTTTCTGTTCCTGATCCCCTGTTCTCCAGCTCTATGTTTCTGTTCCTGATCCCCTGTTCTCCAGCTCTATGTTTCTGTTCCTGATCCCCTGTTCTCCAGCTCTATGTTTCTGTTCCTGATCCCCTGTTCTCCAGCTCTATGTTTCTGTTCCTGATCCTCTGTTCTCCAGCTCTATGTTTCTGTTCCTGATCCTCTGTTCTCCAGCTCTATGTTTCTGTTCCTGATCCTCTGTTCTCCAGCTCTATGTTTCTGTTCCTGATCCTCTGTTCTCCAGCTCTATGTTTCTGTTCCTGATCCTCTGTTCTCCAGCTCTATGTTTCTGTTCCTGATCCTCTGTTCTCCAGCTCTATGTTTCTGTTCCTGATCCCCTGTTCTCCAGCTCTATGTTTCTGTTCCTGATCCCCTGTTCTCCAGCTCTATGTTTCTGTTCCTGATCCTCTGTTCTCCAGCTCTATGTTTCTGTTCCTGATCCCCTGTTCTCCAGCTCTATGTTTCTGTTCCTGATCCTCTGTTCTCCAGCTCTATGTTTCTGTTCCTGATCCTCTGTTCTCCAGCTCTATGTTTCTGTTCCTGATCCCCTGTTCTCCAGCTCTATGTTTCTGTTCCTGATCCTCTGTTCTCCAGCTCTATGTTTCTGTTCCTGATCCTCTGTTCTCCAGCTCTATGTTTCTGTTCCTGATCCTCTGTTCTCCAGCTCTATGTTTCTGTTCCTGATCCTCTGTTCTCCAGCTCTATGTTTCTGTTCCTGATCCTCTGTTCTCCAGCTCTATGTTTCTGTTCCTGATCCTCTGTTCTCCAGCTCTATGTTTCTGTTCCTGATCCTCTGTTCTCCAGCTCTATGTTTCTGTTCCTGATCCTCTGTTCTCCAGCTCTATGTTTCTGTTCCTGATCCTCTGTTCTCCAGCTCTATGTTTCTGTTCCTGATCCCCTGTTCTCCAGCTCTATGTTTCTGTTCCTGATCCCCTGTTCTCCAGCTCTATGTTTCTGTTCCTGATCCTCTGTTCTCCAGCTCTATGTTTCTGTTCCTGATCCTCTGTTCTCCAGCTCTATGTTTCTGTTCCTGATCCTCTGTTCTCCAGCTCTATGTTTCTGTTCCTGATCCTCTGTTCTCCAGCTCTATGTTTCTGTTCCTGATCCTCTGTTCTCCAGCTCTATGTTTCTGTTCCTGATCCTCTGTTCTCCAGCTCTATGTTTCTGTTCCTGATCCTCTGTTCTCCAGCTCTATGTTTCTGTTCCTGATCCTCTGTTCTCCAGCTCTATGTTTCTGTTCCTGATCCTCTGTTCTCCAGCTCTATGTTTCTGTTCCTGATCCTCTGTTCTCCAGCTCTATGTTTCTGTTCCTGATCCCCTGTTCTCCAGCTCTATGTTTCTGTTCCTGATCCCCTGTTCTCCAGCTCTATGTTTCTGTTCCTGATCCTCTGTTCTCCAGCTCTATGTTTCTGTTCCTGATCCCCTGTTCTCCAGCTCTATGTTTCTGTTCCTGATCCTCTGTTCTCCAGCTCTATGTTTCTGTTCCTGATCCCCTGTTCTCCAGCTCTATGTTTCTGTTCCTGATCCCCTGTTCTCCAGCTCTATGTTTCTGTTCCTGATCCCCTGTTCTCCAGCTCTATGTTTCTGTTCCTGATCCTCTGTTCTCCAGCTCTATGTTTCTGTTCCTGATCCTCTGTTCTCCAGCTCTATGTTTCTGTTCCTGATCCCCTGTTCTCCAGCTCTATGTTTCTGTTCCTGATCCCCTGTTCTCCAGCTCTATGTTTCTGTTCCTGATCCTCTGTTCTCCAGCTCTATGTTTCTGTTCCTGATCCTCTGTTCTCCAGCTCTATGTTTCTGTTCCTGATCCCCTGTTCTCCAGCTCTATGTTTCTGTTCCTGATCCCCTGTTCTCCAGCTCTATGTTTCTGTTCCTGATCCTCTGTTCTCCAGCTCTATGTTTCTGTTCCTGATCCTCTGTTCTCCAGCTCTATGTTTCTGTTCCTGATCCTCTGTTCTCCAGCTCTATGTTTCTGTTCCTGATCCTCTGTTCTCCAGCTCTATGTTTCTGTTCCTGATCCTCTGTTCTCCAGCTCTATGTTTCTGTTCCTGATCCTCTGTTCTCCAGCTCTATGTTTCTGTTCCTGATCCTCTGTTCTCCAGCTCTATGTTTCTGTTCCTGATCCTCTGTTCTCCAGCTCTATGTTTCTGTTCCTGATCCTCTGTTCTCCAGCTCTATGTTTCTGTTCCTGATCCTCTGTTCTCCAGCTCTATGTTTCTGTTCCTGATCCTCTGTTCTCCAGCTCTATGTTTCTGTTCCTGATCCCCTGTTCTCCAGCTCTATGTTTCTGTTCCTGATCCCCTGTTCTCCAGCTCTATGTTTCTGTTCCTGATCCCCTGTTCTCCAGCTCTATGTTTCTGTTCCTGATCCTCTGTTCTCCAGCTCTATGTTTCTGTTCCTGATCCCCTGTTCTCCAGCTCTATGTTTCTGTTCCTGATCCTCTGTTCTCCAGCTCTATGTTTCTGTTCCTGATCCCCTGTTCTCCAGCTCTATGTTTCTGTTCCTGATCCCCTGTTCTCCAGCTCTATGTTTCTGTTCCTGATCCCCTGTTCTCCAGCTCTATGTTTCTGATCCTCTGTTCTCCAGCTCTATGTTTCTGTTCCTGATCCTCTGTTCTCCAGCTCTATGTTCCTGATCCCCTGTTCTCCAGCTCTATGTTTCTGTTCCTGATCCCCTGTTCTCCAGCTCTATGTTTCTGTTCCTGATCCTCTGTTCTCCAGCTCTATGTTTCTGTTCCTGATCCTCTGTTCTCCAGCTCTATGTTTCTGTTCCTGATCCTCTGTTCTCCAGCTCTATGTTTCTGTTCCTGATCCTCTGTTCTCCAGCTCTATGTTTCTGTTCCTGATCCTCTGTTCTCCAGCTCTATGTTTCTGTTCCTGATCCTCTGTTCTCCAGCTCTATGTTTCTGTTCCTGATCCTCTGTTCTCCAGCTCTATGTTTCTGTTCCTGATCCTCTGTTCTCCAGCTCTATGTTTCTGTTCCTGATCCCCTGTTCTCCAGCTCTATGTTTCTGTTCCTGATCCCCTGTTCTCCAGCTCTATGTTTCTGTTCCTGATCCCCTGTTCTCCAGCTCTATGTTTCTGTTCCTGATCCCCTGTTCTCCAGCTCTATGTTTCTGTTCCTGATCCTCTGTTCTCCAGCTCTATGTTTCTGTTCCTGATCCCCTGTTCTCCAGCTCTATGTTTCTGTTCCTGATCCCCTGTTCTCCAGCTCTATGTTTCTGTTCCTGATCCCCTGTTCTCCAGCTCTATGTTTCTGTTCCTGATCCTCTGTTCTCCAGCTCTATGTTTCTGTTCCTGATCCTCTGTTCTCCAGCTCTATGTTTCTGTTCCTGATCCCCTGTTCTCCAGCTCTATGTTTCTGTTCCTGATCCCCTGTTCTCCAGCTCTATGTTTCTGTTCCTGATCCTCTGTTCTCCAGCTCTATGTTTCTGTTCCTGATCCTCTGTTCTCCAGCTCTATGTTTCTGTTCCTGATCCTCTGTTCTCCAGCTCTATGTTTCTGTTCCTGATCCTCTGTTCTCCAGCTCTATGTTTCTGTTCCTGATCCTCTGTTCTCCAGCTCTATGTTTCTGTTCCTGATCCCCTGTTCTCCAGCTCTATGTTTCTGTTCCTGATCCTCTGTTCTCCAGCTCTATGTTTCTGTTCCTGATCCCCTGTTCTCCAGCTCTATGTTTCTGTTCCTGATCCCCTGTTCTCCAGCTCTATGTTTCTGTTCCTGATCCCCTGTTCTCCAGCTCTATGTTTCTGTTCCTGATCCTCTGTTCTCCAGCTCTATGTTTCTGTTCCTGATCCCCTGTTCTCCAGCTCTATGTTTCTGTTCCTGATCCTCTGTTCTCCAGCTCTATGTTTCTGTTCCTGATCCTCTGTTCTCCAGCTCTATGTTTCTGTTCCTGATCCTCTGTTCTCCAGCTCTATGTTTCTGTTCCTGATCCTCTGTTCTCCAGCTCTATGTTTCTGTTCCTGATCCTCTGTTCTCCAGCTCTATGTTTCTGTTCCTGATCCCCTGTTCTCCAGCTCTATGTTTCTGTTCCTGATCCTCTGTTCTCCAGCTCTATGTTTCTGTTCCTGATCCCCTGTTCTCCAGCTCTATGTTTCTGTTCCTGATCCCCTGTTCTCCAGCTCTATGTTTCTGTTCCTGATCCCCTGTTCTCCAGCTCTATGTTTCTGTTCCTGATCCTCTGTTCTCCAGCTCTATGTTTCTGTTCCTGATCCCCTGTTCTCCAGCTCTATGTTTCTGTTCCTGATCCTCTGTTCTCCAGCTCTATGTTTCTGTTCCTGATCCTCTGTTCTCCAGCTCTATGTTTCTGTTCCTGATCCTCTGTTCTCCAGCTCTATGTTTCTGTTCCTGATCCTCTGTTCTCCAGCTCTATGTTTCTGTTCCTGATCCTCTGTTCTCCAGCTCTATGTTTCTGTTCCTGATCCTCTGTTCTCCAGCTCTATGTTTCTGTTCCTGATCCCCTGTTCTCCAGCTCTATGTTTCTGTTCCTGATCCCCTGTTCTCCAGCTCTATGTTTCTGTTCCTGATCCTCTGTTCTCCAGCTCTATGTTTCTGTTCCTGATCCTCTGTTCTCCAGCTCTATGTTTCTGTTCCTGATCCTCTGTTCTCCAGCTCTATGTTTCTGTTCCTGATCCTCTGTTCTCCAGCTCTATGTTTCTGTTCCTGATCCTCTGTTCTCCAGCTCTATGTTTCTGTTCCTGATCCTCTGTTCTCCAGCTCTATGTTTCTGTTCCTGATCCTCTGTTCTCCAGCTCTATGTTTCTGTTCCTGATCCCCTGTTCTCCAGCTCTATGTTTCTGTTCCTGATCCCCTGTTCTCCAGCTCTATGTTTCTGTTCCTGATCCTCTGTTCTCCAGCTCTATGTTTCTGTTCCTGATCCTCTGTTCTCCAGCTCTATGTTTCTGTTCCTGATCCTCTGTTCTCCAGCTCTATGTTTCTGTTCCTGATCCTCTGTTCTCCAGCTCTATGTTTCTGTTCCTGATCCTCTGTTCTCCAGCTCTATGTTTCTGTTCCTGATCCTCTGTTCTCCAGCTCTATGTTTCTGTTCCTGATCCTCTGTTCTCCAGCTCTATGTTTCTGTTCCTGATCCTCTGTTCTCCAGCTCTATGTTTCTGTTCCTGATCCCCTGTTCTCCAGCTCTATGTTTCTGTTCCTGATCCCCTGTTCTCCAGCTCTATGTTTCTGTTCCTGATCCCCTGTTCTCCAGCTCTATGTTTCTGTTCCTGATCCCCTGTTCTCCAGCTCTATGTTTCTGTTCCTGATCCTCTGTTCTCCAGCTCTATGTTTCTGTTCCTGATCCCCTGTTCTCCAGCTCTATGTTTCTGTTCCTGATCCTCTGTTCTCCAGCTCTATGTTTCTGTTCCTGATCCTCTGTTCTCCAGCTCTATGTTTCTGTTCCTGATCCTCTGTTCTCCAGCTCTATGTTTCTGTTCCTGATCCTCTGTTCTCCAGCTCTATGTTTCTGTTCCTGATCCCCTGTTCTCCAGCTCTATGTTTCTGTTCCTGATCCTCTGTTCTCCAGCTCTATGTTTCTGTTCCTGATCCTCTGTTCTCCAGCTCTATGTTTCTGTTCCTGATCCTCTGTTCTCCAGCTCTATGTTTCTGTTCCTGATCCTCTGTTCTCCAGCTCTATGTTTCTGTTCCTGATCCTCTGTTCTCCAGCTCTATGTTTCTGTTCCTGATCCTCTGTTCTCCAGCTCTATGTTTCTGTTCCTGATCCCCTGTTCTCCAGCTCTATGTTTCTGTTCCTGATCCTCTGTTCTCCAGCTCTATGTTTCTGTTCCTGATCCCCTGTTCTCCAGCTCTATGTTTCTGTTCCTGATCCTCTGTTCTCCAGCTCTATGTTTCTGTTCCTGATCCCCTGTTCTCCAGCTCTATGTTTCTGTTCCTGATCCTCTGTTCTCCAGCTCTATGTTTCTGTTCCTGATCCTCTGTTCTCCAGCTCTATGTTTCTGTTCCTGATCCTCTGTTCTCCAGCTCTATGTTTCTGTTCCTGATCCTCTGTTCTCCAGCTCTATGTTTCTGTTCCTGATCCTCTGTTCTCCAGCTCTATGTTTCTGTTCCTGATCCTCTGTTCTCCAGCTCTATGTTTCTGTTCCTGATCCTCTGTTCTCCAGCTCTATGTTTCTGTTCCTGATCCTCTGTTCTCCAGCTCTATGTTTCTGTTCCTGATCCTCTGTTCTCCAGCTCTATGTTTCTGTTCCTGATCCCCTGTTCTCCAGCTCTATGTTTCTGTTCCTGATCCTCTGTTCTCCAGCTCTATGTTTCTGTTCCTGATCCCCTGTTCTCCAGCTCTATGTTTCTGTTCCTGATCCCCTGTTCTCCAGCTCTATGTTTCTGTTCCTGATCCCCTGTTCTCCAGCTCTATGTTTCTGTTCCTGATCCTCTGTTCTCCAGCTCTATGTTTCTGTTCCTGATCCCCTGTTCTCCAGCTCTATGTTTCTGTTCCTGATCCCCTGTTCTCCAGCTCTATGTTTCTGTTCCTGATCCCCTGTTCTCCAGCTCTATGTTTCTGTTCCTGATCCTCTGTTCTCCAGCTCTATGTTTCTGTTCCTGATCCTCTGTTCTCCAGCTCTATGTTTCTGTTCCTGATCCCCTGTTCTCCAGCTCTATGTTTCTGTTCCTGATCCCCTGTTCTCCAGCTCTATGTTTCTGTTCCTGATCCTCTGTTCTCCAGCTCTATGTTTCTGTTCCTGATCCTCTGTTCTCCAGCTCTATGTTTCTGTTCCTGATCCTCTGTTCTCCAGCTCTATGTTTCTGTTCCTGATCCTCTGTTCTCCAGCTCTATGTTTCTGTTCCTGATCCTCTGTTCTCCAGCTCTATGTTTCTGTTCCTGATCCCCTGTTCTCCAGCTCTATGTTTCTGTTCCTGATCCTCTGTTCTCCAGCTCTATGTTTCTGTTCCTGATCCCCTGTTCTCCAGCTCTATGTTTCTGTTCCTGATCCCCTGTTCTCCAGCTCTATGTTTCTGTTCCTGATCCCCTGTTCTCCAGCTCTATGTTTCTGTTCCTGATCCTCTGTTCTCCAGCTCTATGTTTCTGTTCCTGATCCTCTGTTCTCCAGCTCTATGTTTCTGTTCCTGATCCTCTGTTCTCCAGCTCTATGTTTCTGTTCCTGATCCTCTGTTCTCAAGCTCTGTTTCTGTTCCTGATCCTCTGTTCTCCAGCTCTGTTTTTGTTCCTGATCCTCTGTTCTCCAGCTCTATGTTTCTGTTCCTGATCCTCTGTTCTCCAGCTCTATGTTTCTGTTCCTGATCCTCTGTTCTCCAGCTCTATGTTTCTGTTCCTGATCCTCTGTTCTCCAGCTCTATGTTTCTGTTCCTGATCCCCTGTTCTCCAGCTCTATGTTTCTGTTCCTGATCCCCTGTTCTCCAGCTCTATGTTTCTGTTCCTGATCCCCTGTTCTCCAGCTCTATGTTTCTGTTCCTGATCCTCTGTTCTCCAGCTCTATGTTTCTGTTCCTGATCCCCTGTTCTCCAGCTCTATGTTTCTGTTCCTGATCCTCTGTTCTCCAGCTCTATGTTTCTGTTCCTGATCCCCTGTTCTCCAGCTCTATGTTTCTGTTCCTGATCCCCTGTTCTCCAGCTCTATGTTTCTGTTCCTGATCCTCTGTTCTCCAGCTCTATGTTTCTGTTCCTGATCCTCTGTTCTCCAGCTCTATGTTTCTGTTCCTGATCCCCTGTTCTCCAGCTCTATGTTTCTGTTCCTGATCCCCTGTTCTCCAGCTCTATGTTTCTGTTCCTGATCCTCTGTTCTCCAGCTCTGTTTCTGTTCCTGATCCTCTGTTCTCCAGCTCTATGTTTCTGTTCCTGATCCTCTGTTCTCCAGCTCTGTTTCTGTTCCTGATCCTCTGTTCTCCAGCTCTATGTTTCTGTTCCTGATCCTCTGTTCTCCAGCTCTATGTTTCTGTTCCTGATCCCCTGTTCTCCAGCTCTATGTTTCTGTTCCTGATCCTCTGTTCTCCAGCTCTATGTTTCTGTTCCTGATCCCCTGTTCTCCAGCTCTATGTTTCTGTTCCTGATCCCCTGTTCTCCAGCTCTATGTTTCTGTTCCTGATCCCCTGTTCTCCAGCTCTATGTTTCTGTTCCTGATCCTCTGTTCTCCAGCTCTATGTTTCTGTTCCTGATCCTCTGTTCTCCAGCTCTATGTTTCTGTTCCTGATCCTCTGTTCTCCAGCTCTATGTTTCTGTTCCTGATCCTCTGTTCTCAAGCTCTGTTTCTGTTCCTGATCCTCTGTTCTCCAGCTCTGTTTTTGTTCCTGATCCTCTGTTCTCCAGCTCTATGTTTCTGTTCCTGATCCTCTGTTCTCCAGCTCTATGTTTCTGTTCCTGATCCTCTGTTCTCCAGCTCTATGTTTCTGTTCCTGATCCTCTGTTCTCCAGCTCTATGTTTCTGTTCCTGATCCCCTGTTCTCCAGCTCTATGTTTCTGTTCCTGATCCCCTGTTCTCCAGCTCTATGTTTCTGTTCCTGATCCCCTGTTCTCCAGCTCTATGTTTCTGTTCCTGATCCTCTGTTCTCCAGCTCTATGTTTCTGTTCCTGATCCCCTGTTCTCCAGCTCTATGTTTCTGTTCCTGATCCTCTGTTCTCCAGCTCTATGTTTCTGTTCCTGATCCTCTGTTCTCCAGCTCTATGTTTCTGTTCCTGATCCCCTGTTCTCCAGCTCTATGTTTCTGTTCCTGATCCTCTGTTCTCCAGCTCTATGTTTCTGTTCCTGATCCTCTGTTCTCCAGCTCTATGTTTCTGTTCCTGATCCCCTGTTCTCCAGCTCTATGTTTCTGTTCCTGATCCCCTGTTCTCCAGCTCTATGTTTCTGTTCCTGATCCTCTGTTCTCCAGCTCTATGTTTCTGTTCCTGATCCTCTGTTCTCCAGCTCTATGTTTCTGTTCCTGATCCTCTGTTCTCCAGCTCTATGTTTCTGTTCCTGATCCTCTGTTCTCCAGCTCTATGTTTCTGTTCCTGATCCCCTGTTCTCCAGCTCTATGTTTCTGTTCCTGATCCCCTGTTCTCCAGCTCTATGTTTCTGTTCCTGATCCCCTGTTCTCCAGCTCTATGTTTCTGTTCCTGATCCCCTGTTCTCCAGCTCTATGTTTCTGTTCCTGATCCCCTGTTCTCCAGCTCTATGTTTCTGTTCCTGATCCTCTGTTCTCCAGCTCTATGTTTCTGTTCCTGATCCTCTGTTCTCCAGCTCTATGTTTCTGTTCCTGATCCCCTGTTCTCCAGCTCTATGTTTCTGTTCCTGATCCCCTGTTCTCCAGCTCTATGTTTCTGTTCCTGATCCTCTGTTCTCCAGCTCTATGTTTCTGTTCCTGATCCTCTGTTCTCCAGCTCTATGTTTCTGTTCCTGATCCCCTGTTCTCCAGCTCTATGTTTCTGTTCCTGATCCCCTGTTCTCCAGCTCTATGTTTCTGTTCCTGATCCCCTGTTCTCCAGCTCTATGTTTCTGTTCCTGATCCTCTGTTCTCCAGCTCTATGTTTCTGTTCCTGATCCCCTGTTCTCCAGCTCTATGTTTCTGATCCTCTGTTCTCCAGCTCTATGTTTCTGTTCCTGATCCCCTGTTCTCCAGCTCTATGTTTCTGTTCCTGATCCCCTGTTCTCCAGCTCTATGTTTCTGTTCCTGATCCCCTGTTCTCCAGCTCTATGTTTCTGATCCTCTGTTCTCCAGCTCTATGTTTCTGTTCCTGATCCTCTGTTCTCCAGCTCTATGTTTCTGTTCCTGATCCCCTGTTCTCCAGCTCTATGTTTCTGTTCCTGATCCCCTGTTCTCCAGCTCTATGTTTCTGTTCCTGATCCTCTGTTCTCCAGCTCTGTTTCTGTTCCTGATCCTCTGTTCTCCAGCTCTATGTTTCTGTTCCTGATCCTCTGTTCTCCAGCTCTGTTTCTGTTCCTGATCCTCTGTTCTCCAGCTCTATGTTTCTGTTCCTGATCCTCTGTTCTCCAGCTCTATATTTCTGTTCCTGATCCCCTGTTCTCCAGCTCTATGTTTCTGTTCCTGATCCTCTGTTCTCCAGCTCTATGTTTCTGTTCCTGATCCCCTGTTCTCCAGCTCTATGTTTCTGTTCCTGATCCCCTGTTCTCCAGCTCTATGTTTCTGTTCCTGATCCCCTGTTCTCCAGCTCTATGTTTCTGTTCCTGATCCTCTGTTCTCCAGCTCTATGTTTCTGTTCCTGATCCTCTGTTCTCCAGCTCTATGTTTCTGTTCCTGATCCTCTGTTCTCCAGCTCTATGTTTCTGTTCCTGATCCTCTGTTCTCAAGCTCTGTTTCTGTTCCTGATCCTCTGTTCTCCAGCTCTGTTTTTGTTCCTGATCCTCTGTTCTCCAGCTCTATGTTTCTGTTCCTGATCCTCTGTTCTCCAGCTCTATGTTTCTGTTCCTGATCCTCTGTTCTCCAGCTCTATATTTCTGTTCCTGATCCTCTGTTCTCCAGCTCTATGTTTCTGTTCCTGATCCCCTGTTCTCCAGCTCTATGTTTCTGTTCCTGATCCCCTGTTCTCCAGCTCTATGTTTCTGTTCCTGATCCCCTGTTCTCCAGCTCTATGTTTCTGTTCCTGATCCTCTGTTCTCCAGCTCTATGTTTCTGTTCCTGATCCCCTGTTCTCCAGCTCTATGTTTCTGATCCTCTGTTCTCCAGCTCTATGTTTCTGTTCCTGATCCTCTGTTCTCCAGCTCTATGTTCCTGATCCCTGTTCTCCAGCTCTGTTTCTGTTCCTGATCCTCTGTTCTCCAGCTCTATGTTTCTGTTCCTGATCCTCTGTTCTCCAGCTCTATGTTTCTGTTCCTGATCCCCTGTTCTCCAGCTCTATGTTTCTGTTCCTGATCCCCTGTTCTCCAGCTCTATGTTTCTGTTCCTGATCCTCTGTTCTCCAGCTCTGTTTCTGTTCCTGATCCTCTGTTCTCCAGCTCTATGTTTCTGTTCCTGATCCTCTGTTCTCCAGCTCTGTTTCTGTTCCTGATCCTCTGTTCTCCAGCTCTATGTTTCTGTTCCTGATCCTCTGTTCTCCAGCTCTATATTTCTGTTCCTGATCCCCTGTTCTCCAGCTCTATGTTTCTGTTCCTGATCCTCTGTTCTCCAGCTCTATGTTTCTGTTCCTGATCCCCTGTTCTCCAGCTCTATGTTTCTGTTCCTGATCCCCTGTTCTCCAGCTCTACGTTTCTGTTCCTGATCCCCTGTTCTCCAGCTCTATGTTTCTGTTTCTGATCCTCTGTTCTCCAGCTCTATGTTTCTGTTCCTGATCCTCTGTTCTCCAGCTCTATGTTTCTGTTGCTGATCCTCTGTTCTCCAGCTCTATGTTTCTGTTCCTGATCCTCTGTTCTCAAGCTCTGTTTCTGTTCCTGATCCTCTGTTCTCCAGCTCTGTTTTTGTTCCTGATCCTCTGTTCTCCAGCTCTATGTTTCTGTTCCTGATCCTCTGTTCTCCAGCTCTATGTTTCTGTTCCTGATCCTCTGTTCTCCAGCTCTATATTTCTGTTCCTGATCCTCTGTTCTCCAGCTCTATGTTTCTGTTCCTGATCCCCTGTTCTCCAGCTCTATGTTTCTGTTCCTGATCCCCTGTTCTCCAGCTCTATGTTTCTGTTCCTGATCCCCTGTTCTCCAGCTCTATGTTTCTGTTCCTGATCCTCTGTTCTCCAGCTCTATGTTTCTGTTCCTGATCCCCTGTTCTCCAGCTCTATGTTTCTGTTCCTGATCCCCTGTTCTCCAGCTCTATGTTTCTGTTCCTGATCCCCTGTTCTCCAGCTCTATGTTTCTGTTCCTGATCCCCTGTTCTCCAGCTCTATGTTTCTGTTCCTGATCCCCTGTTCTCCAGCTCTATGTTTCTGTTCCTGATCCCCTGTTCTCCAGCTCTATGTTTCTGATCCTCTGTTCTCCAGCTCTATGTTTCTGTTCCTGATCCTCTGTTCTCCAGCTCTATGTTCCTGATCCCCTGTTCTCCAGCTCTGTTTCTGTTCCTGATCCTCTGTTCTCCAGCTCTATGTTTCTGTTCCTGATCCTCTGTTCTCCAGCTCTATGTTTCTGTTCCTGATCCCCTGTTCTCCAGCTCTATGTTTCTGTTCCTGATCCCCTGTTCTCCAGCTCTATGTTTCTGTTCCTGATCCTCTGTTCTCCAGCTCTGTTTCTGTTCCTGATCCTCTGTTCTCCAGCTCTATGTTTCTGTTCCTGATCCTCTGTTCTCCAGCTCTATGTTTCTGTTCCTGATCCCCTGTTCTCCAGCTCTATGTTTCTGTTCCTGATCCTCTGTTCTCCAGCTCTATGTTTCTGTTCCTGATCCCCTGTTCTCCAGCTCTATGTTTCTGTTCCTGATCCCCTGTTCTCCAGCTCTATGTTTCTGTTCCTGATCCCCTGTTCTCCAGCTCTATGTTTCTGTTCCTGATCCTCTGTTCTCCAGCTCTATGTTTCTGTTCCTGATCCCCTGTTCTCCAGCTCTATGTTTCTGTTCCTGATCCCCTGTTCTCCAGCTCTATGTTTCTGTTCCTGATCCTCTGTTCTCCAGCTCTGTTTCTGTTCCTGATCCTCTGTTCTCCAGCTCTATGTTTCTGTTCCTGATCCTCTGTTCTCCAGCTCTGTTTCTGTTCCTGATCCTCTGTTCTCCAGCTCTATGTTTCTGTTCCTGATCCTCTGTTCTCCAGCTCTATATTTCTGTTCCTGATCCCCTGTTCTCCAGCTCTATGTTTCTGTTCCTGATCCTCTGTTCTCCAGCTCTATGTTCCTGATCCCCTGTTCTCCAGCTCTGTTTCTGTTCCTGATCCTCTGTTCTCCAGCTCTATGTTTCTGTTCCTGATCCTCTGTTCTCCAGCTCTATGTTTCTGTTCCTGATCCCCTGTTCTCCAGCTCTATGTTTCTGTTCCTGATCCTCTGTTCTCCAGCTCTATGTTTCTGTTCCTGATCCTCTGTTCTCCAGCTCTATGTTTCTGTTCCTGATCCTCTGTTCTCCAGCTCTATATTTCTGTTCCTGATCCCCTGTTCTCCAGCTCTATGTTTCTGATCCTCTGTTTTTTTAAGTTGTAAATAGTAGCGCTGCAACAATATAGGACGCAGCTGTGCCTATCTAGTGGAACTGCAGCTGGATTGGCTGGATCTGTCCTCTTCAGCTGTATCAGACTGGCCGCAGGGTATTTCAGGCAAATGCCAGATGTGCTGGTCCATTTTTAGCCCAGTGGGTCTTTCTAAGTAATATTGTTTTCGGAAAATTATAATAATGGAGCCCTCGGGGGGGGGGGGGGGGGGGTTGCATGCCTGTGCCAATTTCTGGTCCCAGTTTGCCCCTTGTCCTGTTCAGCTGTGCAGCAAGGGAGACCAACCCGACAAGCAGCGGGTTGGAGAAGCATGTCCTGGGGGTGGAATTTTGGATTCTGTTTTCTAGGCATTAAGACATTAAGGACACATTAACGTCTGTCTCGCCTGATTCAAATGTAAATTAACAAATCCCTCCCTTTTTGAAGGGAACAAATCCCCAATGTTCTATGCGTGGGTTGTGTGGGTGTGTTGTCCTGAATGTACAGACCGAGGTCCACAGTGGATCCTATGTGCAGTGTGTAGGAAGGGGGCGGGTTGTGGAACATACAGTCGCAGGGTGAATGAAGGCCACATTGTCCCACTGGACTCTGGAATGTGTGAGACAGACACACGTGACAGGAGAAGCTCACTGGTGCTGGTGCTGCTGCTGCACAGCAGGAGATCCAATGGTGTTAATGATCTCGGGTTGCATCCCAAAATGGCGTCCTTTTCCCTACATAGTGCACTACTTGTCAAAATGTGTTCACGGCTCTGGTCAAAAGATGTGGGGGAAAGTCATATCTGTAGCCATTGAAGAGACACAGACTTAGTTACGCAATCCACCTCCACCAGCTGTATGGGGCTGGGTTGTAGGGTATTAGTTTAACTTTTGGTGATATCCAATTGGTAGTTACAGTCTTGTCCCATGGCTGCAACTCCCTTACGGACTTGGGAGAGGCATGCATCCTCCGGAACAAGACCCTGTCAAGCTGCACTGCCAGGCGCACCGCCAGCCGCACTGCCAGGCGCCCCGCCAGCCGCACCGCCAGCCGCACCGCCAGCCGCACTGCCAGGCACACTGCCAGCCGCACTGCCAGGCGTACCAATGTGTTGGAGGAAACACCGTCCAACAATGACGAGACGGCCTACAGGGAGGAGGTGAGGGCCCTCAGAGTGTGGTGTCAGGAAAATAACCTCACACTCAATGTCAACAAAACAAAAAATAAAAATAAATACAAACCAAACCTAACGTAACGTTTAGTAGGGCTAAACAGCACAGCACCAAAACTACAGCTGGGAAAAGGCTGTACATTACAATTATAAATGCTTCCCTAATCTCTCTACCCGTCATGTCCGTTTGCCTGTACTCTCCATGCTTCTTAGTACCAACAACATTCACACTATTTTACTGTAAACAATCTCTTTATTGAAGTGTTTATCATTTAATCAGCAGGGTTTTATTCTTTGACAGTCACAGCACTGAGATAGCAGAGGCCATGATTACAGACTCTACTACTACACGTTTAACCAATAGGATTACAGACTCTACTACACATTTAACCAATGGGATTACAGACTCTACTACTACACGGTTAACCAATGGGATTACAGACTCTACTACTACACGGTTAACCAATGGGATTACAGACTCTACTACACATTTAACCAATAGGATTACAGACTCTACTACTACACGTTTAACCAATGGGATTACAGACTCTACTACTACACGTTTAACCAATGGGATTACAGACTCTACTACACATTTAACCAATAGGATTACAGACTATACTACACGTTTAACCAATGGGATTACAGACTCTACTACTACACGTTTAACCAATGGGATTACAGACTATACTACACATTTAACCAATGGGATTACAGACTCTACTACACATTTAACCAATGGGATTACAGACTCTACTACTACACGTTTAACCAATGGGATTACAGACTCTACTACTACATGTTTAACCAATGGGATTACAGACTCTACTACTACATGTTTAACCAATGGGATTACAGACTCTACTACTACACGTTTAAGCAATGGGATTACAGACTCTACTACTACACGTTTAACCAATGGGATTACAGACTCTACTACACGTTTAACCAATGGGATTACAGACTCTACTACACGTTTAACCAATGGGATTACAGACTCTACTACTACACATTTAACCAATGGGATTACAGACTCTACTACTACACATTTAACCAACAGGATTACAGACTTTAACCAATGGGATTACAGACTCTACTACACATTTAACCAATAGGATTACAGACTCTACTACACATTTAACCAATAGGATTACAGACAGCCCTACATTCAAGTTTAATCAATAGTCCCAATAGACTCTGAAAGTACAAAACATTAGGAACACCTTCCTAATATTGAGTTGCACCCCCTTTTGCCCTCATAACAGCCTCAATTCATCAGAGCATGGACTCTACGGGGTGTCCAGCGTTCCACAGGGATGCTGGTCCATGTCGACTCCAATGCTTCCCACAGTTGTGTCCAGTTGGCTGGATGGCCTTTGGGTGGTGGACCATTGTTGATACACACAGGAAACTGTTGAGTGTGAAAAACCCGGCAGCGTTGCAGTTCTTGACACATTCAAACCGGTGCGCTTGGCACCTACTACCATACCCTGTTCAAAGGTACTGAAATATTTTATCTTGCCCATTCACCCTCTGAATGGCACACAATCCATGTCTCAAGGCTTAAAAATCCTTCTTTAACATGTCTCCTCCCCTTCATCTACACTGATTGAAGTGGATTTAACAGGTGACATCAATAAGGGATTATAGCTTTCACCTGAATTCACCTGGTCAGTCTATGTCATGGAAAGAGCAGGTGTTCCTAATGTTTTGTACACTCAGTGTATGTGTGTGGCTGGATGATACATGTAATGGTGGTCTCTACACTGGCTGTGAATAGAGGCTAATGAAATGGCTAATGAAATGGCTAATGAAATGGCTAATGAAATGGCTAATGGCTAATGAAATGGCTAATGAAATGGCTAATGAAATGGCTAATGGCTAATGAAATGGCTAATGAAATGGCTAATAAAATGTTTATATCTCATCAGTTTAACGTGTCATGTAAAGGTAGTTAGCTGTTCTGTGTCTGCCTGTCTGGTTGGTGGGCTGGTCTGGCTGGCTGGATGGCTGGTTGGTGGGCTGGATGGCTGGTTGGTGGGCTGGATGGCTGGTTGGTGGGCTGGTCTGGCTGGCTGGTTGGTGGGCTGGATGGCTGGCTGGCTGGATGGCTGGTCTGGCTGGATGGCTGGCTGGTGGGTTGGATGGCTGGTTGGTGGGCTGGATGGCTGGCTGGCTGGCTGGTCTGGCTAGATGGCTGGTTGGTGGGCTGGATGGCTGGTGGGTGGGCTGGATGGCTGGCTGGCTGGCTGGATGGCTGGTCTGGCTGGATGGCTGGCTGGTGGGCTGGATGGCTGGTTGGTGGGCTGGATGGCTGGCTGGCTGGCTGGATGGCTGGTTGGTGGGCTGGCTGGCTGGTCTGGCTGGATGGCTGGTTGGTGGGCTGGTCTGGCTGGTTGGATGGCTGGCTGGTGGGCTGGATTGCTGGCTGGCTGGATGGCTGGTTGGTGGGCTGGATGGCTGGCTGACTGGCTGGATGGCTGGCTGGTGGGCTGGATGGCTGGTCTGGCTGGATGGCTGGCTGGATGGCTGGTTGGTGGGCTGGTCTGGCTGGCTGGCTGGTTGGTGGGCTGGATGGCTGGCTGGCTGGATGGCTGGTCTGGCTGGATGGCTGGCTGGTGGGTTGGATGGCTGGTTGGTGGGCTGGATGGCTGGCTGGCTGGCTGGTCTGGCTAGATGGCTGGATGGCTGGTGGGTGGGCTGGATGGCTGGCTGGCTGGCTGGATGGCTGGTCTGGCTGGATGGCTGGCTGATGGGCTGGATGGCTGGTTGGTGGGCTGGATGGCTGGCTGGCTGGCTGGCTGGTTGGTGGGCTGGCTGGCTGGCTGGCTGGTCTGGCTGGATGGCTGGTTGGTGGGCTGGTCTGGCTGGTTGGATGGCTGGTTGGTGGGCTGGATTGCTGGCTGGCTGGATGGCTGGTTGGTGGGCTGGATGGCTGGCTGACTGGCTGGATGGCTGGCTGGTGGGCTGGATGGCTGGTTGGTGGGCTGGTCTGGCTGGTTGGATGGCTGGTTGGTGGGCTGGTCTGGCTGGTTGGTTGGCTGGTTGGCTGGCTGGCTGGTGGGCTGGATGGCTGGTTGGCGAGCTGGATGGCTGGTTGGTGGGTTGGATGGCTGGTTGGTGGGCTGGTCTGGCTGGTTGTTTGGCTGGCTGGCTGGATGGCTGGCTGGTGGGCTGGATGGCTGTCTGGCTGGTGGGCTGGCTGGTTGGCTGGCTGGATGGCTGGTTGGTGGGCTGGATAGCTGGCTGGATGGCTGGCTGGCTGGTGGGCTGGATGGCTGGCTGGATGGCTGGCTGGTGGGCTGGATGGCTGGCTGGCTGGCTGGTGGGCTGGATGGCTGGCTGGTGGGCTGGATGGCTGGCTGGTGGGCTGGATGGCTGGCTGGCTGGCTGGATGGCTGGCTGGCTGGTCTGGTACCCCTGGTATTTCCGTATTTAACACTAATGTGAGAGTGTCGTCAGTAACAGGGAAGCTGCAGCTGGCTGGATTCCTGTGGTAGACTGGGGGGGGGGGATGTTGGTGGGGGAGGGGATGAAAGGAGGGGGGAGAAGGGAGGAAAGGAGGAGGGGAGAAGGGAGGAAAGAAGGAGGGGGGAAAGGAAGGGGAACAACCAGAACAACAGTTGACTCCATACAGTTGTTCATTTTAAAGCTCTATGGCTTTTCTCCTCTCCTAAGCTGTACAGCTTGGAAACCACTCTCATCTGCTGGAACCATCCAGACAGACCAGGGGAGAGGTAGGGCCAGGGGCGAGGTAGGGCCAGAGGCGAGGTAGGGCCAGGGGCGAGGTAGGTTCAGGGGCGAGGTAGGGCCAGGGGCAAGGTAGGGCCAGGGGCGAGGTAGGGCCAGGCCAGGGGGGAGGGGAGGGGAGGTAGGGCCAGGCCAGGGGGGAGGGGAGGTAGGGCCAGGCCAGGGGGGAGGGGAGGTAGGGCCAAGGCAGGGGGGAGGGGAGGTAGGGCCAGGCCAGGGGGGAGGGGAGGTAGGGCCAGGCCAGGGGGGAGGGGAGGGGAAGTAGGGCCAGGCCAGGGGGGAGGGGAGGTAGGGCCAAGGCAGGGGGGAGGGGAGATAGGGCCAGGGCAGGGGGGAGGGGAGGTAGGGCCAGGGGGGAGGGGAGGTAGGGCCAGGGCAGGTCAGGGGGGAGGTAGGGCCAGGGAGGAGGGGGGAGGGGAGGTAGGGCCAAGGCTAGGGGGGAGGGGAGGGGAGGTAGAGCCAGGCCAGGGGGGAAGGCAGGCCGGGCCAAGGCAGGTCGGGCCACCCCGAGTCAGGCTGAGGCTTATTATGACTGTGGCCTTGTTGTCTTTGCTGGGGATTTAAGAGGGATTAAGGGGGGAAGGACCGGGACGGAAGAACAGGGCCTGGCTCATTGGCCAATGGACGGATGGAGCCTAGCCTACTGGATGTAAGGATTGGGCCTCTCGTCCTATGGGATGGCAGCACAAACCAACCTGATCCCCGTCTGTAAGGCAGCTAACCCAAATCAAATCAAATGTTATTGGTCACATGCATATGGTTAGCAGATGGTATTGGTCACATGGTTAGCAGATGGTATTGGTCACATGCATATGGTTAGCAGATGGTATTGGTCACATGGTTAGCAGATGGTATTGGTCACATGGTTAGCAGATGGTATTGGTCACATGGTTAGCAGATGTTATAGGTCACATGGTTAGCAGATGTTATTGGTCACATGGTTAGCAGATGTTAATGGTCACATGGTTAGCAGATGTTATTGGTCACATGGTTAGCAGATGTTATTGGTCACATGGTTAGCAGATGTTAATGGTCACATGGTTAGCAGATGTTATTGGTCACATGGTTAGCAGATGTTATTGGTCACATGGTTAGCAGATGTTATTGGTCCATACACATGGTTAGCAGATGTTATTGGTCACATGGTTAGCAGATGTTATTGGTCACATGGTTAGCAGATGTTATTGGTCACATGGTTAGCAGATGTTATTGGTCACATGGTTAGCAGATGTTATTGGTCCATACACATGGTTAGCAGATGTTATTGGTCACATGGTTAGCAGATGTTATTGGTCACATGGTTAGCAGATGTTATTGGTCCATACACATGGTTAGCAGATGTTATTGGTCACATGGTTAGCAGATGTTATTGGTCACATGGTTAGCAGATGTTATTGGTCCATACACATGGTTAGCAGATGTTATTGGTCACATGGTTAGCAGATGTTATTGGTCACATGGTTAGCAGATGTTATTGGTCCATACACATGATTATCAGATGTTATTGGTCACATGGTTAGCAGATGTTATTGGTCCATACACATGGTTAGCAGATGTTATTGGTCACATGGTTAGCAGATGTTATTGGTCACATGGTTAGCAGATGTTATTGGTCACATGGTTAGCAGATGTTATTGGTCACATGGTTAGCAGATGTTATTGGTCCATACACATGGTTAGCAGATGTTATTGGTCACATGGTTAGCAGATGTTATTGGTCACATGGTTAGCAGATGTTATTGGTCCATACACATGGTTAGCAGATGTTATTGGTCACATGGTTAGCAGATGTTATTGGTCACATGGTTAGCAGATGTTATTGGTCCATACACATGGTTAGCAGATGTTATTGGTCACATGGTTAGCAGATGTTATTGGTCACATGGTTAGCAGATGTTATTGTGTAGTGAAATGCTTGTGCTTCTAGATCCGACAGTGCAGCAGTTTCTAACAGGTAATATCTAACACATTCCACAACAAAACCTAATATCTAACACATTCCAGTAAAGGAATGGGATGAGAATATATAAATATAAAATATATGGATGAGCAGTGACAGAGCAGCTAAGATGCAATAGATAGTATAGAATAGATAGTGTAGGATACAGGTTACAGTAAATACATATGAGATGAGTAATGCGAGATATGTAAACATTATTAAAGTGACTAGTGATCCATTTATTAAAGTGACCAATGATATCAAGTCTGTAGGTCGGCAGCAGCCTCTCTGAGTTAGTGATGGCTGTTTAACAGTCTGATGGCCTTGAGATAGAAGCTGTTTTTCAGTCTCTCGGTCCCAGCTTTGATTCACCTGTACTGACCTCGCCTTCTGGACGATAGCGGGGTGAACAGGAAGTGGCTCGGGTGGTTGTTGTCCCTGATGATCTTTTTGGCCTTCCTGTGACATCGGGTGGTGTGGGTGTCCTGGAGGGCAGGTAGTTTGCCCCCGGTGATGCGTTGTGCAGACCTCACAACCCTCTGGAGAGCCTTGTCTTTCTGTCAGGCAGCTAACCCATGTTGTCTTTCTGTCAGGCAGCTAACCCATGTTGTCTCTCTATCAGGCAGCTAACCCATGTTGCCTTTCTGTCAGGCAGCTAACCCATGTTGTCTCTCTGTCAGGCAGCTAACCCATGTTGTCTTTCTGTCAGGCAGCTAACCCATGTTGTCTTTCTGTCAGGCAGCTAACCCATGTTGTCTCTCTGTCAGGCAGCTAACCCATGTTGTCTTTCCATCAGGCAGCTAACCCATGTTGTCTTTCTATCAGGCAGCTAACCCATGTTGTCTTTCTGTCAGGCAGCTAACCCATGTTGTCTTTCCATCAGGCAGCTAACCCATGTTGTCTTTCTATCAGGCAGCTAACCCATGTTGTCTGTCAGGCAGCTAACCCATGTTGTCTTTCTGTCAGGCAGCTAACCCATGTTGCCTTTCTGTCAGGCAGCTAACCCATGTTGTCTGTCAGGCAGCTAACCCATGTTGTCTATCAGGCAGCTAACCCATGTTGTCTCTCTGTCAGGCAGCTAACCCATGTTGTCTTTCTGTCAGGCAGCTAACCCATGTTGTCTCTCTGTCAGGCAGCTAACCCATGTTGTCTTTCCGTCAGGCAGCTAACCCATGTTGTCTTTCTGTCAGGCAGCTAACCCATGTTGTCTTTCTATCAGGCAGCTAACCCATGTTGTCTGTCAGGCAGCTAACCCATGTTGTCTTTCTGTCAGGCAGCTAACCCATGTTGTCTGTCAGGCAGCTAACCCATGTTGTCTTTCTGTCAGGCAGCTAACCCATGTTGTCTGTCAGGCAGCTAACCCATGTTGTCTTTCTGTCAGGCAGCTAACCCATGTTGTCTTTCTGTCAGGCAGCTAACCCATGTTGTCTTTCCGTCAGGCAGCTAACCCATGTTGTCTCTCCGTCAGGCAGCTAACCCATGTTGTCTTTCTGTCAGGCAGCTAACCCATGTTGTCTCTCTGTCAGGCAGCTAACCCATGTTGTCTCTCTGTCAGGCAGCTAACCCATGTTGTCTCTCTGTCAGGCAGCTAACCCATGTTGTCTTTCTGTCAGGCAGCTAACCCATGTTGTCTTTCTGTCAGGCAGCTAACCCATGTTGTCTTTCTGTCAGGCAGCTAACCCATGTTGTCTCTCTGTCAGGCAGCTAACCCATGTTGTCTCTCTGTCAGGCAGCTAACCCATGTTGTCTTTCCGTCCCTCTAAGTCCTCTCTAAGGAGTCTCCAGAGGTAACCAACCCTGTGAACGGGTTTGAGAACTTTTAAATCTTAGCAGTGATGTTAGGTAAGTTGGACGTTTGTGGAGCAGGGCTTTGTAACGATGTGATCTACGTGACTTTATAGAGGTTCAGTCAACCTGTTGGTAAAGAATACAGTGATGAGTAATGAAATGGTCTCCTGTAATAAAACAAAGGTAGAAAGGTTGATAAATAGTATCACCATAACAACAACAGGTAGAAAGGTTGATAAATAGTATCACCATAACAACAACAGGTAGAAAGGTTGATAAATAGTATCACCATAACAACAACAGGTAGAAAGGTTGATAAATAGCATCACCATAACAACAACAGGTAGAAAGGTTGATAAATAGCATCACCATAACAACAACAGGTAGAAAGGTTGATAAATAGCATCACCATAACAACAACAGGTAGAAAGGTTGATAAATAGTATCACCATAACAACAACAGGTAGAAAAGTTGATAAATAGCATCACCATAACAACAACAGGTAGAAAGGTTGATTGCACAATCTGCGTCCTGCTGACTAGAGACAGGATCTGTTTCTATAAAAAAATTAAATAAAATATCCACTTTAAATCCTTAATTTCTTAGCCAGCTCATTCATATATGTCTTGTAACCATTACATCACTGTCAATCCCCAAACCAAGGCGTATGTAAACTGGGACTGGTCAGATTATAGAAAACATCTAAGATCATCAGAAGAGAACTTGAAAACAACATGTATTTAGTGTTGCCCGTATTAAAAACAGGAGTTCAATGATTTTTGATTTTTTATTAACAAATTGACCAACAGTATTTATATAAATAGTGAAAAGAGCAGGTTCTAGTATCAATCTCTGCGAAACACCTTCATGGACTTCAAGAAATATCGGACATCGTGACCGATGGGGTTGAGTTCTGTCACAGAAACAATCATGAAACCAGGCGTCAGAGTTCAGGCCAGTGGAGGACAACTTGTTCAATAAAAGTATTTGATACTGCTATTTTTCGACAGATCCACAAAACAGGAAGCAACAATTCATTTTAGCATCTAAAGCATTGACACGATTCTGTCCCTCTAAGTCCTCTTCATGTTGACGTGTCGCTGTCCAGCCCGTGACGGACTCCTTCCCTGTGTATCCTCTCTCTCCAGGGGATTGGCTGAAGAAAACAGACCCCGACAGTCTTTCTGCTTCTCAGTTCCTCTTCCCTTGGCACCAGTCTGACACTCCTGCCATCGTAGTTTCTCCCATGAATTTCAGGCACCTGTATGAAAAGGAAAAAAAAATGGCACAGCTAAAGTTAGCAAATTCCTTCTCAAGCTAAAATAACAGGTCTGCTGCTCAACGGGGAGTAACAGTCTCCCACCTCCTCCACTCTGTGCCTGGTCGGATGGGGCCACAGTGTCTCCTGACCCCTCCTGTCTCAGCCTCCAGTATTTATGCTGCAGTAGTTTATGTGTCGGGGGGCTAGGGTCAGTCTGTCACATCTGGAGTATTTCTCTTGTCTTTTCCGGTGTCCTGTGTGAATTTAAATATGCTCTCTCTAATTCTCTCTTTCTTTCTTTCTTTCTCTCTCTCTCGGAGGACCTGAGCCCTAGGACCATGCCTCAGGACTACCTGGCTTGATGACTCCTTGCTGTCCCCAGTTCACCTGGCCGTGCTGCTGCTCCAGTTCCAACTGTTCTGCCTGCAGCTATGGAACCCTGACCTGTTCACCGGACGTGCTACCTGTCCCAGACCTGCTGTCCCAGACCTGCTGGAACCCTGACCTATTCACCGGACGTGCTACCTGTCCCAGACCTGCTGTTCTCAACTCTCTAGAGACAGCAGGAGCGGTAGAGATACTCTCAAAGATCGGCTATGAAAAAGCCAACTGACACTTACTCTTGTGTTACTGACTTGTTGCACCCTCGAAAACAACTATGATTATTATTATTATTTGACAATGCTGGTCATTTATGAACATTTGAACATCTTGGCCATGTTCTGTTATAATCTCCACCCGGCACAGCCAGAAGAGGACTGGCCACCCCTCATAGCCTGGTTCCTCTCTAGGTTTCTTCCTAGGTTTTGGCCTTTCTAGGGAGTTTTTCCTAGCCACCGTGCTTCTACACCTGCATTGCTTGCTGTTTGGGGTTTTAGGCTGGGTTTCTGTACAGCACTTTGAGATATCAGCTGATGTAAGAAGGGCTATATAAATACATTTGATTTGATTTGGTGACGGCTTACAGACCGCCTGGCTCTGGCCTCCCTCCCCTGTGACTGGTGCTGGCCTCTCTCCTCCCTCCCCTGTGACTGGTGCTGTCTCTCTCCTCCCTCCCCTGTGACTGGTGCTGTCTCTCTCCTCCCTCCCCTGTGACTGGTGCTGGCTCTGGCCTCCCTCCCCTGTGACTGGTGTATGGTGCTGGCCTCCCTCCCTCCCCTGTGACTGGTGTATGGTGCTGGCCTCCCTCCCTCCCCTGTGACTGGTGTATGGTGCTGGCCTCCCTCCCCTGTGACTGGTGTATGGTGCTGGCCTCCCACCCCTGTGACTGGTGTATGGTGCTGGCCTCCCTCCCCTGTGACTGGTGTATGGTGCTGGCCTCCCACCCCTGTGACTGGTGTATGGTGCTGGCCTCCCTCCCCTGTGACTGGTGTATGGTGCTGGCCTCCCTCCCCTGTGACTGGTGTATGGTGCTGGCCTCCCACCCCTGTGACTGGTGTATGGTGCTGGCCTCCCTCCCCTGTGACTGGTGTATGGTGCTGGCCTCCCTCCCCTGTGACTGGTGTATGGTGCTGGCCTCCCTCCCCTGTGACTGGTGCTGGCTCTGGCCTCTCTCCTCCCTCCTGGCCCTGAAGGCTGGGCTTGTCAAAGGGGGTGTATGGTGACAGGCTGAGCCCAGACTCATACAATGGTTCCTATGTTCTGTTCTCTCCAGCAGGGCTGGCTTGCTGCTGCCCCCGGGGGTGTGATTCAGTCCCTGCCAGCCCCAGATAGCAGCCCACCCCCTCCCTCCCATTGGCCTTTAGAAAAACGCCAGTCCCTCATTAGAAGGAAGAACTATTTCCTTACCATTCAGTTTCCCCGTCAGAAGGACTCTAAAATGTCGCCTACGCAGTAAACTCTTGACGTGCTGGAGGTGCGTTATGACGTTACCCTGGTCAGTTACAGGTCTTACTGCTGTACTAGTGCGCTTCTACAATCCATTGATCTCATCCTAAGATGTTTCCTAATGACCTGAGACTGAGGTGATGTTTTCTGATAATACAGGGTTGGACAGCGTCACTCCAGAGCGGTGGGCATAGCTTGACTCGTCCAACCGGTTCATTCATTTGTGATAACAGATATGTGTGAGATATCTGACATAGACCAGAGTCCATTTACCTGAATACAGAGATATAGGCCTACCGCCTACTCCTGAGATATGCACTGGCTTGGGACAGAGCTATCCAGAGGAAGCCAGAGAAGATAGCCAGAGGAAGCCAGAGGAGATAGCCAGAGGAAGCCAGAGCAGATAGCCAGAGGAAGCCAGAGGAAGCCAGAGCAGATAGCCAGAGGAAGCCAGAGCAGATAGCCAGAGGAGATAGCCAGAGGAGATAGCCAGAGGAAGCCAGAGCAGATAGCCAGAGGAAGCCAGAGCAGATAGCCAGAGGAAGCCAGAGCAGATAGCCAGAGGACGCCAGAGCAGATAGCCAGAGGACGCCAGAGCAGATAGCCAGAGCAGATAGCCAGAGCAGATAGCCAGAGCAGATAGCCAGAGGACGCCAGAGCAGATAGCCAGAGGACGCCAGAGCAGATAGCCAGAGCAGATAGCCAGAGCAGATAGCCAGAGCAGATAGCCAGAGCAGATAGCCAGAGGAAGCCAGAGCAGATAGCCAGAGGAAGCCAGAGCAGATAGCCAGAGGAAGCCAGAGCAGATAGCCAGAGCAGATAGCCAGAGGAGATAGCCAGAGGAGATAGCCAGAGGAGATAGCCAGAGCAGATAGCCAGAGGAAGCCAGAGCAGATAGCCAGAGCAGATAGCCAGAGCAGATAGCCAGAGGACGCCAGAGCAGATAGCCAGAGGACGCCAGAGCAGATAGCCAGAGGAGATAGCCAGAGCAGATAGCCAGAGGAAGCCAGAGCAGATAGCCAGAGCAGATAGCCAGAGCAGATAGCCAGAGGAAGCCAGAGCAGATATAGAAGTAGTAAGAAAGCATTTGTTTTGAACAGGGTCTGGGCAAGGACACTGCACATTACAGCACATATCTTATGTGTTCTTATCGGGGAGGGATGAAGTGGATAAACAAGCTGGTGTCATCCTCATGATAACCAGATACCAGGCATGTCGAGTTGATGTCGTCAAACCTCTAAACAGATACTGATGAGGCCACGTGAGGTTTAAGCCCTTAATCCCAAATTAAAAATCAGTTGAGTTTTATCAGAATAAATGTGAGAGGTTGCAATTTTTAGGGCTTTTCAGCATCCCTTTATTTTTATTGAAAAGTAGAATTTGGCAGGAAATGTATGAAATGCTGTATAAGTTTAATTAAACAGGCCAGGGTTTTATCTGCTTCAATAACCAAACACAACCAGCGCTTATTAGAAGCAGGCTTCTATTTGAGCCAGGCTTCTATTTGATTAATGCACACAGCTTTTTCACTAATAAAAAATGTTGAAAAGACTACATCACTATTTATTGTGACCAATACAAACATTATAATAACAAAATCCATCGCAGGTCAGACTTACAAAGATCAGGTTTCATTTCATACAAGCCCGATTTTCGAACTTCACCACCATTCTCTCACTCATTGCGCCTCGTATCCCCTGTTGTTGCAACGCCATCACACCCGATGAATACTGAAGTCTGTCTCGGTCCCCAGGACATCGGGTGATGCCTTCCAATACCATCCACTAGGGGCAACTTAACCTGCAATTTACAAACCTTAACCATTACGTACTTTCAGGTTAACGAGATGTTTATCCTCCCTGGAAAACGTTGAATACTGCCGTTTCATCCATGATATCATGTTGCTAGTTGAGACCATGTCAAACTGCTGTTTCATCCATGATATCATGTTGCTAGTTGAGACCATGTCAAACTGCTGTTTCATCCATGATATCATGTTGCTAGTTGAGACCATGTCAAGTTATCGTTACTCATTGTGTATTTATTATAACTTTTATTATTATGCGTTTTACTTTATTATTTCTCTCTACACCTGTTGGTTAAGGGCTGGTCAGTCTGCATTTCACTGTGAGGTCTACACCTGTTGGTTAAGGGCTGGTCAGTCAGCATTTTACTGTGAGGTCTACACCTGTTGGTTAAGGGCTGGTCAGTCTGCATTTCACTGTGAGGTCTACACCTGTTGGTTAAGGACTGGTCAGTCTGCATTTCACTGTGTGGTCTACACCTGTTGGTTAAGGACTGGTCAGTCTGCATTTCACTGAGGTCTACACCTGTTGGTTAAGGGCTGGTCAGTCTGCATTTCACTGTGTGGTCTACACCTGTTGGTTAAGGACTGGTCAGTCTGCATTTTACTGTGAGGTCTACACCTGTTGGTTAAGGGCTGGTCAGTCTGCATTTCACTGTGAGGTCTACACCTGTTGGTTAAGGGCTGGTCAGTCTGCATTTCACTGTGAGGTCTACACCTGTTGGTTAAGGGCTGGTCAGTCAGCATTTCACTGTGAGGTCTACACCTGTTGGTTAAGGGCTGGTCAGTCTGCATTTCACTGTGAGGTCTACACCTGTTGGTTAAGGGCTGGTCAGTCTGCATATCTCTGTTAGTCTACACCTGTTGTCTCTCTCTGCATTGTTGAGAAGGATCTGTCAGTAGAGGTCGACCGATTAATCGGAATGGCCGATTAATTAGGGCCGATTTCAAATTTTCATAACAATCGGTAATCCGTATTTTTGGCCACCGATTTTTTTCTTTTTTTTACACCTTTATTTAACGAGGCAAGTCAGATTAAGAACACATTCTTATTTACAATGACGGCCTAGAAACGGGGGTTAACTGCCTTGTTCAGGGGGGCTTCGTTTTTGCAACCTTCGGTTACCAGTCCAACGCTCTAACCACCTGCCTTACATTGCACTCCACGAGGAGCCTGCATGGCAGGCTGACTACCTGTTACGCGAGGGCAGCAAGAAGCAAAGGTAAGTTGCTAGCTAGCATTAGACTTATAAAAAACTATCAATCTTAACATAATCACTAGTTAACTACACATGGTTGATGATATTACTAGTTTATCTAGCTTGTCCTGCGTTGCATATAATCGAAGCGGTGCCTGTTAATTTCTCATCGAATCACAGCCTACTTCGCCAAACGGGTGATGATTTAATAAGCGCATTTGCGAAAAAAGTACTGTCGTTGCACCATTGTACCATAAACATCAATGCCTAACAGGAGTATTTAGACTTAGCCACCCGTTAGATAAAATACAGAACGGTTCCGTATGTCACTGAAAGAAAAAAAAAATTGTTTTCGAGATGATAGTTTCCAGATTCGACCATGTTAATGACCTAAGGCTCGTATTTCTGTGTGTTTATTATAATTAAGTCTATGATTTTATAGAGCAGTCTGACTGAGCGGTGGTAGGCAGCAGCAGGCTCGTAAGCATTCATTCAAACAGCCCTTCGCTGTGCTTCAAGCATTGTGCTGTTTATGACTTCAACCTGGGTGGGTATAATTTGTGGAACGTTCCAACAGGAATCTATTCCAAAAACTTCCTAAATAACAAGGTTTCCAAAAAAACAACGCATACAAAGTTGTATAGCGTCAGAATAAGATACCGGGTAGGGAGTGGTCTATTTCATTGCGTTTTTCACTCATCACGTTTATTCCGAAAAATGTCTGTCCTCACATGTCTGTTTGCCTATGGACAAACATTAAGATTAAGCTACGTGGTGAGTTGATGCCTATTCGGCAGCTAGTTAGCTTGGTTTGTATGCGTTGCTACTTTGTATGCGTTGTTGTTGGCAACCTTTTACTTTTACTTTTTTTTGGAACAGATTCCTGTTGGAACGTTCCACCCCTTCAAGCCTATCAACTCCCGAGATTAGGCTGGTGTAACCGATGTGAAATGGCTAGCTAGTTAGCGGGTGCGCGCTAATAGCGTTTCAAACGTCACTCGCTCTGAGACTTGGAGTAGTTGTTTCCCTTGCTCTGCATGGGTAACGCTGCTTCGAGGGTGGCTGTTGTCGATGTGTTCCTAGTTCGAGCCCAGGTAGGAGCGAGGAGAGGGACGGAAGCTATACTGTTACACTGGCAATACTAATGTGCTTATAAGAACATCCAATAGTCAAAGGTATATGAAATACAAATCCTATTGAGAGAAATAGTCCTATAATTCCTATAACTACAACCTAAAACTTCTTACCTGGGAATATTGAAGACTCATGTTAAAAGGAACCACCAGCTTTGATATGTTCTCATATTCTGAGCAAGGAACTTAAACATTAGCTTTTTTACATGGCACATATTGCACTTTTACTTTCTTCTCCAACACTTTGTTTTGCATTATTTAACCCAAATTGAACATGTTTCATTATTTATTTGAGGCTAAATTGATTTTATTGATGTATTATATTAAGTTAAAATAAGTGTTCATTCAGTATTGTTGTAATTGTCATTATTACAAAAAATAAAAATAAATAATCGGCCGATTAATCGGTAGCAGGTTTTTTTCCGGGGTCCTCCAATAATCGGTATCGGAGTTGAAAAATCATAATCGGTCGACCTCTACCTGTCAGTCAGCATTTCTCTGTTAGTCTACACCTGTTGGTTAGCATGTGAAAAATACAAGAAAAGATTTGAACCAAGCGCCTTGAACTGAATAAGGATTATATGAGAGTATCGGCATCTTGAAACATCTATTGACCTTCTGGAAACTAAGCTCGTATTATAAGGAGGATGGGATCCACCCAAATCATTTGGGTTCCTGGATCCTTTCACAGCATTATAAGGCTGCGTTGAGACAATGACTTATCAATGACCCAAGTCCAGCTCAGTTAATCCCTACCACTGTGTTGCTGAGTTGTCATAATGGTTTAGCAAATGTACATTATACCAGGGGCGTTGGCAAACACAATGTAAGTAACCTAATTGATGTCCCTCTAACTGCTCTGAATTCCTCTGTTTATCCTACAGCTATTGTCTGCTGTAATCATGAGCCTATGAACCAGAGTTATTCTGTTATCACTCAGGCAGTGTGTCCTAGTAGGAAGTCCACTGTGTGCAGCTCATCCTGCACTATCATCAATAACCTGAGCATGTTTACCTCTGCTAAGCTTCCCAGTACAGCAAGAAAAACAATCAAGCATCCCAGAAATGTGCTAAAAATAGCCCACATTAACATATGTAGCTTAAGAAACAAGGTTCATGAAATGAATAATTTGCTAGTAACAGATGACATTCATATTCTGAAACTCACTTAGATAATACCTTTGATGATTCAGTGGTAGCAATACATGGTTATAACATCTACAGAAAATACAGAAATGCCAAAGGGGGAGGTGTTGTTGTCTATATTCAGAGCCACAGTCCTGTAAAGATTAGAGAGGATATCATGTTAAATACTGTTGAAGTAATATGGCTACAGGTTCATCTGCCTCACCTAAAGCCCATTCTGGTGGGAAGCTGCTATAGACCACCAAGTGGTAACAGTATCTGGATAACGTGAGGGAAATGCTTGATAATGTATGTGATATCAACAGAGAGGTATATTTTCTGGGTGATTTAAATATTGACTGGTTTTCATCAGGCTGCCCACTCAGGAAAAAACTTCAAACTGTAACCAGTGCCTGTAACCTGGTTCAGGTTATCAATCAACCTACCAGGGTTGTTACAAACAGCACAGGAATGAAATCATCAACATGTATTGATCACATCTTTCCTAGTGCTGCAGAACTCTGCTCTAAAGCAGTATCCAAATCCATTGGATGTAATGATCACAATATAGTAGCCATATCTAGGAAAACCAAAGTTCCAAAGGCTGGGCCTAATATAGTGTATAAGAGGTCATACAATACGTTTTGTAGTGATTCCTATGTTGTTGGCGTAAATAATATTTGTTGGTCTGTGGTGTGTAATGATGAGCAACCAGACGCTGCACTGGACACATTTACCTATCCCAGTTACTAATAAGCACCCATTAAGAAAATGACTGTAGAAACTGTTAAATCCCCGTGGATTGATGAGGAATTTAAAAATGGTACAAGGCAAAATAGAAGGCAAATAAGTCTGCCTGTACAATCAATTGGCAAACGTACAGCAAATTGAGAAATCATGTGACTAAACTGAATAAAAAGAAACTACCCTATGAAACAAAGATAAATGACACAAAGAACGATAGTAAAAAGCTTTTGGGGCACCTTAAATTAAATTCTGGGTAAAAAGGCTCAGACACCCACACATACCCCACAAGACATGCCACCAGAGGTCTGTTTAAACTACTGGGACACAGCTCAGACACCCATACATACCCCACAAGACATGCCACCAGAGGTCTGTTTAAACTACTGGGACACAGCTCAGACACCCACACATACCCCACAAGACATGCCACCAGAGGTCTGTTTAAACTACTGGGACACAGCTCAGACACCCATGCATACCCCACAAGACATGCCACCAGAGGTCTCTTCACAGTCCCCAAGTCCAGAACAGACTATGGGAGGAGCACAGTACTACATAGAGACATGACTACATGGAACTCTATTCCACATCAGGTAACTGATGCAGCAGTAGAATCAGATTTAAAAACAGATAAAAATACACCTTATTGAACAACGGGGACTGTGAAGCAACACAAACACACGATAACATACGTACTATACACACATGTACACATGGACTTTGTGTTACAGATAAGTGATAGTAGTAGAGTAGAGGCTTGAGGGCACACACTTAATATGTTGTGAAATCTGTTATGAATATATTCTAATGTTTTTAACATGTATAAACTGCCTTGGCAGGAACTAATGGGGATCCATAATAAACCCCAGGAAGAGTAGCTGCTGCCTTGGCAGGAACTAATGGGGATCCATAATAAACCCCAGGAAGAGTAGCTGCTGCTTGGCAGGAACTAATGGGGATCCATAATAAACCCCAGGAAGAGTAGCTGCTGCCTTGGCAGGAACTAATGGGGATCCATAATAAACCCCAGGAAGAGTAGCTGCTGCCTTGGCAGGAACTAATGGGGATCCATAATAAATACAATTTGAACAGTCTTGGAGAATGTCACACACAGTTGACCCATATAGTGCCTTCAGAGTATTTAAACCCCTAGACTTACTCCACATTTTGTTGTGTTACAGCCTGAATTCAAAATGGATTAAATATGTTTCTCACCCATTTACACACAATACCCCATAATGACAAAGTGAAAACATGTTTTTAGAAATGTTTGCTAATTTATTGAGAATTAAATACAGAAATATGTCCTTTTCAATCACAGCCCTGAGTCAATACGTGTTAGAATCACCTCTGGCAGTGATTACAGCCGAGATTCTCTCTGGGTCTCTGAGAGCCGAGGGTCTCTCTGGGTCTCTCTGGGTCTCTCTGGGTCTCTGAGAGCCGAGATTCTCTCTGGGTCTCTCTGGGTCTCTGAGAGCCGAGATTCTCTCTGGGTCTCTGAGAGCCGAGAATCTCTCTGGGTCTCTGAGAGCCGAGAGTCTCTCTGGGTCTCTGAGAGCCGAGAGTCTCTCTGGGTCTCTGAGAGCCGAGAGTCTCTCTGGGTCTCTGAGAGCCGAGAGTCTCTCTGGGTCTCTGAGAGCCGAGAGTCTCTCTGGGTCTCTGAGAGCCGAGAGTCTCTCTGGGTCTCTGAGAGCCGAGAGTCTCTCTGGGTCTCTGAGAGCCGAGATTCTCTCTGGGTCTCTGAGAGCCGAGATTCTCTCTGGGTCTCTGAGAGCCGAGATTCTCTCTGGGTCCTCTGAGAGCCGAGAGTCTCTCTGGGTCTCTGAGAGCCGAGAGTCTCTCTGGGTCTCTGAGAGCCGAGTGTCTCTCTGGGTCTCTGAGAGCCGAGATTCTCTCTGGGTCTCTGAGAGCCGAGATTCTCTCTGGGTCTCTGAGAGCCGAGATTCTCTCTGGGTCTCTGAGAGCCGAGATTCTCTCTGGGTCTCTGAGAGCCGAGATTCTCTCTGGGTCTCTCTGGGTCTCTGAGAGCCGAGAGTCTCTCTGGGTCTCTCTGGGTCTCTGAGAGCCGAGAGTCTCTCGGAATTAGTCCTTTTGTAAGTTTTTCCTTGGTAAGCCATTCTCATTCTTCAAGCTCTGTCAAGTTGGTTGTTGATCGTTGCTAAACAGACATTTTCAAGTCTGGCCACAGATTACCAAGCCGATGTAGCCCTTTCCTGCAGTCAAATGACCAAATGGCCTCATGGGTGGAATGTTATAATGTTTTTCATAATTTTATAATGAATCACTTCTCTTTTTTATGCCACATATCCGGTGTTTCTATGTGATGCGGTTTTGTTATATTTCAGTCTTCTGTGATGAGTATAAAGTGTAATATTGGGATGGAAACTCAAAATGTAATACAGTTCATCTCTATATCTGACATGGTACAGGTGTCTTATTTTGTTAAGCCCATAACCATGTGTGTTTTGTTTTAAAGTAGATGTGTTTAAGACTACCAATGAAACACTGTGTGACCCTGATTTAGCCCCATGCAGTAAAAGGTTAAGTCAAAACTGAAACTAGGTCACTCAGGAACATTCAATGTCTTCTTGGTAAACAACGCCAGTGTATATTTGGCCTTGTGTTTAGGTTAATGTCCTGCTGAAAGGTGGATTTGTCTCCAAGTTTTTTCCTCTAGGAATTTGCCTGTGTTTGGCTCTATTCAGTTTTTAACTCCCTAGTCCTTGCCGATGACAAGCATACCCATAACATGATGCAGCCACCACCATGCTTGAAAATATGAAAAGTGCTACTCAGTGATGTGTTGGATTTGCCCCAAACATAACACTTTTTATTCAGGACAGAAAGTTAATTTCTTTGCCACATTTTTTGCAGTTTTACTTTAGTGCCTTATTGCAAACAGGATGCATGTTTTGGAATATGTTTTGTCTGTATAGGCTTCCTTCTTTTCACTCTGTGATTTAGGTTAGTATTGTGGAGTAACTACAATGTTGGTTATCCATCCTCAGTTCTCTCCTATCACAGCCATTAAACTCTGTAACTGTTTTGAAGTCACCATTGGCCTCATGGTAAAATCCCTCATCATCACAGGCCTACATACCTCCATCATCATCACCACAGGCCTACATACCTCCATCATCATCACCACAGGCCTACATACCTCCATCATCATCATCATCACAGGCCTACATACCTCCATCATCATCACAGGCCTACATACCTCCATCATCATCACAGGCCTACATACCTCCATCACCACAGGCCTACATACCATCATCACAGGCCCACATACCATCATCATCATCATCACCACCACAGGTCTACATACCATCATCATCATCATCACCACAGGCCTACATACCATCATCACCACCATCTTGATGCTGTAATTGTCTATGTTTGATCCACACTGTTCTTCTGATAGCCCAGTTGTCTCATGACCTCACTGCAGTAGTCTTCCACTTGGGAGATCTGTTCAATGTTCAACCGCTCTCTCCATGCGAAGATGGCTTCCTTAGCGTCTCTGGACGATATTAGAAACGGTTTGTCTGAGGAGTAACCGTGTCCGTGGGTCATGTTCAACACGAACTTATCCATGGCAGGAAAGGACGAGAGGTTGGAGAAGGTGTAAAGTCTCTTGAGTTCCTCCATGGGGTGTAGAACCAAGTCTTCGTAACGGATCTTGATGTAATTCCTCTTTACCCAGAGGGGCGCATTCATCATGAGCAT
Source organism: Salmo salar (assembly GCF_965601325.2). Classification (NCBI taxonomy): domain Eukaryota; kingdom Metazoa; phylum Chordata; class Actinopteri; order Salmoniformes; family Salmonidae; genus Salmo; species Salmo salar. Next base: position 60,241,207 of record NC_138306.1, on the reverse strand, counting down.
CATATCGTTCAACCAGTTGTCACATATTATCTCCATCGCGCTGGAGACATAATTCTCTGCCCGGTTCCCCCTTTTGTTCGGCAACAGCAGACGCTTGTATTTCTCCGTCTGTTTTTTACTTCTCAGTACCTGTATGCTCTCCTTGACCAGAGCTTGTTTCGATTTCAGTCGTGAATTGTGTACTGCCCGCGGATCTCTAAACAACTGAATGATCTGGAGATTTAAAGCGGGATCTCTGATTAACGGGACGAGTACACCGAGATCCAGAACCCGCACACCTTTGATTACCACGACGCGATACTTCTTGCACTCCTTCTCTAACTCCTTGATATCTTTCCTTGGGCACTTTCCACAGACGTCATCCTGGACTAATCCCACTTCGTTTCTCTTGTACGCCTCGCATAGAGGTTCCGAACAGATCACTTTGTTCTTTCTCCATCCAAATATAAAAGACGTGGTGATATTTTGACTCCCTGTGTACAGTTTTAAAACTGAGAAGTCGCATCGTAATAACGCCTTCATCATATCACGCACGGCTCCTTGTAGACTGACCGCATCTCCTGGATATAAAGCCTGCCATATATGCCACATGGGCTCGTAGAGATAAAACACATCGGGGTGTTGATTGAATAACTCTCCTAAGAACGATGACCCCGTCCTCCATGTAGCATGTAAATAAACGTGTATTTTAGACTGGGTCCTGTTGACTACCGACTCTTCCACGGTATCCGTAGTGTTGCCGAACTTGTCCCCGTTATTCCACATACCGAGGTCGGGGCACCTCGGCTGTTGCTTACCATGTTTAATATGCTCTGATTTACTCCTGTAGTCCAGCATATACGGAATTAACAGAAGTAACACGGAATATCCTAGAATTAAAATGAAGTATTTCTTCTGAAGCCTCCTTTTCATTTCCCTCTCTCTCAGATAGACACGGCTGTAGTTGTTGTGTTTGTCGCCGCTCTGTGAAGGCTGAGGAGCGCAGCAGGAAAGACCTGAAACAGTAAAAGTTGTTGTTTGTCGCCGCTCTGTGAAGGCTGAGGAGGGCACAGGAAAGACCTGAACAGTAAAGACTGACACACGCCCATTCAACTGACTCAATAAACCCACAGTCACAGGTTCAAAATAAAAGCCCACAGTCACAGGTTCAAAATAAAAGCCCAGTTATATCGTTTCAGTCTAAATTTTATTTTAAAAAATCGAATCATATTTATGTATAGCTAGGCCTATATAGATGTTTCTAAAGGGCCTAAATACTTATGAAAATATGTTTATTTTTTTAATATTTTTTTTCCAAAAACCAGTTTTCTTTTCGCTTTGTCATTATGGGGTATTGTGTGTAGCTTGATGAGGGAAAATGTAATTTAATGAATTTTAGAATAAGTCTGTAACAAAATGTGGAAAAAAGTTGTATAGATCGTCATTGTAAATAAAAATAGGTTCTTAACTGACTTGCCTAGTTATATAAAGGTTAAATTATTGTTTTAAGTCAAGCGGTGTGAATACTTTCCAAATGCCCTGTACTGATGAAAAACATACATATCCCTGCAAAGGAAAAACTGTTCTCCAACGAAAGCCAACTGAAAACTGAGAAATAACTTTAGTTGAGTTTTTATTCTAACAATTGGTTGCCATGGTGAATAATCCAAAAGCAATTGGTAGGATACATGAAAGGAAACATCAAAGAGTTTACCGGAATCTCTAAATTACATTTCAATTACATGTATTTGTAGATCTAATGACATTTAGTGGGATTCTAAATTCAAATCTAAGGGGCTTTTATAGAACTTATATTTCTTAAACAAGCAACTTATAAAGTGCACACACACCAAAAACCCTGTTGCTTTGACAAGAGTCAATAATTCACTAGTATCGATCAGGTTGTGCTCCTGAAACTAACGCAACTGAAAAAAACAAATGGAAACTGGGTCCGTGTGCTTATTGATAATTCACATTTCCTTTCATCTCGGCAAGGCCAAACGAGGATTTTTTTTTTTTTTTTAAATCCTATTTTTCCTTTTGTCAATTTCTACGCCAATAAAATGGTCTAATGCAAAATGCTTTTATTTCCCATTTTTCCACTTATCTCTAAATGTGAGTAGCGGACAAAATATAAAAACAACTGGATTGTTCTATTTCCAAGTAATCATTTACTTATTTTCATTTTCATGTGTTCAAATTCGAAATACCAAAAACAAGTTGTTGTATTTTTAAGTTGGAAGAATTATTGCCGAAAACCAAAAACCACTCATCGGTAGATAATGATCACAGACAGTAAGGAATCGGTTCCATTTCTCATTTCCGGTCATGTGGGTTGGGCTAAATCTATAGTCTTGTATCATTGGTCAAACGCATATCCTGTTCAAATCTAGCCTTCAAAATAAGAGTTGAGTGTGTGTTGCACGACTTTGTGTGTGTTGCACGACTTTGTGTGTGTTACAAAATGCATACTTGTGTTCTTTCTAGAGCATATAACGAGTACTTAAGTCAACTGTCATTTATCAAGTGCAATTCCAAAAATAATAAGGTGAAAACGCAAGTTTGTACTAAGTTTCCTGAACGTTCAATAAGCGTAGGTCTACTTGGGAGGTCAGGAAAACAAAGCAGAGCATGTGAGCATCCTTTTTTTACTTTTTGGTTCCCTTTGCCAGGGAGGCTATCCCATAACACCTTGGCAATGGCGAAAATGGCAGACTGAAGTCCCCGCCCGGGAGAAAATGGATGCGGTCCAAACACTAAAAAGATACCCTCGTCCACTTACCCTCGCCTTATGCCCTTGGAGGAATCCCCGTCGCCATCTTGGAGGATGGTCCAAATGATTAGCCAAGCAAGGGAAGTTTGCAACGTAAGCCCCTCAGCCCCCGTTTTCAATCGGCTTAGCGAGTGTACAATTATGTTCACTCCGGGGCCTGAAACTCCCCATAAATCAATTCGCAACGATTGTACATCTGCTAAGAAAAGTCAGCGAAATCTTTAAATGAACAATGTCAAGTGATAAAAACAATCAAACATCCCAGAAAAGTGCAAAAAAAAAATCATGAAATCAATAATTTGCTAGTAACAGATGACATTCATTTCTGAAACTCACTTAGATAATACCTTTGATGATACAGTGGTAGCAATACATGGTTATAACATCTGCAGAAAATACAGAAATGCCAATGGGGGAGGTGTTGCTGTTTATATTCAGAACCACATTCCTGTAAAGATTAGAGAGGATCTCATGTTAAATACTGTTGAAGTAATATGGCTACAGGTTCATCTGCCTCACCTAAAGCCCATTCTGGTGGGAAGCTGCTATAGACCACCAAGTGCTAACAGACAGTATCTGGATAATAGGTGAAATGCTTGATAATGTATGTGATATCAACAGAGAGGTATATTTTCTGGGTGATTTAAATATTGACTGGTTTTCATCAGGCTGTCCACTCAAGAAAAAGCTTCAAACTGTAACCAGTGCCTGCAACCTGGTTCAGATTATCAGTCAACCTACCAGGGTAGTTACAAACAGCACAGGAATGAAATCATCAATATGTATTGATCACATCTTTACTTATGCTGCAGAAATCTGCTTTAAAGCAGTATTTAAGTCTATTAGATATAGTCGCCAGCTACTAATAAGCACCCATTAAAAAATCTGCTTTAAAGCAGAATCTAAATCCATCAGTTACTAATAAGCATGCACACATTAAGAAAATGACTGTAAAAACTGTTAAATCCCCGTGGATTGATGAGGAATTGAAACATTTCATGGCTGAGAGGGATGACGTTAAAGGAATGGTAAATAAGTCTGGCTGCACAACCAACTGGCAAAACGTACTGCAAATTGAGAAATCATGTGACTTAGCTAAACAAAAAGAAGAGGAAACGGTGCTAAATGTCACCTGTTAAATGGGATACTTCATGATCACAGGCTGTAACTAATCATGGTTATATCATGATGTTCATTAGAGTTGTCATCTGTTAAAACGGGATACTTCACGCTCACAGGCTATAACTACTCAGAGCAAATATGGATAACGGTTCTGTACACATAATCTCTTGGAATATAAATGGTTGTGGTAGCCAAGTGTAGAGGAAAAAGATCTGGACGTACTTAAAATCAAAACAGGTGGATAATGTGTTTATACAGGAATCACATTTAACGGATAGAAGCACTGATCATTTAGAGGAGGCTGGGTTGCTGTAGTTTATCACAGATCATTTAGAGGAGGCTGGGTTGCAGTAGTTTATCACAGATCATTTAGAGGAGGCTGGGTTGCAGTAGTTTATCACAGATCATTTAGAGGAGGCTGGGTTGCAGTAGTTTATTACAGATCATTTAGAGGAGGCTGGGTTGCAGTAGTTTATCACAGATCATTTAGAGGAGGCTGGGTTGCAGTAGTTTATCACTGATCATTTAGAGGAGGCTGGGTTGCAGTAGTTTATTACAGATCATTTAGAGGAGGCTGGGTTGCAGTAGTTTATCACTGATCATTTAGAGGAGGCTGGGTTGCAGTAGTTTATCACAGATCATTTAGAGGAGGCTGGGTTGCAGTAGTTTATCACAGATCATTTAGAGGAGGCTGGGTTGCAGTAGTTTATTACAGATCATTTAGAGGAGGCTGGGTTGCAGTAGTTTATCACAGATCATTTAGAGGAGGCTGGGTTGCAGTAGTTTATCACAGATCATTTAGAGGTGGCTGGGTTGCAGTAGTTTATCACAGATCATTTAGAGGAGGCTGGGTTGCAGTAGTTTATCACAGATCATTTAGAGGAGGCTGGGTTGCAGTAGTTTATCACAGATCATTTAGAGGAGGCTGGGTTGCAGTAGTTTATCACAGATCATTTAGAGGAGGCTGGGTTGCAGTACACATATCATTTAGAGGAGGCTGGGTTGCAGTAGTTTATCACAGATCATTTAGAGGAGGCTGGGTTGCAGTACACAGATCATTTAGAGGAGGCTGGGTTGCAGTAGTTTATCACAGATCATTTAGAGGAGGCTGGGTTGCTTTAGTTTATCACAGATCATTTAGAGGAGGCTGGGTTGCTGTAGTTTATCACAGATCATTTAGAAGGAGGCTGGGTTGCAGTAGTTTATTACAGATCATTTAGAGGAGGCTGGGTTGCAGTAGTTTATCACAGATCATTTAGAAGGAGGCTGGGTTGCAGTAGTTTATTACAGATCATTTAGAGGAGGCTGGGTTGCTGTAGTTTATCACAGATCATTTAGAGGAGGCTGGGTTGCTGTAGTTTATTACAGATCATTTAGAGGAGGCTGGGTTGCACTAGTTTATTACAGATCATTTAGAAGGAGGCTGCGTTGCAGTAGTTTATCACAGATCATTTAGAGGAGGCTGGGTAACTGTAGTTTATTACAGATCATTTAGAGGAGGCTGGGTTGCTGTAGTTTATCACAGATCATTTAGAGGAGGCTGGGTTGCTGTAGTTTATTACAGATCATTTAGAGGAGGCTGGGTTGCTGTAGTTTATCACAGATCATTTAGAGGAGGCTGGGTTGCTGTAGTTTATTACAGATCATTTAGAGGAGGCTGGGTTGCACTAGTTTATCACAGATCATTTAGAGGAGGCTGGGTTGCAGTACACAGATCATTTACAGGAGGCTGGGTTGCAGTAGTTTATCACAGATAATTTAGAAGGAGGCTGGGTTGCAGTAGTTTATTACAGATCATTTAGAGGAGGCTGGGTTGCAGTAGTTTATCACAGATCATTTAGAGGAGGCTGGGTTGCTGTAGTTTATCACAGATCATTTTTATTTATTTTATTTTTATTTAACCTTTATTTAACCAGGAAGGGCTCATTGATATTTAACATCTCTTTTTCAAGAGCGTCCTGGCCAAGATGGGCAGCGCCAAGTCATTACAAAAATTACAGACAAACAACATGAAAAACTACAATTAATCTCGTAAAAACCATAGAATTCACAAGAGTATAACATAATCAAAAACAGCAAATTAAAAACATTGACATGTCAGGGAATCAGCCTCCAGATCATCAGTGATTTAAAAGCACCAATCGGGACCAAGTTCTTCCAGTTTAAAGTATTTTGTAAGGCGTTCCAAGACGATGGCGCAGAACATAAAAGCCCTTTTACCAAATTCAATTCGGACATTTGGGGGTGGGGGTACTGTCACGCCCTGACCTGAGAGAAACGGTTTATTTCTCTATTTTGTTAGGTCAGGGTGTGAGGTGGGCAGTCTGTGTTATATTTCTATGTTTTCTTTTTCTTTGATTGGCCTAGTATGGTTTCCAATCAGAGGCAGCTGTCTATCGTTGTCTCTGATTGGGAACCATACTTAGGCAGCCCTTTTTCCCTCCTTCAGTGTGGGATCTTGTTTTTGTACAGCTCAGTGAGCCTGCAGAACGTGACGTTCGGTTTCCGTTGTTTGTTGTTTTGATTTAGTGTTCCGAGTTAAATATAAATTCATCATGAGCACTTACCCACGCTGCACCTTGGTCTCCTCATTACGACGAGCGTTACAAGATCGTCCTTCCTGGAGACTTCAACCTTCATCTGATGGGCAGATCGTCCTTCCTGGAGACTTCAACCTTCATCTAATGGGCAGATCGTCCTTCCTGGAGACTTCAACCTTCATCTAATGGGCAGATCGTCCTTCCTGGAGACTTCAACCTTCATCTGATGGGCAGATCGTCCTTCCTGGAGACTTCAACCTTCATCTAATGGGCAGATCGTCCTTCCTGGAGACTTCAACCTTCATCTAATGGGCAGATCGTCCTTCCTGGAGACTTCAACCTTCATCTGATGGGCAGATCGTCCTTCCTGGAGACTTCAACCTTCATCTGATGGGCAGATCGTCCTTCCTGGAGACTTCAACCTTCATCTGATGGGCAGATCGTCCTTCCTGGAGACTTCAACCTTCATCTAATGGGCAGATCGTCCTTCCTGGAGACTTCAACCTTCATCTAATGGGCAGATCGTCCTTCCTGGAGACTTCAACCTTCATCTAATGGGCAGATCGTCCTTCCTGGAGACTTCAACCTTCATCTAATGGGCAGATCGTCCTTCCTGGAGACTTCAACCTTCATCTAATGGGCAGATCGTCCTTCCTGGAGACTTCAACCTTCATCTAATGGGCAGATCGTCCTTCCTGGAGACTTCAACCTTCATCTGATGGGCAGATTGTCCTTCCTGGAGACTTTAACCTTCATCTAATGGGCAGATCGTCCTTCCTGGAGACTTCAACCTTCATCTAATGGGCAGATCGTCCTTGCTGGAGACTTCAACCTTCATCTAATGGGCAGATCGTCCTTCCTGGAGACTTCAACCTTCATCTAATGGGCAGATCGTCCTTCCTGGAGACTTCAACCTTCATCTAATGGGCAGATCGTCCTTCCTGGAGACTTCAACCTTCATCTAATGGGCAGATCGTCCTTCCTGGAGACTTTAACCTTCATCTAATGGACAATATGATTGATAGAAGTACATTCACAGGTAACTCCACGCCAAAGGATAGACTTGCAATACATATGCTAGCAGAATATATGGGTTTTACAGACCTATGGAGATCAGTCCATCCTATTGAAAAAAGTATATTCTCTTTCTCCCACTGTTATAAGACACACTCCAGAATAGATGTCTTCTTGATATCTAATTTCATGGTTAATAATGTGATTGATTGGTTCCATTGCCTTCACAGATCACGCTATCAAATCAAATCGTATTGGTCACATACACATGGTTAGCAGATGTTAATGTGAGTGTAGCGAAATGCTTGTGCTTCTAGTTCTGACAGTGCAGTAATATCTAACAAGTAATCTAACAATTTCACAACAACTACCTAATACACACAAATCTAAAAGGATTGAATAAGAATATGTACATATAAATATATGGATGGGCGATGACCGAGCGGCATAGGCAAGATATAGAGAGTTACATGTTGATATAAACACCGAAAATATGAGGAAGGGTAGATTTAGACTCAACACCATGCTGTTACAAGATGGGATATTTAGCCAGTCACTAACAGAGGAAGGGTAGATTTAGACTCAACACCATGCTGTTACAAGATGGGATATTTAGCCAGTCACTAACAGAGGAAGGGTAGATTTAGACTCAACACCATGCTGTTACAAGATGAGATATTTAGCCAGTCACTAGCAGAAGGGTAGATTTAGACTCAACACCATGCTGTTACAAGATGAGATATTTAGCCAGTCACTACCGGATGATCTTACATAGGCTCAACTGAAAGCTTTCCACAGTGTGGGAAACCTCTAAAGCATACAGTACCAGTCAAAAGTTTGGATACACCTACTCATTCAAGGGTTTTTCTTTATTTTTACTATTTTCTAAATTGTACAATAATAATGAAGACATCAAAACTATGAAATAACACATATTGAATCATGTAGTAACCCAAAAAGTGTTAAACAAATCAAAATATATTTTAGATTTTAAATTCTTCAAAGCCACCATTTGCCTTGATGACAGCTTTGCACACTCTTGGCATTCTCTCATCCAGCTTCATGAGGTAGTCACCTGGAATGCATTTCAATTAACAGGTGTGCCTTGTTAATTTGTGGAATTTCATTCTTAATGCATTTGAGCCAATCAGTTGTGTTGTGACAAGGTAGGGGTGGTATACAGAAGACAGTCCTACTTGGTAAATGACCAAGTCCATATTACGGCAAGAACAGCTCAAATAAGCAAAGAGAAATGACAGTCCATCATTACTTTAAGACATGAAGGTCAGTCAACATGGAACATTTCAAGAACTTTGAAAGTTTCTTCAAGTGCAGTCACAAATACCATCAAGTGCTATAATGAAACTGGCTCTCATGAGGACCGCCACAGGAAAGGAAGACCCAGAGTTACCTCTGCTGCAGAGGATAAGTTCATTAGAGTTACCAGCCTCATGAGGACTACCACAGGAAAGGAAGACCCAGAGTTACCTCTGCTGCAGAGGATAAGTTCATTAGAGTTACCAGCCTCATGAGGACTACCACAGGAAAGGAAGACCCAGAGTTACCTCTGCTGCAGATGATAAGTTCATTAGAGTTACCAGCCTCAGAAATTGCAGCCCAAATAAATGCTTCACAGAGTTCAAGTAACAGACACATCTCAACATCAACTGTTCAGAGGAGACTGTGAATCAGACCTTCATGGTCGAATTGCAGCAAAGAAACCACTACTAAAGGACACCAATAAGAAGAAGAGACTTCCTTGGGCCAAGAAACACGAGCAATGGACATTAGTCCGGTGGAAATCTGTCCTTTGGTCTGTATGAAATGTATGCATTCACTACTGTAAGTCGCTCTGGATAAGAGTGTCTGCTAAATGACTAAAATGTAAATGTAAAAATGTGCTTTTCTGTTGGGAAAAGCATTCCAGATGAAGCTGGTTGAGAGAATGCCAAGAGTGTGCAAAGCTGTCATCAAGGCAAATGGTGGCTACTTTGAAGAATCTCAAATCTCAAATATAACACTTTTTTTGGTTACTACATGATTCCATATGTGTTATTTCATAGTTTTGATGACTTCACTATTATTCTACAATGTAGAAAATAGTAAAATAAAGAAAAACCCTGGAATGAGTAGGTGTGTACAAACTTTTGACTGGTGTACTGTATATTAGAGGGAAAATAACCCGTTTTTAAAGGGAGATAAGAAGACAGGCAGGCTACTAGCAAGACAACTAAAAATGCAGAACACTACTAACGAAATGACAGTAATTAAGAAGGTGTCACGTCCTGACCATAGAAAGTTCGTATTTTTCTATGGTAGAGTAGGTCAGGGTGTGACTGGGGGGGTTTTGTCTAGTTTATATATTTCTATGTTTGGTTCTAGTTTCTTTTTTCTATGTTGGGTTTTTTGTCTAGTTTAAATTTTCTATGTTGTGTTCTAGGTTCTTTTTTCTAGGTTGGGGGTTTTCGTCTGATTCCCAATTAGAGGCAGCTGGTCATCGTTGTCTCTAATTGGGGATCATATTTAAGTTGTTGTTTTTCCCACTAGTGTTTGTGGGAGATTATTTAGAGTTTATGCATGTAGCACCTCTTCGTCACGGGTTGTTGTTTATAGTTTATTGTATTGTCTTGCATAGTTTCACATAGAAATAAAGATGTGGAACGATACGCACGCTGCGCCTTGGTCTCTTTCATACGACATCCGTGACAGAAGCTCAATAAGATGGTGGCCTCATCCAAAGAGATAAACAGTGTGTTTCAACGTTTTTATGAATATTCACATACATCCTTCTGTTCATAGATATGGATACTTTGTTGTCTGGTATATAATTACCCAGATTACCAGGTAGAGAACCTGGACTGTACTATAAACAGAGGAGGTTAGAGCCGCCATTTTATCTATGAAAGCAGGGAAATCACCAGGTCGAGATGACCTTCCTGTAAAATATTATAAAAGTATATTGACATTGTTGTACCTGTATTGACAATGGTTTACCAGGAAGCATTTAAAAATGTCTCCCTTCCCGGACACCTTTAATGAGGCTTCGATATCGCTGATTCCTAAAAAGGATAGAGATACTACAGAACCTGGGGATTTTAGAGCCATCGGCCTCCTTAATGTGGACTGTAAGATTCTTACTAAGACCCTTGCGATACGCTTAGAGAAGGCACTACCTAATATCATACACAGGGACCAAGTAGGATTTATTACAGAACAGGACCTGAACTGATCATATGAGGAGGATCTCTTACATCTCATGCGGTTAAACCGCTCAAATATAGTTCCTACAGCTGCTGTCTCCTTAGAAGGCATTTGATTGGGTATCGTGGGCTTTTCTCTTAAGAACCCTAGAAAAATGTGGTTTTGGACCTGACTTTTGTAAATGGATAGGAGTCCTCCTATATTTGGTAATTAAGTTGAGCTCAAATTTGGAGGAAGGGATGGGACTAAATTGAGGCACTACTAGTCAAGATTAAGACCAATTTAGAGAAATGGGAAAAGATCCATGTGATTTAAAATGGTTGTGGTCCCACACATGTTGTTACATTCAATAGAGGTTTAGAGATCAGTACACAAGATATGTGGAATTTCACATCTAAAACAAGGATACTCATCATTGTTGCACAATCCTAGGCTACGGATAGGAAAGAAGTCTGTGTACTGGAAAGTGTCTCTATTGAAGTCGATCTGTACAATGAAGATGTTTTAATGTCATACTCAGATTTGGTACAAAAACTTTTCTGTTGGTGACCAGGGACATTTCTGGAAATGTTTACAATTGAGAGAATGTTTGTAATCCTTAGAATCTGGAAGGTTCACTCCTACTCTGAAACAGGGGATAGAATCACTGTTGGTATGGTTACAGCAGCTAGAATCATCCTTAGAATCTGGAAGGTTCACTCCTACTCTGAAACAGGGGATAGAATCACTGTTGGTATGGTTACAGCAGCTAGAATCATCCTTAGAATCTGGAAGGACCTCTCCTACTCTGAAACAGGGGATAGAATCACTGTTGGTATGGTTACAGCAGCTAGAATCATCCTTAGAATCTGGAAGGTTCACTCCTACTCTGAAACAGGGGATAGAATCACTGTTGGTATGGTTACAGCAGCTAGAATCATCCTTAGAATCTGGAAGGTTCACTCCTACGCTGAAACAGGGGATATAATCACTGTTGGTATGGTTACAGCAGCTAGAATCATCCTTAGAATCTGGAAGGACCTCTCCTACTCTGAAACAGGGGATAGAATCACTGTTGGTATGGTTACAGCAGCTAGAATCATCCTTAGAATCTGGAAGGACCTCTCCTACTCTGAAACAGGGGATAGAATCACTGTTGGTATGGTTACAGCAGCTAGAATCACTGTTGGTATGGTTACAGCAGCTAGAATCATCCTTAGAATCTGGAAGGTTCACTCCTACTCTGAGACAGGGGATATAATCACTGTTGGTATGGTTACAGCAGCTAGAATCATCCTTAGAATCTGGAAGGACCTCTCCTACTCTGAAACAGGGGATAGAATCACTGTTGGTATGGTTACAGCAGCTAGAGTCATCCTTAGAATCTGGAAGGTTCACTCCTACTCTGAAACAGGGGATAGAATCACTGTTGGTATGGTTACAGCAGCTAGAATCATCCTTAGAATATGAAAGGTTCACTCCTACTCTGAAACAGGGGATAGAATCACTGTTGGTATGGTTACAGCAGCTAGAATCACTGTTGGTATGGTTACAGCAGCTGGAGTCATCCTTAGAATCTGGAAGGTTCACTCCTACTCCTACAAATACTTGCTAGGATCACTGGTAGAAACAACAATTCTAGAAGCTGGATGTGTTTTCTAAGTCATTTATCTAAGACTGGGAGGTGATTACTTATGCTTGTGAACCCATTTAGTTCTGTACTGTAGCTTGTGAGATAATATTTGACTGTGTATGTGTGCTATGTTGGAGGATATGTCCATTTTTTGGGGTTTGTTTGTGGAATAAAATGGACTACTGTCCACTGAGGAGAGGACGGCTCATGATAATGGCTGGAATGGAGTGAATGGAACGGCATGTAACACATGGAAACCATGTGTTTGATGTATTTGGTACCATTCCACCTATTTCACTCAAGCTATTACCACAAACCCGTCTTACCCAATTAAGGTGTCACCAACCTCCTGTGCTGTACAAAATATAATTGGTTAATTGGTTTGACTTGATTATGTACACCTGGGGCAATAGTCATTAAGGAGACTGGACATTTACAGAATGTTTTGATAGAAATGTATAGATCCAATATGGAACAGTCTGTGCTCTAGTCATTCTATTCATTTTTATTTTGTATTTTACAGCCTTTTTCTCCCTAATTTCGATCTTGTCTCATTGCTGCAACTCCCCAACACGCTCGGGAGGCTTGTTGTGTAATGATCATGCTGTTTAATCAGCTTCTTGATATGGCACACCTGTCAGGTGGATGGATTATCTTGGCAAAGGAGAAATGCTCACTAACAGGGATGTAAACAAATGTGAGCACAACATTTTAGAGAAATAAGCTTTTTGTGATTGTGGAACATTTCTGGAATCTTTTTATTTCAGCTCATGAAACATGGGACCAACACTTTACATGTTGCATTTATATTTTTGTTCAGTATAATTTCCTTTCAACACTTACTAGCCATATGTTGTTACTGTTACAGTAGCATTCTCAGTAAGACTTAACATTTAAAAAGGTAGAGTCAGCGATATTACGTAGACACAGAAAGTAAACAGCATAGTAGGTCTATTTCCGCAACACCTAAGAGCATTGAAGTGCGAAGTTCAACTTATCCCGCTGTTTTGGTGCCCTGGCTACCACGCTGTGAACAGCGTGAAGCACATTCGCCGATACTGTGTGTGACTGTGTGAGAGCGAAGTGTTGCATCTCGCTTATCTCAGTATCTCCGGTCTACCTTTAAACTGTTGTTGTGCCTGTGTAATAAAACAGGAACTCCTTTTGGGGCAACAGTCTATTAGCGTGTTGTATAGTCTTTTTGGTTCTTCATCAAATATTTGTCAGCCATCAAATCATTCTTATTTTTGTTTTCAAATAACTTGCATATTTAAAAACAAAAAATACCTTAAAATATTTCAATATTTCTTTTTTTCTGAGAGGTATTCAAAATACTTTGAAATATTATTGGTTTTTCGGAGACCTGTGTTTGAATAGAAAATAGCTGCCTTTTAGTTGAAACTCTATATAAAAATAAATTCTCTATTTAAACTATATTCTCTATTTAAACTATATTCTCGATATAAACTATATCGTCCATATAAACTATATTCTCTATATAAACTATATTCTCTATATAAACTATATTCTCTATATAAACTATATCGTCCATATAAACTATATTCTCTATTTAAACTATATTCTCTATTTAAACTATATTCTCTATATAAACTATATTCTCTATATAAACTATATTCTCTATATAAACTATATCGTCCATATAAACTATATTCTCTATATAAACTATATTCTCCATATAAACTATATTCTCTATTTAAACTATATTCTCTATTTAAACTATATTCTCTATATAAACTATATTCTCTATATAAACTATATTGTCCATATAAACTATATTCTCTATTTAAACTATATTCTCTATTTACACTATATTCTCCATATAAACTATATTCTCTATATAAACTATATTCTCTATATAAACTATATTCTCTATATAAACTCTATAAACTATATTCTCTATAAACGATATTCTCTATTGTTAGAATAATTTGTATGTGTTAGAATAATGACTAAATTGTTCCACTCTTAAATGGTAGGATAGGGGGTGATAGGTTTGAGAAACATTGGAGAGGTTTCAAACCAAGAGGGTCATAAAGGGGGAGGGGAGGTGAAAGCCTTGAAGAATGTGGTCAACTTTATGGTTCTTTGTGGTGAGTGGAAAAGTACTGGTTGTTTGAGAAGGGAGTGGTCTAAAGATAGGAATATATGTGTGTATTATAAAAGGACTGAGTCCTCATTTTTGACTTTAGAACGTTCTCTGAATAAACTGTACGGACCTTTTGCAGAAAGCTGAGTCCTTGCCTAATTATTATTAAACCCAGTGTCTTACAAACCTTGGGGATTAGTCAAGGCTTATTGATTGGTAATTATTAGCATTGGGATTATAAAATTCCCATAACATCTATATAAACAAAGCATCAGAGAAAAGGTCTTAAGAATCCTGTTAAAACCTGTTTTAAGACAACAACAAAAACTCCCATCTAAGAGTAGCTTTTAAGATGATGTTGGACACTGCCTAGACAAACTCTGAGCCAGGATTAAAATCAACTCATAAAAGTTTATCTCAGCTGCTGAACACACTCATGCTCATTGACACTGTTGCAAACGATGGAGAATAACCAATCACAATGAGGCATCGCCAGCTTTGAACTCTATAGAACGATTCAGACAACCACGGTAAATGTGATTGGACATCTTAATGCTGCAACGATAAAACGTTTTCATACAATTTCCCACCTGACATGATCACTTAGCGTTCTTTTTATTATCGGCTAATATGTTGGCATTCATAACCTTTTTTAACCATTTCTGATGGTTGTTCAAAAACAGAAATGTAGACAATATTACCGTTATATCAACACACTCATTTAACAACTATATTGTCACGTGTGCTCCCTCTCTGTCCTCTAGGTCACCAGGCTGCTCATTATGGCGCACACTTGTCACCATCGTTAAGCGCACCTGTGCGTCATCAGACTCACCTGGTCTCCATCACTTCCCTGATTACCTGCCCGATGTAAACTCAGTAAAAAAATAAACGTCCCTTTTTCAGGACCCTGTCTTTCAAAGATAATTAGTAAAAATCCAAATAACTTCACAGATCTTCATTGTAAAGGGTTTAAACACTGTTTCCCCATGCTTGTTCCATGAACCATAAACAATTAATGAACATGCACCTGTGGAACAGTCGTTAAGACACTAACAGCTTACAGACGGTAGGCAATTAAGGTCACAGTTATGAAAACTTAGGACACTAAAAAGGCCTTTCTACTGACTCTGAAAAACACCAAAAGAAAGATGCCCAGGGTCCCTGCTCATCTGCGTGAACGTGCCTTAGGCACAAGAAGGCATGAGGACTGCAGATGTGGCCAGGGCAATAAATTGCAATGTCCGTACTGTGAGATGCCTAAGACAGCGCTACAGGGAGACAGGACGGACAGCTGATCGTCCTCGCAGTGGCAGACCACGTGTAACAACACCTGCACAGGATCGGTACATCCGAAACATCACACCTGCGGGACAGGTACAGGATGGCAACAACAACTGCCCGAGTTACACCAGGAACACACAATCCCTCCATCAGTGCTCAGACTGTCCGCAATAGGCTGTTGCCATGTCCTGGTTAGTGATTACTGTCTTATTTCACTGTAGAGCCTCTAGCCCTGCTCAATATGCCTTAACCAACCATGTTGTTCCACCTCCCACATATGCGATGACATCACCTGGTTTAAATGTCTCTAGAGACTATATCTCTCTCATCATTACTCAATGCCTAGGTTTACCTCCAATGTGCTCACATCCTACCTTACCTTTGTCTGTACATTATGCCTTGAATCTATGCTATCGTGCCCATAAACCTGCTCCTTTTACTCTCTGTTCCGAATGTGCTAGACGGCCAGTTTGTTTCGCTTTTAGCCGTAAATCAAATCAAATCAAATTTATTTTTTATATAGGCCTTCGTACATCAGCTGATATTCTCAAAGTGCTGTACAGAAACCCAGCCTAAAACCCCAAACAGCAAGCAAAGCATGTGAAAGAAGCACGGTGGCTAGGAAAAACTCCCTAGGAAAAACTCCCTAGAAAGGCCAAAAACCTAGGAAGAAACCTAGAGAGGAACCAGGCTATGAGGGGTGGCCAGTCCTCTTCTGGCTGTGCAGGGTGGATATTATAACAGAACATGGTCAAGATGTTAAAATGTTAAAATGTTCATAAATGACCAGCATGGTCAAATAATAATAATCATAGTAGTTGTCGAGGGTGCAACAAGCACGTCCGGTGAACAGGTCAGGGTTCCATAGCCGCAGGCAGAACAGTTGAAACTGGAGCAGCAGCACGGCCAGGTGGACTGGGGACAGCAAGGAGTCATCATACCAGGTAGTCCTGAGGCATGGTCCTAGGGCTCAGGTCCTCCGAGAGAAAGACAGAAAGAGAGAAAGAGAGAATTAGAGAGAGCATATTTAAATTCACACAGGACACCGGATAAGACAAGAGAAATACTCCAGATGTAACAGACTGACCTTAGCCCCCCGACACATAAACTACTGCAGCATAAATACTGGAGGCTGAGACAGGAGGGATCAGAAGACACTGTGGCCCCATCCGATGATACCCCCGGACAGGGCCAAACAGGCAGGATATAACCCCACCCACTTTGCGAAAGCATAGCCCCCACACCACTAGAGGGATGTCTCCAACCACCAACTTACCGTCCTAAGACAAAGCCGAGTATAGCCCACAACGATCTCCGCCATGGCACAACCCAAGGGGGGGGCGCCAACCCAGACATAAACTAAATGGCCCATTATTAAGAAAGTATTTTTTCTTCTCTGTCATTTTACATACAAACCAGTGTATCTGCTTTGCTTCAACCTTGGTTTATAAAGACTCATTTATTAGACATTACTCCTCCTCTGGTGATGTGGAGGTTAATCCAGGCCCTGCAGTGCCTAGCTCCACTCCCACTCCCCAGGTGCTCTCATTTGTTGACCACCATTTTATTACGTTTGCAATCGCAACAAATAATCTGCTCAGACCCCAATCAAGGAGCATTAAAAGTCGTGCTATAAATTCTCAGACAACCCAAAGATTCCTTGATGCCCTTCCAGACTGCCTCTGCCTACCCAAGGACGTCAGAGGACAAAAATCAGTTAACCACCTAACCGAGGAACTCAATTTAACCTTGCGCAATACCCTAGATGCAGTTGCACCCCTAAAAACTAAAAACATCTGTCATAAGAAACTAGCTCCCTGGTATACAGAAAATACACGAGCTCTGAAGCAAGCTTCCAGAAAATTGGAACGGAAATGGCGCCACACCAAACTGGAAGTCTTCCGACTAGCTTGGAAAGACAGTACCGTGCAGTATCGAAGAGCCCTCACTGCTGCTCGATCATCCTATTTTTCCAACTTAATTGACGAAAATAAGAACAATCCGGAATTTCTTTTTGATACTGTCGCAAAGCTAACTAAAAAGCAGCCTTCGCAAATGGAGGATGGCTTTCACTTCAGCAGTAATACATTTATGAACTTCTTTGAGGAAAAGATCATGATCATTAGAAAGCAAATTACAGACTCCTCTTTAAATCTGGGTATTCCTCCAAAGCTCCATTGTCCTGAGTCTACACAACTCTGCCAGGACCTAGGATCAAGAGAGATACTAAAGTGTTTTAGTACTATATCTCTTGACACAATGATGAAAATAATCATGGCCTCCAAACCCTCAAGCTGCATACTGGACCCTATTCCAACTAAACTACTGAAAGAGCTGCTTCCTGTGCTTGGCCCTCCTATGTTGAACATAATAAACGGCTCTCTATCCACCGGATGTGTACCAAGCTCACTAAAAGTGGCAGTAATAAAGCCTCTCTTGAAAAAGCCGAATCTTGATCCAGAAATTATAAAAAACTATCGGCCTATATCGAATCTTCCATTCCTCTCAAAAATTTTAGAAAAAGCTGTTCACAGCAACTCACTGCCTTCCTGAAGACAAACAATGTATACGAAACGGTTTTAGACCCCATCATAGCACTGAGACTGCACTTGTGAAGGTGGTAAATGACCTTTTAATGACGTCAGACCGAGGCTCTGCATCTGTCCTCGTGCTCCTAGATCTTAGTGCCGCTTTTGATACCATCGATCACCACATTCTTTTGGAGAGATTGGAAACCCAAATTGGTCTACATGGACAAGTTCTGGCCTGGTTTAGATCTTATCTGTCGGAAAGATATCAGTTTGTCTCTGTGAATGGTTTGTCCTCTGACAAATCAATTGTAAATTTCGGTGTTCCTCAAGGTTCCGTTTTAGGACCACTATTGTTTTCACTATATATTTTACCTCTTGGGGATGTCATTCGAAAACATAATGTTAAATTTCACTGCTATGCGGACGACACACAGCTGTACATTTCAATGAAACATGGTGAAGCCCCAAAATTGCCCTCGCTAGAAGCCTGTGTTTCAGACATAAAGAAGTGGTAGGCTGCAAACTTTCTACTTTTAAACTCGGACAAAACAGAGATGCTTGTTCTAGGTCCCAAGAAACAAAGAGATCTTCTGTTGAATCTGACAATTAATCTGGATGGTTGTACAGTCGTCTCAAATAAAACTGTGAAGGACCTCGGCGTTACTCTGGACCCTGATCTCTCTTTTGAAGAACATATCAAGACTGTTTCAAGGACAGCTTTTTTCCATCTACGTAACATTGCAAAAATCAGAAATTTTCTGTCCAAAAATGACGCAGAAAAAGGAATCCATGCTTTTGTTACTTCTAGGCTTGACTACTGCAATGCTCTACTTTCCGGCTACCCGGATAAAGCACTAAACAAACTTCAGTTAGTGCTAAATACGGCTGCTAGAATCCTGACTAGAACCAAAAAATGTGATCATATTACTCCAGTGCTAGCCTCCCTACACTGGCTTCCTGTTAAGGCAAGGGCTGATTTCAAGGTTTTACTGCTAACCTACAAAGCATTACATGGGCTTGCTCCTACCTATCTTTCCGATTTGGTCCTGCCGTACATACCTACACGTACGCTACGGTCACAAGACGCAGGCCTCCTAATTGTCCCTAGAATTTCTAAGCAAACGGCTGGAGGTAGGGCTTTCTCCTATAGAGCTCAATTTTTATGGAATGGTCTGCCTACCAATGTGAGAGACGCAGACTCAGTCTCAACCTTTAAGTCTTTACTGAAGACTTATCTCTTCAGTAGGTCCTATGATTAAGTATAGTCTGGCCCAGGAGTGTGAAGGTGAACGGAAAGGCTGGAGCATGAACTGCCCTTGCTGTCTCTGCCTTGCCGGTTCCCCTCTTTCCACTGGGATTCTCTGCCTCTAACCCTTTTACAGGGGCTGAGTCACTGGCTTACTGGTGTTCTTCCATGCCGTCCATGGGAGGGGTGCGTCACTTGAGTGGGTTGAGTCACTGACGTGGTCTTCCTGTCTGGGTTGGCGCCCCCCCTTGGGTTGTGCCATGGCAGAGATCGTTGTGGGCTATACTCGGCCTTATCTTAGGACGGTAAGTTGGTGGTTGGAGACATCCCTCTAGTGGTGTGGGGGCTGTGCTTTGGCAAAGTGGGTGGGGTTATATCCTGCCTGTTTGGCCCTGTCCGGGGGTATCATCGGATGGGGCCACAGTGTCTTCTGATCCCTCCTGTCTCAGCCTCCAGTATTTATGCTGCAGTAGTTTATGTGTCGGGGGGCTAGGGTCAGTCTGTTACATCTGGAGTATTTCTCTTGTCTTATCCGGTGTCCTGTGTATTTAAATATGCTCTCTCTAATTCTCTCTTTCTCTCTTTCTGTCTTTCTCTCGGAGGACCTGAGCCCTAGGACCATGCCTCAGGACTACCTGGTATGATGATGTTTGGAGGAAAAATGGGGAGGCTTGCAAGCCGAAGAACACCATCCCAACCGTGAAGCACGGGGGTGGCAGCATCATGTTGTGGGGGTGCTTTGCTGCAGGAGGGACTGGTGCACTTCACAAAATAGATGGCATCATGAGAAGGAAAATTATGTGGATATATTGAAGCAACATCTCAAGACATCAGTCAGGAAGTTAAAGCTTGGTCGCAAATGGGTCTTCCAAATGGACAATGACCACAAGCATTCTTCCAAAGTTGTGGCAAAATGGCTTAAGGACAACAAAGTCAAGGTATTGGAGTGGCCATCACAAAGCCCTGACCTCAATTCTATAGAAAATTTGTGGGCAGAACTGAAAAATCATGTGCAAGCATGGAGGCCTACAAACCTGACTCAGTTACACCAGCTCTGTCAGAAGGAATGGGCCAAAATTCACCCAACTTATTGTGGGAAGCTTGTGGAAGGCTACCTGAAACGTTTGACCCAAGTTAAACAATTTAAAGGCAATGATACCAAATACTAATTGAGTGTATGTAAACTTCTGACCCACTGGGAATGTGATGAAATAAATCATTCTCTCTACTATTATTCTGACATTTCACGTTCTTAAAATATAGTGGGGATCCTAACTGACCTAAGACATGGAATTTTTACTAGGATTAAATGTCGGGAATTGTGAAAAACTGAGCTTCAATGTATTTGGCTGAGGTGTATGTAAACTTCCAACTTCAACTGTTCTCTCTCCCTCCTCCACCCTCCATTCTCTCTCCCTCCTTTCTTTTCGTCCCCTGTCATCTCTCTTTCTCTCTCCCTCCTTTCTTTTCCTCCCCTGTCATCTCTCTCTCTCCCCCTCCTCTGTCCATACAAGCAGGGTCATTGCATAGCCCGGTGGTTGTGTAATGGTCTGGAAATATGGAGGAGGAAGTGGAAACCATGATCTCCTCAGCTGTGGTTGAAAAGCAATGGGCTAAAACAGAACAAGCTCAGCCAGGTAACCACTTGGCTTCAGGCAGGGTGAAGGTATGTAAAACACACACACAAATACACACGTAGACACACACATGTGAGCAAACACACATACTGTATGCAGACACACACACACCAACACACAAGCAGATCTTCCTGCCTGCTGGACAGAGAATCTCCAGGTGTCCTGCAGGGTCACTGATCACACTGATCATCCTTCAGACCAACTATGTTATTATTATTGTTATTATGTTGTTATTATTATTATGTTATTATTATTATACTATATAACTATGTTGTCCATAAGATATGTGCTTAGGGAATGATTAAAGACGCACTCAAATCAAAAATCTAATCAAATTTTATTAGTCATATGCGTGTAAACATTACAGTGAAATGCTTACTTACAAGCCCCTAACCAACAATGCAGTTTTAAGAAAATACCTAAAAAAAAATAAGTGATAAGAATAACAAATAATTTAAGAGCAGCAGTAAATAACAATGTGGAGACTATATACAGGGGGTACCGGTACAGAGTCAATGTGGAGGCTATATACAGGGGGTACCGGTACAGAGTCAATGTGGAGGCTATATACAGGGGGTACCGGGACAGAGTCAATGTGGAGGCTATATACAGGGGGAACCGGTACAGAGTCAATGTGGAGGCTATATACAGGGGGTACCGGTACAGAGTCAATGTGGAGGCTATATACAGGGGGTACCGGTACAGAGTCAATGTGGAGGCTATATACAGGGGGTACCGGTACAGAGTCAATGTGGAGGCTATATACAGGGGGTACCGGTACAGAGTCAATGTGGAGGCTATATACAGGGGGTACCGGTACAGAGTCAATGTGGGGGCTATATACAGGGGGTACCGGTACAGAGTCAATGTGGAGGCTATATACAAGGGGTACCGGTACAGAGCCAATGTGCAGGCTATATACAGGGGGTACCGGGACAGAGCCAATGTGGAGGCTATATACAGGGGGTACCGGTACAGAGTCAATGTGGAGGCTATATACAGGGGGTACTGGTACAGAGTCAATGTGGAGGCTATATACAGGGGGTACCGGTACAGAGTCAATGTGGAGGCTATATACAGGGGGTACCGGTACAGAGTCAATGTGGAGGCTATATACAGGGGGTACCGGTACAGAGTCAATGTGGAGGCTATATACAGGGGGGTACCGGTACAGAGTCAATGTGGAGGCTATATACAGGGGGTACCGGTACAGAGTCAATGTGGAGACTATATACAGGGGGTACCGGTACAGAGTCAATGTGGAGGCTATATACAGGGGGTACCGGTACAGAGTCAATGTGGAGGCTATATACAGGGGGTACCGGTACAGAGTCAATGTGGAGGCTATATACAGGGGGTACCGGTACAGAGTCAATGTGGAGGCTATATACAGGGGGGTACCGGTACAGAGTCAAAGTGGAGGCTATATACAGGGGGTACCGGTACAGAGTCAAAGTGGAGGCTATATACAGGGGGTACCGGTACAGAGTCAATGTGGAGGCTATATACAGGGGGTACCGGTACAGAGTCAATGTGGAGGCTATATACAGGGGGTACCGGTACAGAGTCAATGTGGAGCCTATATACAGGGGGTACCGGTACAGAGTCAATGTGGAGGCTATATACAGGGGGTACCGGTACAGAGCCAATGTGCAGGCTATATACAGGGGGTACCGGGACAGAGCCAATGTGGAGGCTATATACAGGGGGTACCGGTACAGAGTCAATGTGGAGGCTATATACAGGGGGTACCGGTACAGAGTCAATGTGGAGGCTATATACAGGGGGTACCGGTACAGAGTCAATGTGGAGGCTATATACAGGGTGTACCGGTACAGAGTCAATGTGGAGGCTATATACAGGGGGTACCGGTACAGAGTCAATGTGGAGGCTATATACAGGGGGTACCGGTACAGAGTCAATGTGGAGGCTATATACAGGGGGTACCGGTACAGAGCCAATGTGCAGGCTATATACAGGGGGTACCGGGACAGAGCCAATGTGGAGGCTATATACAGGGGGTACCGGTACAGAGTCAATGTGGAGGCTATATACAGGGGGTACCGGTACAGAGTCAATGTGGAGGCTGTATACAGGGGGTACCGGTACAGAGTCAATGTGGAGGCTATATACAGGGGGTACCGGTACAGAGTCAATGTGGAGGCTATATACAGGGGGTACCGGTACAGAGTCAATGTGGAGGCTATATACAGGGGGTACCGGTACAGAGTCAATGTGCTGGGCACCGATTAGTTGAGGTAATTGACGTAATATGTTCACGTGTAACAGGCGTTGCAGGGAGTAGACCAAGGCGCAGCGTGGTTAGTGCTCATCATGAATTTATTGAAATGAACGCTGAATCAAAAACCAATGTGCAACAGCTAAACAGTTCTGTCAGGTAAGATATACTAAACAGAAATAAAACCACCCACAAAACCCAAAGGAAAACAGGCCACCTAAGTATGGCTCCCAATCAGCAACAACGATGTACAGCTGTTCCTGATTGAGAGCCATACCAGGCCAAAACAAAGAAATACCAATACATAGAAAAAAGGACATAGAATGCCCACCCTAGTCACACCCTGGCCTAACCAAAATAGAGAATAAAACCCTCTCTATGGCCAGGGCGTGACTATGCATAGATGATAACAACAGAGAGTAGCAGCGGTGTAAAAGGTGGAGGGGGGGGGGGGGGGGGGGCAATGCAAATAGTCTGGGTAGCCATTTGATTAGCTGTTCAGGAATGTTATGGCTTGGGGGTAGAAGATTTTTAGGAGCCTCTTGGACCTAGACTTGGCACTCCGGTACCGCTTGCCGTGTGGTAGCAGAGAAAACAGTCTATGACTAGAGTGGCTGGAGTCTTTGACCATTTTTAGGGCCTTCCTCTGACACCGCCTGGTATAGAGGTCTTGGATGGCAGGAAGCCTGGCCCTAGTGATGTACTGGGCCGTACACACTACCCTCTGTAGTGCCTTGCGGTCGGAGGCCGAGCAGTTGCCATACCAGGCAGTGATGAAACCGGTCAGGATGCTCTCGATGGTGCAGCTGTAGAACCTTTTGAGGACCAATGCCAAATCTTTCTCCTGAGGGGGAGTAGGTTTTGTCGTGCCCTCTTCACGACTGTCTTGGTGTGTTTGGACCTTGATACTTCTTTGGTGATGTGGACACAAGGAACTTGAAACTCTCTACCCAGTACCCCGTCAATGGTAATTGGGGACTGTTCGGCCCTCCTTTTCCTGTAGTCCACGATCAGCTCCTTTGTCTTGCTCACATTGAGGGAGAGGTTGTTGTCCTGGCACCACACCTCCTCCCTATAGGCTATCTCATCATTGTTGGTAATCAGACCTACCACTGTTGTGTCGTAAGCAAACTTAATGATGGTGTTGGAGTCGTGTTTGGCCACGCAGTCGTGGGTGAACAGGGAGTACAGGAGGGGACTAAGCACGCACCCCTGAGGGGCCCCAGTGTTGAGGATCAGCGTGGCGGATGTGTTGTTACCTACCCTCACCACCTGGGGGTGGCCCGTCAGGAAGTCCAGGTTCCAGTTGCAGAGAGAGGTGTTTAGTCCCAGGGTCCTTAGCTTTGTGATGAGCTTTGTGGGCACTATGGTGTTGAACGCTGAGCTGTAGTCAATGAACAACATTCTCACATAGGTGTTCCTTTTGTCCAGGTGAGAAAGGGCAGTGTGGAGTGTGATTGAGATTGCATCATCTGTAGATCTGTTTGGGTGGTATGCGAATTGGTGTGGGTCCAGGGTTTCCAGCATGATGGTGTTGATGTGATCCATGACCAGCCTTTCAAAGCACCTCATGGCTACAGACATGAGTGCAACTGGGCGGTAATCATTTAGGCAGGTTACCTTATTGTTCTTGGGCACAGGGACTATGGTGGTCTGTTTGAAACATGTAGCTATTACAGACTCGGTCAGGTTGAGGTTGAAAATGTCAGTGAAGACACTTGGTCCGTGCATGCTTTGAGTACACGTCCTGGTAATCCGTCTGGCCCCGCGGCTTTGTGAATGTTGACCTGTTTGAAGGTTTTGCTCACATCGGCTACGGAGAGCGAGATCCCACAGTTGTCTGAAACAGCTGGTTCTCTCATGCATGCTTCAGTGTTGCTTGCCTCGAAGCGAGCATGAAAGCCATTTAGCTCGTCTGGCAGACTTGCGGCTGGGTTTCCCTTTGTCGTACATATGACGAGCATCAGAACCGGTGTAGTAGGATTCCATCTTAGTCCTGTATTGACGCTTTGCCTGTTTGATGGTTTGAGGGCATAGCGGGATTTCTTATAAGCGTCCAGATTGGTGTCCCGCTCCTTGAAAGCGGCAGCTCTAGCCTTTAGCTTGGTGCGGATGTTGCCTGTAATCCATGGCTTCTGCTTGGGAAATGTACGTACGGTCACTGTGGGGACGACATTGTCGATTCTATTATTGATGAAGCTGGTGACTGAGGTGGTGTACTCCTCAATGCCATCTGATGAATCTCAGAACATATTCCAGTCTGTGCTAGCAAAATAGTTCTGTAGCTTAGCATCTACGTCATCTAACCACTTCCATTTTGAGCGAGTCACTGATACTTCCTACTTTAGTTTTTGCTTGTACGCAGAAATCAGGAGGATAGAATTATGGTCAGATTTGCCAAATGGAGGGCGAGGGAGAGCTTTGTATGCGTCTCTGTGTGGAGTAAAGGTGGTCTAGAGTTTTTAACCCACTGGTTGCACATTTAACATGCTGGTGGAAATTAGGTCAAATGGATTTAAGTTTCCCTGCATTAAAGTCCCCGGCCACTAGGAGCACCGCCTCTGGATGAGCATTTTATTGTTTGCTTATTGCCTTATAGAGCTGCTTGAATGCGGACTTAGTGCCAGCATCGGTTTGTGGCGGTAAATAGACAGCTACGAATAATATAGATGAGAACTCTCTTGGTAGATAGTGTGGTCTACAGCTTATCATGAGGTACTCTACCTCAGGCGAGCAATACCTCGAGACTTCTTTAATATTAGACATCGCGCACCAGCTGTTATTGACAAAAAGACACACACCTCCACCCCTCGTCTTACCAGACGTAGCTGCTCTGTCCTGCCGACACACCGGAGAAGCCAGCCAGCTCTATATTAACCATGTCGTCGTTCAGCCACAACTCTGTGAAACATAAGATATTACAGTTTATAATGTCCCGTTGGTAGGATAGTCTTAATCGTAGATCGGCCGGTTTGTTTACCAATGATTGCACGTTGGCCAATAATACGGAGGGAAGTGGTGGTTTTGCCTACTTAGCTTATTTTAGACATCTTCTTTGTAACAACATACTCTTCAAACAGATCACATTTCCAGAGTGGGCTCTCTGATACCTTTGGAGATAGAACCCATTTTATACATAGAAACTGACGTTACTGGTCATTAATCAATCGCATCCCACCTTTAGGATTGTATGAAATCACCAATAGAGGGAGATCCCTTTTTAATACATTTTCCCATTCACTGTGTTGTTGGTGCTCATACAATGTATCATAATGGTAGTTGTAAAGTATATTGTTCAAATGTATAAGGTTGTAAGACAATGAACGACAGCAACAACTTCTTGATTTGAGGAATATTTACTTTAGTATCCAGCAGCAGAACAGGAGAAAATAGAGCAGCAATGAAGCAGTGTAGCCGTGTTCCTAACTCTGAACCAGTTTGAACCAGTCCGAGTTGTCCTCGGTGTTCCTAACTCTGAACCAGTTTGAACCAGTCCGAGTTGTCCTCGGTGTTCCTAACTCTGAACCAGTTTGAACCAGTCCGAGGTGTCCTCAGGTGTTCCTAACTCTGAACCAGTCCGAGTTGTCCTCGGTGTTCCTAACTCTGAACCAGTTTGAACCAGTCCGAGGTGTCCTCGGTGTTCCTAACTCTGAACCAGTTTGAACCAGTCCCGAGTTGTCCTCAGGTGTTCCTAACTCTGAACCAGTCCTAGTTGTCCTCAGGTGTTCCTAACTCTGAACCAGTCCTAGTTGTCCTCAGGTGTTCCTAACTCTGAACCAGTTTGAACCAGTCCGAGTTGTCCTCAGGTGTTCCTAACTCTGAACCAGTCCGAGTTGTCCTCAGGTGTTCCTAACTCTGTGTCCAGGGGAGGAGACCGAACCAGTCTGAGTTTGTCCTAACTCTGGGTCCAGCGGAGTAGATTGAACCAAGTAATGTTTTATGCTCCAACCTGAAGTACCATTCTAAACATTAGCATGTCCAACAAACTTGATTCCTCACCATCACTGGGTAAGGTATTCTCCAAACGAATTACCTGATAACAAACCCTTTGGACTTATTCCGTAAATGTAAATATTACACGGATCATAAGGTAAATTCTTCATGAGGAGTGTTTAGGTCTAAAAAGGGACTAAAATTAAAACTTTAATTACGATCTTCTAAAAAAAATGTGATACAAATTTAAAAGGTGACAATTCTGTGTGAATTTGCCAGAACAATGAGATATCAAAAATATTTTCTGTCCAAACTCACATGGAATCACCCTTATTATTTAAAGGGACAATCAGCAGTTGCTATTGTCACGTCATGACCAGTAAAGGGGTAATTTGTAATTGTAGTTTGGTCAGGGCGTGGCAGGGTGTCACGCCCTGACCAGGTGAACTCGGGTATTTTGGGTCAGGGTGTGTCATGTTGGGTATTTTTCCTTGGTTTGTTTTCTATGTTTGCGTTATAGCCTTGTGTTGGCTCTATGTGGTTTATCTCTATGTTGGGTTCTGTCGATTCCCAATCAGAGACAGCTGTCGCTAGTTGTCTCTGATTGGGATCACATTTAAGTTCCTTTTCCCCCACGCTGTTGGTGGGGTGTTGTCTCTGTGTTTGAGCAGTTAACGTATCGGCATTTTCTTGGTTTTGTGTACGTGTTTATTTCAGTGCAAAGAATAAACATGTGTTCGCTCCCAGCTGCGTTTTGGTCCGCTTCCTCGTCACCCGACGACGATCGTTACAGAACACCCCACCTAACCAGGACCAAGCAGCGGGAGGAAAAGGAGCGCGAGAGATGGGCTCGCGAGGGGAAGGAGTTCTGGACCTGGGAGGAGATCATGCCGGGGAAAGGACCCTGGCGAAAGAATTCCCAGGTCGAGGAGGTAAAGCCAGCCGGTGGACGGAGTCGCAGGCGGCGGTCGAGGAGGCCCGTAAGACACCCCCAAGAAAATGTTTTGGGGGGGCTAATGGGGTGGTCCGGAAGGGCAGAGGAAGAGCCCAGACCACTGCTCTCGTGGGGGATGACGGCGGAGGAGGAGACGGAGATGAGGCGGTTGATTGAGGACCTGCTGAGGGAAGATCTGGAGGAGGAGCCATGGTATGCGGAGTTGCGCGCTGTGTCGCCAGTGCGTCCGCACAGCCCGGTGCGTCCGGTGGACATGCCCAGCACATGCCGTGCTAGGATGGGCATCCAGCCAGGACGAGTGGCTAAACCGGCTCCACTCTTCAGTTCACCAGTGCGTGTTCACAGTCCTGTCTGGCCCGTTCCTGCTCCCCGCACCAAGTCAGTGGTGCGTGTCCCCAGTCCGGCCCGGCCCGTCCCTGCTCCCCGCACCAAGACCACGGTGCGTGTCCACAGTCCTGTCCAGCCCGTCCCTGCTCCCCGCACCAAGTCAGTGGTGCGTGTCCCCAGTCCGGCCCGGCCCGTTCCTGCTCCCCGCACCAAGCCAGTGGTGCGTGTTCCCAGTCCGGCCCGGCCCGTCCCTTCTCCCCGCACCAAGTCAGTGGTGCGTGTCCCCAGTCCGGCCCGGCCCGTTCCTG
The DNA here is from genome assembly GCF_965601325.2 of Salmo salar. Taxonomy (NCBI): domain Eukaryota; kingdom Metazoa; phylum Chordata; class Actinopteri; order Salmoniformes; family Salmonidae; genus Salmo; species Salmo salar. The sequence goes on along the minus strand of NC_138306.1, from coordinate 60,212,399 downwards.
TTCCCCGCACCAAGCCCACGGTACGTGTCCACAGTCCTGTCCGGCCCGTCCCTGCTCCCCGCACCAAGTCAGTGGTGCGTGTCCCCAGTCCGGCCCGGCCCGTCCCTGCTCCCCGCACCAAGTCAGCGGTGCGTGTCCCCTGTCCGGCCCGGGCCGTTCCTGCTCCCTGCACCAAGCCAGTGGTGCGTGTTCCCAGTCCGGCCCGGCCCGTCCCTGCTCCCCGCACCAGGTCAGTGGTGCGTGTCCCCAGTCCTGTCCGGCCCATCCCTGTTCCCCGCACAAAGCCCATGGTGCGTGTCCATAGTCCTGTCCGGCCCGTTCCTGTTCCCCGCACCAAGCCCACGGTGCGTGTCCATAGTCCTGTCCGGCCCGTCCCTGCTCCCCGCATCAAGCCAGTGGTGCGTGTTCCCAGTCCGGCCCGGCCCGTTCCTGCTGCCCGCACCAAGCCAGTGGTGCGTGTTCCCAGTCCGGCACGGTCCGTGTCCGGTCCACCGGTGCCCAATCCTGTTCCGGTCGACGGCTCCGCTCCGGAGCCTGAGCATGCCGCTCCACAGTGGTCCAGTCCGGGCCAGAGGGGTAGGGCTAAGGTGGAGGCGGGGGAAAGAACACGCCCGGGGCCAGAGCCTCCACCGAGGGTGAGGCGCCCACCCGGGTCCCCCCCCCTAATAGACTTAAGTTTGGTGCGCCGGGAGTACGCACCGTTGGGGGGGGGGGTACTGTCACGCCCTGACCAGGTGAACTCGGGTATTTTGGGTCAGGGTGTGTCATGTTGGGTATTTTTCCTTGGTTTGTTTTCTATGTTAGCGTTATAGCCTTGTGTTGGCTCTATGTGGTTTATCTCTATGTTGGGTTCTGTCGATTCCCAATCAGAGACAGCTGTCGCTAGTTGTCTCTGATTGGGATCACATTTAAGTTCCTTTTTCCCCCACGCTGTTTGTGGGGTGTTGCCTCTTTGTGTTTGAGCAGTTAACGTATCGGCCTTGTCTTGGTTTTGTGTACGTGTTTATTTCAAGTGCAAAGAATAAACATGTGTTCGCTCCCAGCTGCGTTTTGGTCCGCTTCCTTGTCACCCGAAGACGATCGTTACACAGGGGGTGTTTGTTTTGTGTGTTTTGGGGTTTTTGGTTCTAGGGGATTTTGGTTCTAGTGTTCTATTTCTATGTTTCTTTTTCCATGTTTGGCCGAGTATGGTTTCCAATCAGAGGCAGGCGTTTCTCGTTGTCTCTGATTGGAAGCCATACTTAGGCAGCCTGTTTTTTTCCTTTGGGTTTGTGGCTGGTTGTTTTCCGTTATAGTCTTGTACCTTAAGGAACTGTCGTTTTGTCATTTGTTAGTATTTTTGTTTAAGTGTTCACTTGAATCAAAATAAAGAAAGAAGATGAGCACTATACCCGCTGCGCTTTGGTCTGTCCCTTTCAACGCCAATCAGCAGTTGCTACATACATTTTGGGATTTATAAATGAACGATATGAACCCATTGATTCTTGAAGAACATAACTTAAAATGTCTCATGAGCTTAGTTCAACTGTCGTACCCTATCAGAACCCAATACATAAGGTTGTTTTACTCTTAGTGTTTGTAAACAATGTGATGGGTGAGGTTAAAGGTCAGCAGCATGTTGTATTATTTAGAGCCCCACCAATGACACCTTATTGAGTGCTCACAACCCCACTTTTATATCAGCACAAAGAATCATATATATTTTTCTATATAATAATCCCAATATTGTCAACATACCAGTCTGAACATTTAAAAAAAAAAAAAAAAAAAAAAGATTTTTTTTCTCGACCATAAATTCCTTATTGCATTTGCTTTAAGCACAATCAAAATTAACATTGATTAAAATGTAATATCTTTTGAATGAGTTATCCACCTTGCAATGTGTAAGAATGGATCCAGATGGGATCTTATACGGCATCCTTCACCCAGTGTTGTAGAGTCCGGTCTCAATACTTGGTCTTTACTCTGTCTCGGACAGTGAGGACTTGTTATTTATTCCCGAGACCAGCCGAGACGAGCCGAGACGAGCCGAGACGAGCCGAGACGAGCCGAGACCAGCCGAGACCAGCCGAGACCAGCCGAGACGAGCCGAGACCAGCCGAGACCAGCCGAGACGAGCCGAGACCAGCCGAGACCAGCCGAGACCACCCGAGACGAGCCAAGACGAGCCGAGACCAGCCGAGACCAGCCGAGACGAGCCGAGACGAGCCGAGACCAGCCGAGACCAGCCGAGACCAGTCGAGACGAGCCGAGCCGAGACCAGCCGAGACCAGCCGAGACCAGCCGAGACCAGCCGAGACGAGCCGAGACCAGCCGAGACCAGCCGAGACCAGCCGAGACCAGCCGAGACCAGCCGAGACGAGCCGAGACCAGCCGAGACGAGCCGAGACCAGCCGAGACCAGCCGAGACGAGCCGAGACGAGCCGAGACCAGCCGAGACCAGCCGAGACCAGCCGAGACCAGCCGAGACGAGCCGAGACGAGCCGAGCCGAGACCAGCCGAGACCAGCCGAGACCAGCCGAGACGAGCCGAGACCAGGCGAGACCAGGCGGGACCAGCCGAGACCAGCCGAGACCAGCCGAGACCAGCCGAGACGAGCCGAGACGAGCCGAGACCAGCCGAGACCAGCCGAGACGAGCCGAGACGAGCCGAGACCAGCCGAGACCAGCCGAGACGAGCCGAGACCTGGCGAGACCAGCCGAGACCAGCCGAGACCAGCCGAGACGAGCCGAGACGAGCCGAGACGAGCCGAGACGAGCCGAGACCAGGCGAGACCAGGCGAGACCAGCCGAGACCAGCCGAGACGAGCCGAGACCAGCCGAGACCAGCCGAGACGAGCCGAGACGAGCCGAGACCAGGCGAGACCAGGCGAGACCAGCCGAGACGAGCCGAGACGAGCCGAGACCAGCCGAGACCAGCCGAGACCAGGCGAGACCAGGCGAGACCAGCCGAGACGAGCCGAGACGAGCCGAGCCGAGACGAGCCGAGACCAGCCGAGACCAGCCGAGACCAGCCGAGTAAAAAAAGACAGCAACCGTTATACCAGCACACTCCTGTAGGAGGGTGCACTTTTTGTAAAACACAAAGGGCCAGTGGTGTAGTGGAGGGTATACGCAGTTATAAACCATATACACACTTCTTTCAGTGGGCATTGAGTATACTCACTTCTTAATCTCCACTGATGCGTATCAAAGTAGTGTAGTGGAGGTATACGACTTAACAATTATGTAGTACAATAGACAAATCATGCACAAAGTAAACAATCGCAAAGCACGTGAAATATATTCAGGCCCACTCAGTCACATTGATGGATCTGTATGGACACAGGCCCACCCACTGGGGAGCCAGGCCCTGACAGGCCCACCCACTGGGGAGCCAGGCCCTGACAGGCCGACCCACTGGAGAGCCAGGCCCTGACAGGCCCACTGGGGAGCCATGCCCTGACAGGCCGACCCACTGGAGAGCCAGGCCCTGACAGGCCCACTGGGGAGCCAGGCCCACTGGGGAGCCAGGCCCACTGGGGAGCCAGGCCCTGACAGGCCCACTGGAGAGCCAGGCCCTGACAGGCCCACCCACTGGGGAGCCAAGCCCACTGGGGAGCCAGGCCCACTGGGGAGCCAGGCCCTGACAGGCCCACCCACTGGGGAGCCAGACCCTGACAGGCCCACCCACTGGGGAGCCAGGCCTTGACAGGCCCACCCACTGGGGAGCCAGACCCTGACAGGCCCACTGGGGAGCCAAGCCCACTGGGGAGCCAGGCCCTGACAGGCCCACTGGGGAGCCAGGCCCACTGGGGAGCCAGGCCCACTGGGGAGCCAGGCCCTGACAGGCCCACTGGAGAGCCAGGCCCTGACAGGCCCACCCACTGGGGAGCCAGGCCCACTGGGGAGCCAGGCCCACTGGGGAGCCAGGCCCTGACAGGCCCACCCACTGGGGAGCCAGACCCTGACAGGCCCACTGGGGAGCCAGGCCCACTGGGGAGCCAGGCCCACTGGGGAGACAGGCCCACTGGGGTGCCAGGCCCTGACAGGCCCACCCACTGGGGAGCCAGGCCCTGACAGTCCCACCCAGTTACATTGATGTGATTTAAGAATTGTTGTGGACTAAGACTATTACATTTTATTTTCTATAAAAAAAGATGTGATTTTGAGAAATTGAAAATCTGAAAAATGTATAGAAAAACAAATGATCTTTTACACAGGGGGGTGCCTTTCCTTCACTGGGCGGGTCGTTTGGGAACTGTTTGGCAAAGTCAAAGTATACCCACTTCTCCAGCCACCACTACACCACTGGATAGGGCCGATAGAAAGACAGCAGTCACACGCAGCACGATGTTACAGGATAAGCAGCAATCCATAAACCCTGACATAATACGCCTGTAGGTCCCAATCATAGAGATACAGCTAGAGATACAGATGTCATTTGGTTAGCTGGCGGCAACTTAAAACGATTTATCCAGTAAGCATATCTCCTCTTGCATTTGCAAATTCAGAACAACTGATGAATTTATAAACACTCAACACCTACTGAATATGACCGGTGTCAGTAAAACATAGATTAAAACAAGTAATAGTTAAGTCAAGAACACTTTAGATAACATGTAAACAGCCTAACCAGGTCTGCTACGACGAGTTAAAATGGTCAAAGTGAACTGTTCTCTCATTTGTGTCTGGATGTAGCTAGCTAGCAAGTTAGCTTGGGTGCTTGGTTGGGACAAGCTTGCGGTGGCAGGCAAGCGGCAGAAGGATGAGGAGGCCACAATTCCCCGTTGTTTATCAGTGCAATTTTGACGGCCAACTTGCTGGAAAAGTTTGAGAGGGTTTATCTAGGTCACCTCGCTCTGGCTAGCATTAGTTGTTGATCTGGCTACCATTAGTTTTGATCTGGCTAGCATTAGTTGTTGATCTGGCTAGCATTAGTTGTTGATCTGGCTAGCATTAGTTGTTGATCTGGCTAGCATTAGTTGTTGATCTGGCTAGCATTAGTTGTTTATCTTGTTGTTGTTGATGTGTATAACTGAAGGAGAGAGAGAGTCTACCTTTTCATGGTTGTTGATGTGTATAACTGAAGGAGAGAGAGAGTCTACCTTTTCATGGTTGTTGATGTGTATAACTGAGAGAGAGAGTCTACCTTTTCATGGTTGTTGATGTGTATAACTGAGGGAGAGAGAGAGTCTACCTTTTCATGGTTATTGATGTGTATAACTGAGGGAGAGAGAGAGAGTCTACCTTTTCATGGTTGTTGATGTGTATAACTGAGAGGGAGAGAGTCTACCTGTTCATGGTTGTTGATGTGTATAACTGAGAGAGAGAGTCTACCTTTTCATGGTTGTTGATGTGTATAACTGAGGGAGAGAGAGAGTCTACCTTTTCATGGTTATTGATGTGTATAACTGAGGGAGAGAGAGAGAGTCTACCTTTTCATGGTTGTTGATGTGTATAACTGAGAGGGAGAGAGTCTACCTTTTCATGGTTATTGATGTGTATAACTGAGGGAGAGAGAGAGTCTACCTTTTCATGGTTGTTGATGTGTATAACTGAGAGAGAGAGTCTACCTTTTCATGGTTATTGATGTGTATAACTGAGAGAGAGAGTCTACCTTTTCATGGTTGTTGATGTGTATAACTGAGGGAGAGAGAGAGTCTACCTTTTCATGGTTATTGATGTGTATAACTGAGGGAGAGAGAGAGAGTCTACCTTTTCATGGTTGTTGATGTGTATAACTGAGGGAGAGAGAGTCTACCTTTTCATGGTTGTTGATGTGTATAACTGAGAGAGAGAGAGTCTACCTTTTCATGGTTGTTGATGTGTTTAACTGAGGGGAGAGAGTCTACCTTTTCATGGTTGTTGATGTGTTTAACTGAGGGGAGAGAGTCTACCTTTTCATGGTTGTTGATGTGTATAACTGAGAGAGAGAGTCTACCTTTTCCTGGTTATTGATTTGTATAACTGAGAGAGTCTGCCTTTTCATGGTTATTGATGTGTATAACTGAGAGAGAGAGTCTACCTTTTCATGGTTATTGATGTGTATAACTGAGAGAGAGAGTCTACCTTTTCATGGTTGTTGATGTGTATAACTGAGAGAGAGAGTCTACCTTTTCATGGTTGTTGATGTGTATAACTGAGAGAGTCTGCCTTTTCATGGTTATTGATGTGTATAACTGAGAGAGAGAGTCTACCTTTTCATGGTTGTTGATGTGTATAACTGAGAGAGTCTGCCTTTTCATGGTTATTGATGTGTATAACTGAGAGAGAGAGTCTGCCTTTTCATGGTTATTGATGTGTATAACTGAGAGAGAGAGTCTACCTTTTCCTGGTTGGACTGTAAAGTTCTCAAGTGTAAGAGGACTCCCAAGGTGTTTACATATTTGTAAAATTCAAAAGGCACTCGCACATCGGAGCGATCTTATTGCAGGTGCATGGCAACAGTTGAAACAGGATGAAGGAAAGAAGGAAACCTGCACACTGCTCTCGATAGTATCACTGATATTTAATAAGCTTTACGTGTCGGCCTCACGGTCTTCGTCAGAGCTTTTTGTGAATTTTCTGAAAACAGCACCTCTCTGTAGACCTAGCCCCACCCACATCAGTTCCACGCATGGAAAGGAGTTGGAGGCAAAGGAAAAATAAATCAGTGCTACCAAACAAAACAATATGCATTTCACAAACACTACACAAGTGTATAAATAAGACGCATTGAATACGTCCATAAAATCACAATGAGGACACAGCAAGTTTGTTATGTATTGTTTGATAAATGCTTAATATATGATAGGAGGAGGACAGCCTATAGGGAGGAGGTCAGGGACCTGGCAGTGTGGTGCCAGGACAACAACCTCTCCCTCAATGTGATCAAAACAAATTAGATGATTGTGGACTACAGGGAAAAAGATGGCCGAACACGCCCCCCATTAACATCGACGGGGCTGTAGTGGAGCAGGTTGAGAGCTTCAAGTTCCTTGGTGTCCACATCCCCAACAAACTATCATGGTCCAAAGGCGCTACAGAGGGTAGTGTGTACAGCCCAGTACATCACTGGGCCAAGCTTTCTGCCATCCAGGACCTCTTTAACAGGCGGTGTCAGAGGAAGGCCCTAAAAATTGTCAAAGACTCCAGCCACCCTAGTCATAGACAATTTTCTCTGCTACCGCACAGCAAGCGGTACCGGAGTGCCAAGTCTAGGTCCAAAAGGCTGCTTCTTCTAACAGCTTCTATCCCCAGGCCATAAGACTGCTGAACAGTTAATCAAATAGTTACCTGGACTATTTGCATTGACCCCCCCCCCCCCCCACTTTTTTTTTACACTGCTGCTACTCGCTGTTTATTATCTATGCAAAGTCACTTTACCCCTACCTACACCTACCATAGTGCCCTCAAAGCTCATTACTAAGTTAAGGATCTTAGGACTAAACACCTCCCTCTGCAACTGGATCCTGGACTTCCTGGACATCCCCCTATTCACATAGACGGGACAGTAGTGGAGAAGGTGGAAAGTCCACCCACACAGACAGCGTGGTGAAGAAGGCGCAACAGCGATGTATTGTTGTCTCTACCTTCTTGCCCTTTGTGCTGTTGCCATGCTGTGGTGTCATGTTGTGCTGTTGCCATGCTGTGGTGTCATGTTGTGCTGTTGCCATGCTGTGGTGTCATGTTGTGCTGTTGCCATGCTGTGGTGTCATGTTGTGCTGTTGCCATGCTGTGGTGTCATGTTGTGCTGTTGCCATGCTGTGGTGTCATGTTGTGCTGTTGCCATGCTGTGGTGTCATGTTGTGCTGCTGCCATGCTGTGGTGTCATGTTGTGCTGTTGCCATGCTGTGGTGTCATGTTGTGCTGTTGCCATGCTGTGGTGTCATGTTGTGCTGTTGCCATGCTGTGGTGTCATGTTGTGCTGCTGCCATGATGTGGTGTCATGTTGTGCTGTTGCCATGCTGTGGTGTCATGTTGTGCTGTTGCCATGCTGTGGTGTCATGTTGTGCTGTTGCCATGCTGTGGTGTCATGTTGTACTGCTGCCATGCTGTGGTGTCATGTTGTGCTGTTGCCATGCTGTGGTGTCATGTTGTGCTGTTGCCATGCTGTGGTGTCATGTTGTGCTGTTGCCATGCTGTGGTGTCATGTTGTGCTGCTGCCATGATGTGGTGTCATGTTGTGCTGTTGCCATGCTGTGTTGTCATGTTGTGCTGTTGCCATGCTGTGTTGTCTCTTGGGTCTCATTTTATGTGGTGTTGTGGTGTCTCTCTTGTCATGTGTGTTTTGTCCTATATTTTTATTACATTTTTTAAATGTTTAATCCCAGACCCCATCCCCGCACAAGTCCTTTTGTATTCTGGTAGGCCGTCATTGTAAATAAGAATTTGTTCTTAACTGAGAATGTGTTCTCAGTTAACTTTCCGAGTTAAATAAAGGTAAAAAAAAAAAACATGTTTTGCAATACGGGCTTTTATTTTGAAGGTTTCCTCATTACTATAGGACAGTGACGTCATCGTTAGCGTTGCATGGAGACAGCTAGCTATCAAAATACAGAAATTAACGGCGGAGAGCTGAAAAAACCCCCAAATTAATTCATTGCAACGTGTTCTGATGCATAAATAATGCACGCAAAGATTTTAATTTCTCTAGTTTAGTATCATAACTTCAAGGGACGTGTCTTTAGATATCCCTTGTTGACGTTTGATTGCTGGAGCTCTTTCCTCGTTGCTAACGCGTAGCTAGCTAGCTCCCATTGAATGAAATTCAACGTTACGGCCAGCTAGTAAGCTGGCTAGCTAATTTGAAAACATTTAGCTGGCACTATCCGACGATACAGCATCAAGTATTCAGCTATCAATACATGCAGTTTCGTCGTTGGTGAATTTACAGCACAGTGAATGTTTTTAGCTTTGCTAACTAGCTAGCTAACGTTAGCCCAAATTGACCACAACAATGTCACAGGCGCACTGGACCAAATTCGAAAAGGAGACCGAGGAAGAGGTGAAGAACCTGGTCAAACAGATCAGTGGGATTCAAGATGAAGAAGACCAGAACTTTCAACTGGCACTGAAATTTACCTGGTCCAATTTCAGGTAAGGATGCCACATTTTTAATGATGATTACACAGCTGTTTTAGGTGATATGGTTAAAAGATTGACCTTTCTGATGGTCATCGTGGGTTTGTCTCTGTCTTGGCAGGTTTCACCGTTTCCTAGATGCCAACAGTCATAAAGTTCAACGCAGTGTGAATGGGTGAGTTGGCAAACAGGTTATATGATTTGTGTATGTAGAATGAACGTTTACCTGTTAATTATGAGCATGATGAAATACCGCTGTTTCAGGATCTATGAGAAACTGATGGTGCATTCAGACCTGAGTAAAGCAGAGAGCTGGGTCAGACTGACAGAAGAGTTCCTCAACTCACCTCTACCGAACACAGATGGAATTAAGGTATGGTTAGACAAGAAACATACTGCACACAGACTGTATAATTACAAGTGGGGGGGGGGGGGGGGCAGGTAGCCTAGCGTTGCGCCAGTAACTGAAAAGTCAGTGTAAGTTGGCCATTTGATTAGTTTAGTTGTTCAGCAGTCTTATGGCCCTGGGTGTAGAAGCTGTTAAGGAGCATTTTGGTCTTAGACTTGGCGCTCCGGTACCGCTTGCCGTACGGTAGTAGAGAGAACAGTCTATGACTTGCGTGACTGGAGTCTTTGACAATTTTTTTTGGGGGCCTTCCTCTGACACCGCCTGGTATAGAGGTCATGGATGTCAAGAAGCTTGGCCCCAGGGATGTACTGGGCCGTACACACTACCCTCTGTAGCGCCTTACGGAGCAGTTGCCATAACCAGGCAGTGATCCAACCAGTCAGGATGCTCTCGATGTTGCAGCTGTAGAACTTTTTGAGGATCTGAGGACCCCATGCCAAATCTTTTCAGTCTCCTGATGGGGGAAAAGGTGTTGTCGTGCCCTCTTCACGACTGTCTTGGCGTGTTTCGACCATGATAGTTTGTGGTGTGAAAATGTCAGTGAAGATACTTGCCGGTTGGTTCGCACAGGCTTTGAGTACACGTCCTGGTAATCCGTCTGGCCCCGCGGCTTTGTGAACGTTGACCTGTTTAATGGTCTTGCTCACATCGGCTACGGAGAGCGTTTATCACACAGTCGTCCTGAACAGCTAGTGCTCTCATGCATGCTTCAGTGTTTCTTGCTTCAAAAGCGAGCATAAAAGGCATTTAGCTCGTCTGGCAGGCTCGCATATAATCAACATAATCCACACAGCCTGTATCATAAAATGAACCTGTTAGTTTGCAGTGCAGTGACCTACCTTATGTCCTCCTGTGTTTTGTTACAGACTGACGTTCATCACAGTCTCCTGGACCTTCTCCTACACCTCTCAGACTCTCCCCTTAACTCCAACTACAGCGAGACACCCAGACTGAAGGAGACTGGTGAGTACATAACCCATTTCATTCCTCCGATAAGTCCTCTTACTCCTGATGTGTTCTCAGTCTGGACTACGTGATCCCTTTGTGTCTGTGTAGAGAAAGAAGACGACTTTGACTGGTTTGGATATTTACAGGAAGGAGAACTAGACACAGGCCCATACCCAGACACCCCAGTGAGTAAAACATGCTTCAACCCTTCTTCTGCTTATTTTCCATTTCAAACATGTTCTGTGATATTTACCCCTTTTCATTATATTATTACCAGAATATACTGTACTGTTTTGAAACCGTGGTGGTCTCCAAACGCCACCCTGTTGACCAGAGCCATCTGTTTGCAACGCCAGGGTTGTGGGTTCGATTCCCACGGGGGGCCAGTACACAAAAAAAGAAATGAAATGTATGCATTCACTACTGTAAGTCGCTCTGGATAAGAGCGTCTGCTAAATGACTAAAATGTGAATGTTATATAATTCACCAATACATTTCTGTCTCTAACAGGAGTCGCTCTACTACTACTACTGAGTGATTAGTGCTTTTTTGAGATCGGTTTCGATTCCATTATTTCAAAAGATTATTGATTGTTATTTTCTTTTCTTTTGTTTAAACATCAAACGCATTATAAAATCATGACATTAAAATGATTTCAGAGCTTTTTAATGGAAAAAGACAAAAATAGTGAAAGAAAATATTCCATTGTCTTTGTCCACATCAATTGAAAAACAGGAAATTCCTATGAAATAATACAATATTTCAGTTGTGTATATTGCTTTTTAAAAAAAAATTATTTGATGACTTTAATATTTTTAATTCCTTCAAGTCATCATCTCATCTATGCTAAGGCAGTAGCAGCCAGCCAGACCATCTAACGTAATGTCTGCTCTCCCCGTGCTGTCTTCAGTCGTCCTATTTAGCTAGCCTGCCTAAGTACGCTTCAGAGCTGTTTGACCAAATCATTTGACTAGTTATTCAAAGTAGATGAGGCATACTTCCACCAACTCTCTATCCCTTGTCCTTGTGTACATTTCTCTCTCATGCAGTCTGTGTGTCTGTTAAACATCTCTACCATAGGAGAGGTCTGTTAAACATCTCTACCATAGGAGAGGTCTGTTAAACATCTCTCTATCTAGGAGAGGTCTGTTAAACATCTCTCTATCTAGGAGAGGTCTGTTAAACATCTCTCTATCTAGGAGAGGTCTGTTAAACATCTCTCTATCTAGGAGAGGTCTGTTAAACATCTCTCTATCTAGGAGAGGTCTGTTAAACATCTCTCTATCTAGGAGAGGTCTGTTAAACATCTCTCTATCTAGGAGAGGTCTGTTAAACATCTCTCTATCTAGGAGAGGTCTGTTAAACATCTCTCTATCTAGGAGAGGTCTGTTAAACATCTCTCTATCTAGGAGAGGTCTGTTAAACATCTCTCTATCTAGGAGAGGTCTGTTAAACATCTCTCTATCTAGGAGAGGTCTGTTAAACATCTCTCTATCTAGGAGAGGTCTGTTAAACATCTCTCTATCTAGGAGAGGTCTGTTAAACATCTCTCTATCTAGGAGAGGTCTGTTAAACATCTCTCTATCTAGGAGAGGTCTGTTAAACATCTCTCTATCTAGGAGAGGTCTGTTAAACATCTCTCTATCTAGGAGAGGTCTGTTAAACATCTCTCTATCTAGGAGAGGTCTGTTAAACATCTCTCTATCTAGGAGAGGTCTGTTAAACATCTCTCTATCTAGGAGAGGTCTGTTAAACATCTCTCTATCTAGGAGAGGTCTGTTAAACATCTCTCTATCTAGGAGAGGTCTGTTAAACATCTCTCTATCTAGGAGAGGTCTGTTAAACATCTCTCTATCTAGGAGAGGTCTGTTAAACATCTCTCTATCTAGGAGAGGTCTGTTAAACATCTCTACCATAGGAGAGGTCTGTTAAACATCTCTCTATCTAGGAGAGGTCTGTTAAACATCTCTCTATCTAGGAGAGGTCTGTTAAACATCTCTCTACCTAGGAGAGGTCTGTTAAACATCTCTACCATAGGAGAGGTCTGTTAAACATCTCTCTACCATAGGAGTGGTCTGTTAAACATCTCTACCATAGGAGTGGTCTGTTAAACATCTCTACCATAGGAGAGGTCTGTTAAACATCTCTCTATCTAGGAGAGGTCTGTTAAACATCTCTACCATAGGAGAGGTCTGTTAAACATCTCTACCATAGGAGAGGTCTGTTAAACATCTCTCTATCTAGGAGAGGTCTGTTAAACATCTCTCTATCTAGGAGAGGTCTGTTAAACATCTCTCTATCTAGGAGAGGTCTGTTAAACATCTCTCCCGTAGGAGAGGTCTGTTAAACATCTCTCCCGTAGGAGAGGTCTGTTAAACATCTCTCTATCTAGGAGAGGTCTGTTAAACATCTCTCTATCTAGGAGAGGTCTGTTAAACATCTCTACCATAGGAGAGGTCTGTTAAACATCTCTCTATCTAGGAGAGGTCTGTTAAACATCTCTCTATCTAGGAGAGGTCTGTTAAACATCTCTCTACCTAGGAGAGGTCTGTTAAACATCTCTACCGTAGGAGAGGTCTGTTAAACATCTCTCTACCGTAGGAGAGGTCTGTTAAACATCTCTACCGTAGGAGAGGTCTGTTAAACATCTCTACCATAGGAGAGGTCTGTTAAACATCTCTCTATCTAGGAGAGGTCTGTTAAACATCTCTCTATCTAGGAGAGGTCTGTTAAACATCTCTCTACCTAGGAGTGGTCTGTTAAACATCTCTCTACCTAGGAGTGGTCTGTTAAACATCTCTCTATCTAGGAGTGGTCTGTTAAACATCTCTCTACCATAGGAGAGGTCTGTTAAACATCTCTCTATCTAGGAGTGGTCTGTTAAACATCTCTCTATCTAGGAGTGGTCTGTTAAACATCTCTCTATCTAGGAGTGGTCTGTTAAACATCTCTCTACCGTAGGAGAGGTCTGTTAAACATCTCTCTACCGTAGGAGAGGTCTGTTAAACATCTCTACCGTAGGAGAGGTCTGTTAAACATCTCTCTACCTAGGAGAGGTCTGTTAAACATCTCTCTACCTAGGAGAGGTCTGTTAAACATCTCTCTACCATAGGAGAGGTCTGTTAAACATCTCTCTACCATAGGAGAGGTCTGTTAAACATCTCTACCTAGGAGAGGTCTGTTAAACATCTCTCTATCTAGGAGAGGTCTGTTAAACATCTCTCTATCTAGGAGAGGTCTGTTAAACATCTCTCTATCTAGGAGAGGTCTGTTAAACATCTCTCTATCTAGGAGAGGTCTGTTAAACATCTCTCTATCTAGGAGAGGTCTGTTAAACATCTCTCTATCTAGGAGAGGTCTGTTAAACATCTCTACCATAGGAGAGGTCTGTTAAACATCTCTCTATCTAGGAGAGGTCTGTTAAACATCTCTCTACCTAGGAGAGGTCTGTTAAACATCTCTACCATAGGAGAGGTCTGTTAAACATCTCTCTACCATAGGAGTGGTCTGTTAAACATCTCTACCATAGGAGTGGTCTGTTAAACATCTCTACCATAGGAGAGGTCTGTTAAACATCTCTCTATCTAGGAGAGGTCTGTTAAACATCTCTCTATCTAGGAGAGGTCTGTTAAACATCTCTCTATCTAGGAGAGGTCTGTTAAACATCTCTCTATCTAGGAGAGGTCTGTTAAACATCTTCTACCATAGGAGAGGTCTGTTAAACATCTCTCTACCTAGGAGTGGTCTGTTAAACATCTCTCTATCTAGGAGAGGTCTGTTAGAGAGATGTTTATCTAGGAGAGGTCTGTTAAACATCTCTCTACCTAGGAGTGGTCTGTTAAACATCTCTCTACCTAGGAGTGGTCTGTTAAACATCTCTCTATCTAGGAGTGGTCTGTTAAACATCTCTCTACCATAGGAGAGGTCTGTTAAACATCTCTCTATCTAGGAGTGGTCTGTTAAACATCTCTCTATCTAGGAGATGGTCTGTTAAACATCTCTCTATCTAGGAGTGGTCTGTTAAACATCTCTCTACCGTAGGAGAGGTCTGTTAAACATCTCTCTACCGTAGGAGAGGTCTGTTAAACATCTCTACCGTAGGAGAGGTCTGTTAAACATCTCTCTATCTAGGAGAGGTCTGTTAAACATCTCTCTATCTAGGAGAGGTCTGTTAAACATCTCTCTATCTAGGAGAGGTCTGTTAAACATCTCTCTATCTAGGAGAGGTCTGTTAAACATCTCTCTATCTAGGAGAGGTCTGTTAAACATCTCTCTATCTAGGAGAGGTCTGTTAAACATCTCTCTATCTAGGAGAGGTCTGTTAAACATCTCTCTACCGTAGGAGAGGTCTGTTAAACATCTCTCTACCGTAGGAGAGGTCTGTTAAACATCTCTCTACCGTAGGAGAGGTCTGTTAAACATCTCTCTATCTAGGAGAGGTCTGTTAAACATCTCTCTACCTAGGAGAGGTCTGTTAAACATCTCTCTACCTAGGAGAGGTCTGTTAAACATCTCTCACCATAGGAGTGGTCTGTTAAACATCTCTCTACCTAGGAGTGGTCTGTTAAACATCTCTCTATCTAGGAGAGGTCTGTTAGAGAGATGTTTATCTAGGAGAGGTCTGTTAAACATCTCTCTATCTAGGAGAGGTCTGTTAAACATCTCTACCATAGGAGAGGTCTGTTAAACATCTCTACCATAGGAGAGGTCTGTTAAACATCTCTACCATAGGAGAGGTCTGTTAAACATCTCTACCATAGGAGAGGTCTGTTAAACATCTCTACCATAGGAGAGGTCTGTTAAACATCTCTACCATAGGAGAGGTCTGTTAAACATCTCTACCATAGGAGAGGTCTGTTAAACATCTCTACCATAGGAGAGGTCTGTTAAACATCTCTCTATCTAGGAGAGGTCTGTTAAACATCTCTCTACCTAGGAGTGGTCTGTTAAACATCTCTCTACCTAGGAGTGGTCTGTTAAACATCTCTCTACCTAGGAGTGGTCTGTTAAACATCTCTCTACCTAGGAGTGGTCTGTTAAACATCTCTCTACCTAGGAGTGGTCTGTTAAACATCTCTCTATCTAGGAGAGGTCTGTTAGAGAGATGTTTATCTAGGAGAGGTCTGTTAAACATCTCTCTATCTAGGAGAGGTCTGTTAAACATCTCTCTATCTAGGAGAGGTCTGTTAAACATCTCTACCATAGGAGAGGTCTGTTAAACATCTCTACCATAGGAGAGGTCTGTTAAACATCTCTACCATAGGAGAGGTCTGTTAAACATCTCTACCATAGGAGAGGTCTGTTAAACATCTCTACCATAGGAGAGGTCTGTTAAACATCTCTACCATAGGAGAGGTCTGTTAAACATCTCTACCGTAGGAGAGGTCTGTTAAACATCTCTACCGTAGGAGAGGTCTGTTAAACATCTCTACCGTAGGAGAGGTCTGTTAAACATCTCTACCATAGGAGAGGTCTGTTAAACATCTCTACCATAGGAGAGGTCTGTTAAACATCTCTCTATCTAGGAGAGGTCTGTTAAACATCTCTCTACCATAGGAGAGGTCTGTTAAACATCTCTCTACCATAGGAGAGGTCTGTTAAACATCTCTCTACCATAGGAGAGGTCTGTTAAACATCTCTCTACCATAGGAGAGGTCTGTTAAACAGCTCTCTACCATAGGAGAGGTCTGTTAAACATCTCTACCATAGGAGAGGTCTGTTAAACATCTCTCTATCTAGGAGAGGTCTGTTAAACATCTCTCTATCTAGGAGAGGTCTGTTAAACATCTCTCTATCTAGGAGAGGTCTGTTAAACATCTCTCTATCTAGGAGAGGTCTGTTAAACGTCTCTCTATCTAGGAGAGGTCTGTTAAACATCTCTACCATAGGAGAGGTCTGTTAAACATCTCTCTATCTAGGAGAGGTCTGTTAAACATCTCTCTATCTAGGAGAGGTCTGTTAAACATCTCTCTATCTAGGAGAGGTCTGTTAAACATCTCTCTATCTAGGAGAGGTCTGTTAAACATCTCTACCATAGGAGAGGTCTGTTAAACATCTCTCTACCATAGGAGTGGTCTGCTAAACATCTCTCACCATAGGAGTGGTCTGTTAAACATCTCTCTATCTAGGAGAGGTCTGTTAAACATCTCTCTATCTAGGAGAGGTCTGTTAAACATCTCTCTATCTAGGAGAGGTCTGTTAAACATCTCTACCATAGGAGAGGTCTGTTAAACATCTCTCTATCTAGGAGAGGTCTGTTAAACATCTCTCTATCTAGGAGAGGTCTGTTAAACATCTCTCTACCTAGGAGAGGTCTGTTAAACATCTCTACCATAGGAGAGGTCTGTTAAACATCTCTCTACCATAGGAGTGGTCTGTTAAACATCTCTACCATAGGAGTGGTCTGTTAAACATCTCTACCATAGGAGAGGTCTGTTAAACATCTCTCTATCTAGGAGAGGTCTGTTAAACATCTCTCTATCTAGGAGAGGTCTGTTAAACATCTCTCTACCTAGGAGTGGTCTGTTAAACATCTCTCTACCTAGGAGTGGTCTGTTAAACATCTCTCTATCTAGGAGTGGTCTGTTAAACATCTCTCTACCATAGGAGAGGTCTGTTAAACATCTCTCTATCTAGGAGTGGTCTGTTAAACATCTCTCTATCTAGGAGTGGTCTGTTAAACATCTCTCTATCTAGGAGTGGTCTGTTAAACATCTCTCTACCGTAGGAGAGGTCTGTTAAACATCTCTCTACCGTAGGAGAGGTCTGTTAAACATCTCTACCATAGGAGAGGTCTGTTAAACATCTCTCTACCATAGGAGAGGTCTGTTAAACATCTCTCTACCATAGGAGAGGTCTGTTAAACATCTCTCTACCATAGGAGAGGTCTGTTAAACATCTCTCTACCATAGGAGAGGTCTGTTAAACATCTCTACCATAGGAGAGGTCTGTTAAACATCTCTCTATCTAGGAGAGGTCTGTTAAACATCTCTCTATCTAGGAGAGGTCTGTTAAACATCTCTCTATCTAGGAGAGGTCTGTTAAACATCTCTCTATCTAGGAGAGGTCTGTTAAACATCTCTCTATCTAGGAGAGGTCTGTTAAACATCTCTCTATCTAGGAGAGGTCTGTTAAACATCTCTCTATCTAGGAGAGGTCTGTTAAACATCTCTCTATCTAGGAGAGGTCTGTTAAACATCTCTCTATCTAGGAGAGGTCTGTTAAACATCTCTACCATAGGAGAGGTCTGTTAAACATCTCTCTATCTAGGAGAGGTCTGTTAAACATCTCTCTATCTAGGAGAGGTCTGTTAAACATCTCTCTATCTAGGAGAGGTCTGTTAAACATCTCTACCATAGGAGAGGTCTGTTAAACATCTCTCTACCTAGGAGTGGTCTGTTAAACATCTCTCTATCTAGGAGAGGTCTGTTAGAGAGATGTTTATCTAGGAGAGGTCTGTTAAACATCTCTCTATCTAGGAGAGGTCTGTTAAACATCTCTCTATCTAGGAGAGGTCTGTTAAACACTCTCTACCTAGGAGAGGTCTGTTAAACATCTCTCTATCTAGGAGAGGTCTGTTAAACATCTCTCTATCTAGGAGAGGTCTGTTAAACATCTCTCTACCTAGGAGAGGTCTGTTAAACATCTCTACCATAGGAGAGGTCTGTTAAACATCTCTCTACCATAGGAGTGGTCTGTTAAACATCTCTACCATAGGAGTGGTCTGTTAAACATCTCTACCATAGGAGAGGTCTGTTAAACATCTCTCTATCTAGGAGAGGTCTGTTAAACATCTCTCTACCATAGGAGAGGTCTGTTAAACATCTCTCTACCATAGGAGAGGTCTGTTAAACATCTCTCTACCATAGGAGAGGTCTGTTAAACATCTCTACCATAGGAGAGGTCTGTTAAACATCTCTCTATCTAGGAGAGGTCTGTTAAACATCTCTCTATCTAGGAGAGGTCTGTTAAACATCTCTCTATCTAGGAGAGGTCTGTTAAACATCTCTCTATCTAGGAGAGGTCTGTTAAACATCTCTCTATCTAGGAGAGGTCTGTTAAACATCTCTACCATAGGAGAGGTCTGTTAAACATCTCTCTATCTAGGAGAGGTCTGTTAAACATCTCTCTACCTAGGAGAGGTCTGTTAAACATCTCTACCATAGGAGAGGTCTGTTAAACATCTCTCTACCATAGGAGAGGTCTGTTAAACATCTCTCTACCATAGGAGTGGTCTGTTAAACATCTCTACCATAGGAGAGGTCTGTTAAACATCTCTCTATCTAGGAGAGGTCTGTTAAACATCTCTCTATCTAGGAGAGGTCTGTTAAACATCTCTCTATCTAGGAGAGGTCTGTTAAACATCTCTCTACCATAGGAGAGGTCTGTTAAACATCTCTCTACCTAGGAGTGGTCTGTTAAACATCTCTCTATCTAGGAGAGGTCTGTTAGAGAGATGTTTATCTAGGAGAGGTCTGTTAAACATCTCTCTACCTAGGAGTGGTCTGTTAAACATCTCTCTACCTAGGAGTGGTCTGTTAAACATCTCTCTATCTAGGAGTGGTCTGTTAAACATCTCTCTACCATAGGAGAGGTCTGTTAAACATCTCTCTATCTAGGAGTGGTCTGTTAAACATCTCTCTATCTAGGAAATGGTCTGTTAAACATCTCTCTATCTAGGAGTGGTCTGTTAAACATCTCTCTACCGTAGGAGAGGTCTGTTAAACATCTCTCTACCGTAGGAGAGGTCTGTTAAACATCTCTACCGTAGGAGAGGTCTGTTAAACATCTCTCTATCTAGGAGAGGTCTGTTAAACATCTCTCTATCTAGGGGAGGTCTGTTAAACATCTCTCTATCTAGGAGAGGTCTGTTAAACATCTCTCTATCTAGGAGAGGTCTGTTAAACATCTCTCTATCTAGGAGAGGTCTGTTAAACATCTCTCTATCTAGGAGAGGTCTGTTAAACATCTCTCTACCATAGGAGAGGTCTGTTAAACATCTCTCTACCATAGGAGAGGTCTGTTAAACATCTCTCTACCATAGGAGAGGTCTGTTAAACATCTCTCTATCTAGGAGAGGTCTGTTAAACATCTCTCTATCTAGGAGAGGTCTGTTAAACATCTCTACCATAGGAGAGGTCTGTTAAACATCTCTACCATAGGAGAGGTCTGTTAAACATCTCTACCATAGGAGAGGTCTGTTAAACATCTCTACCATAGGAGAGGTCTGTTAAACATCTCTACCATAGGAGAGGTCTGTTAAACATCTCTACCATAGGAGAGGTCTGTTAAACATCTCTACCATAGGAGAGGTCTGTTAAACATCTCTACCATAGGAGAGGTCTGTTAAACATCTCTCTATCTAGGAGAGGTCTGTTAAACATCTCTCTACCTAGGAGTGGTCTGTTAAACATCTCTCTACCTAGGAGTGGTCTGTTAAACATCTCTCTACCTAGGAGTGGTCTGTTAAACATCTCTCTACCTAGGAGTGGTCTGTTAAACATCTCTCTACCTAGGAGTGGTCTGTTAAACATCTCTCTATCTAGGAGAGGTCTGTTAGAGAGATGTTTATCTAGGAGAGGTCTGTTAAACATCTCTCTATCTAGGAGAGGTCTGTTAAACATCTCTACCATAGGAGAGGTCTGTTAAACATCTCTACCATAGGAGAGGTCTGTTAAACATCTCTACCATAGGAGAGGTCTGTTAAACATCTCTACCATAGGAGAGGTCTGTTAAACATCTCTACCATAGGAGAGGTCTGTTAAACATCTCTACCATAGGAGAGGTCTGTTAAACATCTCTACCATAGGAGAGGTCTGTTAAACATCTCTACCATAGGAGAGGTCTGTTAAACATCTCTCTATCTAGGAGAGGTCTGTTAAACATCTTTCTACCATAGGAGAGGTCTGTTAAACATCTCTCTACCATAGGAGAGGTCTGTTAAACATCTCTCTACCATAGGAGAGGTCTGTTAAACATCTCTCTACCATAGGAGAGGTCTGTTAAACAGCTCTCTACCATAGGAGAGGTCTGTTAAACATCTCTACCATAGGAGAGGTCTGTTAAACATCTCTCTATCTAGGAGAGGTCTGTTAAACATCTCTCTATCTAGGAGAGGTCTGTTAAACATCTCTCTATCTAGGAGAGGTCTGTTAAACGTCTCTCTATCTAGGAGAGGTCTGTTAAACATCTCTACCATAGGAGAGGTCTGTTAAACATCTCTCTATCTAGGAGAGGTCTGTTAAACATCTCTCTATCTAGGAGAGGTCTGTTAAACATCTCTCTATCTAGGAGAGGTCTGTTAAACATCTCTACCATAGGAGAGGTCTGTTAAACATCTCTCTACCATAGGAGTGGTCTGTTAAACATCTCTACCATAGGAGTGGTCTGTTAAACATCTCTACCATAGGAGAGGTCTGTTAAACATCTCTCTATCTAGGAGAGGTCTGTTAAACATCTCTCTATCTAGGAGAGGTCTGTTAAACATCTCTCTATCTAGGAGAGGTCTGTTAAACATCTCTACCATAGGAGAGGTCTGTTAAACATCTCTCTACCTAGGAGTGGTCTGTTAAACATCTCTCTATCTAGGAGAGATCTGTTAGAGAGATGTTTATCTAGGAGAGGTCTGTTAAACATCTCTCTATCTAGGAGAGGTCTGTTAAACATCTCTCTCCCATAGGAGAGGTCTGTTAAACATCTCTCTATCTCGGAGAGGTCTGTTAAACATCTCTCTATCTAGGAGAGGTCTGTTAAACATCTCTCTACCATAGGAGAGGTCTGTTAAACATCTCTCTCCCATAGGAGAGGTCTGTTAAACATCTCTCTCCCATAGGAGAGGTCTGTTAAACATCTCTCTACCATAGGAGAGGTCTGTTAAACATCTCTCTACCATAAGAGAGGTCTGTTAAACATCTCTACCATAGGAGAGGTCTGTTAAACATCTCTCTATCTAGGAGAGGTCTGTTAAACATCTCTCTATCTAGGAGAGGTCTGTTAAACATCTCTCTATCTAGGAGAGGTCTGTTAAACATCTCTCTATCTAGGAGAGGTCTGTTAAACATCTCTCTATCTAGGAGAGGTCTGTTAAACATCTCTACCATAGGAGAGGTCTGTTAAACATCTCTACCATAGGAGAGGTCTGTTAAACATCTCTACCATAGGAGAGGTCTGTTAAACATCTCTACCATAGGAGAGGTCTGTTAAACATCTCTCTATCTAGGAGAGGTCTGTTAAACATCTCTCTACCTAGGAGAGGTCTGTTAAACATCTCTACCATAGGAGAGGTCTGTTAAACATCTCTCTACCTTAGGAGTGGTCTGTTAAACATCTCTACCATAGGAGTGGTCTGTTAAACATCTCTACCATAGGAGAGGTCTGTTAAACATCTCTCTATCTAGGAGAGGTCTGTTAAACATCTCTCTATCTAGGAGAGGTCTGTTAAACATCTCTCTATCTAGGAGAGGTCTGTTAAACATCTCTCTACCTAGGAGTGGTCTGTTAAACATCTCTCTATCTAGGAGAGGTCTGTTAGATAGATGTTTATCTAGGAGAGGTCTGTTAAACATCTCTCTACCTAGGAGGGGTCTGTTAAACATCTCTCTACCATAGGAGAGGTCTGTTAAACATCTCTCTCCCATAGGAGAGGTCTGTTAAACATCTCTCTATCTAGGAGAGGTCTGTTAAACATCTCTACCATAGGAGAGGTCTGTTAAACATCTCTACCATAGGAGAGGTCTGTTAAACATCTCTACCATAGGAGAGGTCTGTTAAACATCTCTACCATAGGAGAGGTCTGTTAAACATCTCTACCATAGGAGAGGTCTGTTAAACATCTCTACCATAGGAGAGGTCTGTTAAACATCTCTACCATAGGAGAGGTCTGTTAAACATCTCTCTATCTAGGAGAGGTCTGTTAAACTTCTCTCTATCTAGGAGTGGTCTGTTAAACTTCTCTCTATCTAGGAGTGGTCTGTTAAACATCTCTACCATAGGAGAGGTCTGTTAAACATCTCTCTATCTAGGAGAGGTCTGTTAAACATCTCTCTATCTAGGAGAGGTCTGTTAAACATCTCTCTATCTAGGAGAGGTCTGTTAAACATCTCTCTATCTAGGAGAGGTCTGTTAAACATCTCTCTACCATAGGAGAGGTCTGTTAAACATCTCTCTCCCATAGGAGAGGTCTGTTAAACATCTCTCTACCATAGGAGAGGTCTGTTAAACATCTCTCTACCATAGAGGTCTGTTAAACATCTCTCTACCATAGAGGTCTGTTAAACATCTCTCTACCATAGGAGAGGTCTGTTAAACATCTCTCTACCATAAGAGAGGTCTGTTAAACATCTCTACCATAGGAGAGGTCTGTTAAACATCTCTCTACCATAGGAGAGGTCTGTTAAACATCTCTCTACCATAGGAGAGGTCTGTTAAACATCTCTCTATCTAGGAGAGGTCTGTTAAACATCTCTCTATCTAGGAGAGGTCTGTTAAACATCTCTCTATCTAGGAGAGGTCTGTTAAACATCTCTACCATAGGAGAGGTCTGTTAAACATCTCTCTATCTAGGAGAGGTCTGTTAAACATCTCTCTATCTAGGAGAGGTCTGTTAAACATCTCTCTACCTAGGAGAGGTCTGTTAAACATCTCTACCATAGGAGAGGTCTGTTAAACATCTCTCTACCATAGGAGTGGTCTGTTAAACATCTCTACCATAGGAGTGGTCTGTTAAACATCTCTACCATAGGAGAGGTCTGTTAAACATCTCTCTATCTAGGAGAGGTCTGTTAAACATCTCTCTATCTAGGAGAGGTCTGTTAAACATCTCTCTACCTAGGAGTGGTCTGTTAAACATCTCTCTACCTAGGAGTGGTCTGTTAAACATCTCTCTACCTAGGAGTGGTCTGTTAAACATCTCTCTATCTAGGAGTGGTCTGTTAAACATCTCTCTACCATAGGAGAGGTCTGTTAAACATCTCTCTATCTAGGAGTGGTCTGTTAAACATCTCTCTATCTAGGAGTGGTCTGTTAAACATCTCTCTACCGTAGGAGAGGTCTGTTAAACATCTCTCTACCGTAGGAGAGGTCTGTTAAACATCTCTACCATAGGAGAGGTCTGTTAAACATCTCTCTACCATAGGAGAGGTCTGTTAAACATCTCTCTACCATAGGAGAGGTCTGTTAAACATCTCTCTACCATAGGAGAGGTCTGTTAAACATCTCTCTACCATAAGAGAGGTCTGTTAAACATCTCTACCATAGGAGAGGTCTGTTAAACATCTCTCTATCTAGGAGAGGTCTGTTAAACATCTCTCTATCTAGGAGAGGTCTGTTAAACATCTCTCTATCTAGGAGAGGTCTGTTAAACATCTCTCTATCTAGGAGAGGTCTGTTAAACATCTCTCTATCTAGGAGAGGTCTGTTAAACATCTCTACCATAGGAGAGGTCTGTTAAACATCTCTCTATCTAGGAGAGGTCTGTTAAACATCTCTCTACCTAGGAGAGGTCTGTTAAACATCTCTACCATAGGAGAGGTCTGTTAAACATCTCTCTACCATAGGAGTGGTCTGTTAAACATCTCTACCATAGGAGTGGTCTGTTAAACATCTCTACCATAGGAGAGGTCTGTTAAACATCTCTCTATCTAGGAGAGGTCTGTTAGAGAGATGTTTATCTAGGAGAGGTCTGTTAAACATCTCTCTACCTAGGAGTGGTCTGTTAAACATCTCTCTACCTAGGAGTGGTCTGTTAAACATCTCTCTATCTAGGAGTGGTCTGTTAAACATCTCTCTACCATAGGAGAGGTCTGTTAAACATCTCTCTATCTAGGAGTGGTCTGTTAAACATCTCTCTATCTAGGAGATGGTCTGTTAAACATCTCTCTATCTAGGAGTGGTCTGTTAAACATCTCTCTACCGTAGGAGAGGTCTGTTAAACATCTCTCTACCGTAGGAGAGGTCTGTTAAACATCTCTACCGTAGGAGAGGTCTGTTAAACATCTCTCTATCTAGGAGAGGTCTGTTAAACATCTCTCTATCTAGGAGAGGTCTGTTAAACATCTCTCTATCTAGGGGAGGTCTGTTAAACATCTCTCTATCTAGGAGAGGTCTGTTAAACATCTCTCTATCTAGGAGAGGTCTGTTAAACATCTCTCTATCTAGGAGAGGTCTGTTAAACATCTCTCTATCTAGGAGAGGTCTGTTAAACATCTCTCTACCATAGGAGAGGTCTGTTAAACATCTCTCTACCATAGGAGAGGTCTGTTAAACATCTCTCTACCATAGGAGAGGTCTGTTAAACATCTCTCTATCTAGGAGAGGTCTGTTAAACATCTCTCTATCTAGGAGAGGTCTGTTAAACATCTCTATCTAGGAGAGGTCTGTTAAACATCTCTCTACCTAGGAGAGGTCTGTTAAACATCTCTCTACCTAGGAGAGGTCTGTTAAACATCTCTCTACCTAGGAGAGGTCTGTTAAACATCTCTACCATAGGAGTGGTCTGTTAAACATCTCTCTACCTAGGAGTGGTCTGTTAAACATCTCTCTATCTAGGAGAGGTCTGTTAGAGAGATGTTTATCTAGGAGAGGTCTGTTAAACATCTCTCTATCTAGGAGAGGTCTGTTAAACATCTCTACCATAGGAGAGGTCTGTTAAACATCTCTACCATAGGAGAGGTCTGTTAAACATCTCTACCATAGGAGAGGTCTGTTAAACATCTCTACCATAGGAGAGGTCTGTTAAACATCTCTACCATAGGAGAGGTCTGTTAAACATCTCTACCATAGGAGAGGTCTGTTAAACATCTCTACCATAGGAGAGGTCTGTTAAACATCTCTACCATAGGAGAGGTCTGTTAAACATCTCTCTATCTAGGAGAGGTCTGTTAAACATCTCTCTATCTAGGAGTGGTCTGTTAAACATCTCTCTACCTAGGAGTGGTCTGTTAAACATCTCTCTACCTAGGAGTGGTCTGTTAAACATCTCTCTACCTAGGAGTGGTCTGTTAAACATCTCTCTACCTAGGAGTGGTCTGTTAAACATCTCTCTATCTAGGAGAGGTCTGTTAGAGAGATGTTTATCTAGGAGAGGTCTGTTAAACATCTCTCTATCTTGGAGAGGTCTGTTAAACATCTCTCTATCTAGGAGAGGTCTGTTAAACATCTCTACCATAGGAGAGGTCTGTTAAACATCTCTACCATAGGAGAGGTCTGTTAAACATCTCTACCATAGGAGAGGTCTGTTAAACATCTCTACCATAGGAGAGGTCTGTTAAACATCTCTACCATAGGAGAGGTCTGTTAAACATCTCTACCATAGGAGAGGTCTGTTAAACATCTCTACCATAGGAGAGGTCTGTTAAACATCTCTACCATAGGAGAGGTCTGTTAAACATCTCTCTATCTAGGAGAGGTCTGTTAAACATCTCTCTATCTAGGAGTGGTCTGTTAAACATCTCTCTACCTAGGAGTGGTCTGTTAAACATCTCTCTACCTAGGAGTGGTCTGTTAAACATCTCTCTACCTAGGAGTGGTCTGTTAAACATCTCTCTACCTAGGAGTGGTCTGTTAAACATCTCTCTACCTAGGAGTGGTCTGTTAAACATCTCTCTATCTAGGAGCGGTCTGTTAAACATCTCTCTATCTAGGAGTGGTCTGTTAAACATCTCTCTACCATAGGAGTGGTCTGTTAAACATCTCTCTATCTAGGAGTGGTCTGTTAAACATCTCTCTATCTAGGAGTGGTCTGTTAAACATCTCTCTATCTAGGAGTGGTCTGTTAAACATCTCTCTATCTAGGAGAGGTCTGTTAAACATCTCTCTATCTAGGAGTGGTCTGAGGAGGAGAGCGAGGACGAGGACAGTCAGCAGCCGCTCAGCAGAGAGGATTCTGGGATACAGGTGGACCGTACCCCTCAGGAGGACCAGGAGAAGACTGTCCCTGTTACCTGGGCAGGTACAGATCATATCCTCTCAATACCTGAAGTCCAAATGGCACCCGATTCCCTGTATCGTGCACCTATAAGGCTCTGGTCAAAAGTAGTGCACTATGTAGGGAATTAGGGTGTCATTGGGGACGCAAAATACGACGTCAAATATTTCACACAAATCCTCAAAGACATTTCATTTCATGATGCAAAATATCATGTTTGGTTACAGTGGGTTTATTGTGGTTACAGTGGGTTTATTGTGGTTACAGTGGGTTTATTGTGATTACAGTGGGTTTATTGTGATTACAGTGGGTTTATTGTGGTTACAGTGGGTTTATTGTGTTGTGGGTTTATTGTGATTACAGTGGGTTTATTGTGATTACAGTGGGTTTATTGTGTTGTGGGTTTATTGTGATTACAGTGGGTTTATTGTGATTACAGTGGGTTTATTGTGGTTACAGTGGGTTTATTGTGGTTACAGTGGGTTTATTGTGGTTACAGTGGGTTTATTGTGATTACAGTGGGTTTATTGTGGTTACAGTGGGTTTATTGTGGTTACAGTGGGTTTATTGTGATTACAGTGGGTTTATTGTGATTACAGTGGGTTTATTGTGATTACAGTGGGTTTATTGTGATTACAGTGGGTTTATTGTGATTACAGTGGGTCTATTGTGATTACAGTGGGTTTATTGTGATTACAGTGGGTCTATTGTGATTACAGTGGGTCTATTGTGGTTACAGTGGGTTTATTGTGGTTACAGTGGGTTTATTGTGGTTACAGTGGGTTTATTGTGGTTACAGTGGGTTTATTGTGATTACAGTGGGTTTATTGTGATTACAGTGGGTTTATTGTGATTACAGTGGGTTTATTGTGATTACAGTGGGTTTATTGTGATTACAGTGGGTTTATTGTGGTTACAGTGGGTTTATTGTGGTTACAGTGGGTTTATTGTGTTCGTGGGTTTATTGTGGTTACAGTGGGTTTATTGTGATTACAGTGGCTTTATTGTGGTTACAGTGGGTTTATTGTGGTTACAGTGGGTTTATTGTGGTTACAGTGGGTTTATTGTGGTTACAGTGGGTTTATTGTGATTACAGTGGGTTTATTGTGGTTACAGTGGGTCTATTGTGATTACAGTGGGTTTATTGTGGTTACAGTGAGTTTATTGTGGTTACAGTGGGTTTATTGTGGTTACAGTGGGTTTATTGTGGTTACAGTGGGTTTATTGTGATTACAGTGGGTTTATTGTGATTACAGTGGGTTTATTGTGATTACAGTGGGTTTATTGTGATTACAGTGGGTTTATTGTGATTACAGTGGGTTTATTGTGATTACAGTGGGTTTATTGTGGTTACAGTGGGTTTATTGTGGTTACAGTGGGTTTATTGTGTTGTGGGTTTATTGTGATTACAGTGGCTTTATTGTGGTTACAGTGGGTTTATTGTGGTTACAGTGGGTTTATTGTGGTTACAGTGGGTTTATTGTGGTTACAGTGGGTTTATTGTGGTTACAGTGGGTTTATTGTGATTACAGTGGGTTTATTGTGGTTACAGTGGGTTTATTGTGATTACAGTGGGTTTATTGTGGTTACAGTGGGTTTATTGTGGTTACAGTGGGTTTATTGTGGTTACAGTGGGTTTATTGTGATTACAGTGGGTTTATTGTGGTTACAGTGGGTTTATTGTGATTACAGTGGGTTTATTGTGATTACAGTGGGTTTATTGTGGTTACAGTGGGTTTATTGTGGTTACAGTGGGTTTATTGTGGTTACAGTGGGTTTATTGTGGTTACAGTGGGTTTATTGTGATTACAGTGGGTTTATTGTGGTTACAGTGGGTTTATTGTGTTGTGGTTACAGTGGGTTTATTGTCTTGTGGTTACAGTGGGTTTATTGTCTTGTGGTTACAGTGGGTTTATTGTCTTGTGGTTACAGTGGGTTTATTGTCTTGTGGTTACAGTGGGTTTATTGTGTTGTGATTACAGTGGGGGAGCCTGATGCCAGAACCTGGTTAGAGCAACATGTGGTTACTCCGTACTGGCAGGGCCACACTCCCCGCTTCCCTCACAGCCTCCATCTACACTCCAACCTGCTCAACGTCTGGTATGACCCCTGAACCCACAATGCAACCTGGGTCGAGTCCCAAATAGAACACTATTCCCTATATAGTACACTACTTTTGACCTGGCCCAAAGGGCTCTGGGTAGACCTGGTTATCTGTGTTGATATTTGGGAAAATATTATAATTGAAATGCTTATTGTGTTGGTTTTTCTCCACAGGGACCAACACCTGTACAACACTGACCCATTGTATCTGCCTGAAGAGAAAGCCTTTGTCACGGAAACCCAAGTGATCCGAGAGACACTGTGGTAAGATGGGATGGTTGGTCCGGGTAGACACTGTGGTAAGATGGGATGGTTGGTCCGGGTAGACACTGCGGTTAGATGGGATGGTTGGTCCGGGTAGACACTGTGGTAAGATGGGATGGTTGGTCCGGGTAGACACTGTGGTAAGATGGGATGGTTGGTCCGGGTAGACACTGTGGTAAGATGGGATGGTTGATCCTGTGGTTAGATGGGATGGTTGATCCGGGAGACACTGTGGTAAGATGGGATGGTTGGTCCGGGTAGACACTGTGGTAAGATGGGATGGTTGGTCCGGGTAGACAGTGTGGTTAGATGGGATGGTTGGTCCGGGTAGACACTGTGGTAAGATGGGATGGTTGGTCCGGGTAGACACTGTGGTTAGATGGGATGGTTGATCTTGTGGTTAGATGGGATGGTTGATCCTGTGGTAAGATGGGATGGTTGATCCTGTGGTTAGATGGGATGGTTGATCCGGGAGACACTGTGGTAAGATGGGATGGTTGGTCCGGGTAGACACTGTGGTAAGATGGGATGGTTGGTCCGGGTAGACAGTGTGGTTAGATGGGATGGTTGGTCCGGGTAGACACTGTGGTAAGATGGGATGGTTGGTCCGGGTAGACACTGTGGTTAGATGGGATGGTTGATCTTGTGGTTAGATGGGATGGTTGATCCTGTGGTAAGATGGGATGGTTGATCCTGTGGTAAGATGGGATGGTTGATCCTGTGGTTAGATGGGATGGTTGATCCGGGAGACACTGTGGTAAGATGGGATGGTTGATCTGGGTAGACACTGTGGTTAGATGGGATGGTTGATCTGGGTAGACAATGTGGTAAGATGGGATGGTTGATCCTGTGGTTAGATGGGATGGTTGATCCGGGTAGACACTGGTTAGATGGGATGGTTGATCTGGGTAGACACTGTGGTAAGATGGGATGGTTGATCCTGTGGTTAGATGGGATGGTTGATCTGAGAGACACTGTGGTTAGATGGGATGGTTGATCTGGGTAGACACTGTGGTTAGATGGGATGGTTGATCTGGGTAGACACTGTGGTTAGATGGGATGGTTGATCTGGGGAGACACTGTGATAAGATGGGATGGTTGATCCGGGAGACACTGTGGTTAGATGGGATGGTTGATCCGGGAGACACTGTGGTTAGATGGGATGGTTGATCTGAGAGACACTGTGGTTAGATGGGATGGTTGATCTAGGTAGACACTGTGGTAAGATGGGATGGTTGATCTGGGTAGACACTGTGGTTAGATGGGATGGTTGATCCGAGAGACACTGTGGTAAGATGGGATGGTTGATCTGGGTAGACACTGTGGTAAGATGGGATGGTTGATTTGGGTAGACACTGTGGTAAGATGGGATGGTTGATCCGGGTAGACACTGGTTAGATGGGATGGTTGATCTGGGGAGACACTGTGGTAAGATGGGATGGTTGATCTGGGGAGACACTGTGGTAAGATGGGATGGTTGATTTGGGTAGACACTGTGGTAAGATGGGATGGTTGATCCGGGTAGACACTGGTTAGATGGGATGGTTGATCCGGGTAGACACTGGTTAGATGGGATGGTTTGTCCGGGTAGACACTGTGGTTAGATGGGATGGTTGATCTGGGTAGACACTGTGGTTAGATGGGATGGTTGATCTGGGTAGACACTGTGGTTAGATGGGATGGTTGATCTGGGGAGACACTGTGGTTAGATGGGATGGTTGATCTGGGTAGACACTGTGGTTAGATGGGATGGTTGATCTGGGGAGACACTGTGGTAAGATGGGATGGTTGATCTGGGGAGACACTGTGGTAAGATGGGATGGTTGATCTGGGTAGACACTGTGGTTAGATGGGATGGTTGATCTGGGTAGACACTGTGGTAAGATGGGATGGTTGATCCTGTGGTTAGATGGGATGGTTGATCCTGTGGTTAGATGGGATGGTTGATCTGAGAGACACTGTGGTTAGATGGGATGGTTGATCTGGGTAGACACTGTGGTTAGATGGGATGGTTGATCTGGGTAGACACTGTGGTTAGATGGGATGGTTGATCTGGGGAGACACTGTGGTAAGATGGGATGGTTGATCCGGGAGACACTGTGGTTAGATGGGATGGTTGATCCGGGAGACACTGTGGTTAGATGGGATGGTTGATCTGAGAGACACTGTGGTTAGATGGGATGGCTGATCTAGGTAGACACTGTGGTAAGATGGGATGGTTGATCTGGGTAGACACTGTGGTTAGATGGGATGGTTGATCCGAGAGACACTGTGGTAAGATGGGATGGTTGATCTGGGTAGACACTGTGGTAAGATGGGATGGTTGATTTGGGTAGACACTGTGGTAAGATGGGATGGTTGATCCGGGTAGACACTGGTTAGATGGGATGGTTGATCTGGGGAGACACTGTGGTAAGATGGGATGGTTGATCTGGGGAGACACTGTGGTAAGATGGGATGGTTGATTTGGGTAGACACTGTGGTAAGATGGGATGGTTGATCCGGGTAGACACTGGTTAGATGGGATGGTTGATCCGGGTAGACACTGGTTAGATGGGATGGTTTGTCCGGGTAGACACTGTGGTTAGATGGGATGGTTGATCTGGGTAGACACTGTGGTTAGATGGGATGGTTGATCTGGGGAGACACTGTGGTTAGATGGGATGGTTGATCTGGGTAGACACTGTGGTTAGATGGGATGGTTGATCTGGGGAGACACTGGTTAGATGGGATGGTTGATCTGGGGAGACACTGTGGTAAGATGGGATGGTTGATCTGGGTAGACACTGTGGTAAGATGGGATGGTTGATCTGGGTAGATACTGTGGTTAGATGGGATGGTTGATCTGGGGAGACACTGTGGTAAGATGGGATGGTTGATCCGGGGAGACACTGTGGTAAGATGGGATGGTTGATCTGGGTAGATACTGTGGTAAGATGGGATGGTTGATCTGGGTAGATACTGTGGTTAGATGGGATGGTTGATCCGGGGAGACACTGTGGTAAGATGGGATGGTTGATCTGGGTAGACACTGTGGTAAGATGGGATGGTTGATCTGGGGAGACACTGTGGTAAGATGGGATGGTTGATCTGGGGAGACACTGTGGTAAGATGGGATGGTTGATCTGGGGAGACACTGGTTAGATGGGATGGTTGATCTGGGTAGATACTGTGGTTAGATGGGATGGTTGTCTTAGTAGCGACTGTTACATTTCCATGCTGGCCGGTTGTGTAATTCCACCGAGACCTTTTGTTGTCGTCGTGGTCCTATTTCCATGCTGACGCTAGCAGGCATGACTCAGGACAGTCTTTACCATGGTAACCTTCTGAGACAGTGAGCTGTGGACTCCTTCAGCCTTTATACTGGAGAGCATATTTTCCTTCTGGACTATATGAGCAGGAAAAAACAAATGGGCTGGTGAATGGCCTCTATAGTGGGGTCTGGTGAATGGCCTCTATAGTGGGGTCTGGTGAATGGCCTCTATAATGGGGTCTGGTGAATGGCCTCTATAGCGGGGGCTGGTGTATGGCCTCTATAGCGGGGGCTGGTGAATGGCCTCTATAGTGGGGGCTGGTGAATGGCCTCTATAGCGGGGGCTGGTGTATGGCCTCTATAGTGGGGGCTGGTGTATGGCCTCTATAGTGGGGTCTGGTGAATGGCCTCTATAATGGGGTCTGGTGAATGGCCTCTATAGCGGGGGCTGGTGTATGTCCTCTATAGCGGGGGCTGGTGAATGGCCTCTATAGCGGGGGCTGGTGAATGGCCTCTATAGCGGGGACTGGTGAATGGCCTCTATAGCGGGGGCTGGTGTATGGCCTCTATAGCGGGGGCTGGTGTATGGCCTCTATAGCGGGGGCTGGTGAATGGCCTGTATAGCGGGGGCTGGTGAATGGCCTCTATAGTGGGGGCTGGTGAATGGCCTCTATAGCGGGGGCTGGTGTATGGCCTCTATAGTGGGGGCTGGTGTATGGCCTCTATAGCGGGGGCTGGTGTATGGCCTGTATAGCGGGGGCTGGTGTATGGCCTCTATAGCGGGGGCTGGTGTATGGCCTCTATAGTGGGGGCTGGTGAATGGCCTCTATAGTGGGGGGGAAAGAACACCGATCCCTAATGGTGTCAAAGTTAGTGGGAGGGGTAGTAGTGGGCGTGGCCAATGCCCCCCATTTTAAATTAGACACTAATTTCCTGCAATTCTACACATTTTGCCATGGGACATAGAGAACATTTGACATTTTTTTTTTACAAGGAGCCTAAGTAAAAAAATAATAATAATAATAATAATTCCTTGAACTGCAGCTAGACATCAGTCAGAGCTGTCTGCTGATCGAATGCCTGTCCTGAATTCTCCTCCAAGTCTAGAAGTGCTACTGAAGAACAATATGAGTCTGATGCCGAACAGAAATTACACTTAAGAAGCTTTTTAGATCTGGGTTTACTAAACACAGCAAGATATTTGTTATGTGTTTTATCTTTATTTTCCTGCTTGGAAAAACGCAGAACGTGTTAACACGACCCTTTTTAGTTTTAAGTTGCTAAGTAAGTGGCTGAATTAATAAGGTGATGATGGGGTATCGTCTTGTGTTAGCTTTCTGCCATGTTTGAGAAGTCAAAGCCCCTTTTGGATCAGTTATCCGTACAATACTATGTAAATAACCAGGAAACGCAACGAGTGTCACACTTCAGTGGACTGCCAGGTAAATTAGACTTCAATGCCTGTGTGCTTCTAAAAATTCATCGCTCAGCACTTCACTCACAGTTTGCACACATCTAATTTTTAGTCTCAAATGCGAGGAAAATGGTCGCACTTCAGAGCCCTGGCTCCAGAACTTTGGCTTCTACTTAAGTATTTTATTTATTTTTTAAACCTCGTGCTTTGGGCTGGATGTTTCAATGTGTAGTTCACACATGCGTAATCTATGAGCAGAATTACGGTTTTACCTCAATTAGCCACCAAATCCTTAGTTTGAAAGTGACTGTTTTTTGGAAGCTGTGCAGTGCCACTTTCCCCCTCGTACGCCAGCCCCCCGAGTTCCAGCCAATGAGCTTCAGCCCCTCGCCATTTTGAGTGACAGTAGGCAAGATGCACACACAGCGGAGAAAGAGGAAGCCAATGACGTGCTGCACAGATATGACACAGTACTCCCGTTTTGGCTCCTCAGCGCTACGGTCAGAGCTACTGATTTAAAAATGTATGCAAATCTTCCGGAAAAGTCTCTTTTAGGGGCTTTAATCCATGATTGTTTGTCCCCAGGCTGCTCTCTGGGGTGAAGAAACACTTTATATTCCAGCATCAGGATGGGAAAGTGGTGGTCAGGAATGATGTGGTGGTCACTCACCTGACTAACGTAAGATTACAGTCTAATCATTACATGTTTATATTAACAATCTGGAACAAATTGGTCTCTAACATTGGAGTTCCCTGTCTAACCCCATCTCTCTCTGTCCCTCTCTTTTTCTCTTTCTCCTCTCTCTTTCTCGTGTCATTCTCCTCTCTCCTCTCTCTTTTTCTCCTCTCTCCTCTTTCTCCTCTCTTCTTTTTCTCCTCTCTCCTCTTTCTCGTGTATCTCTCCTCTCTCTCCTCATTCTCCTCTCTCCTGTCTCTCTCTTCTCTCTGTCCCTCTCTTTTTCTTTTTCTCCTCTCTCTCCTTTTTCTCCTCTCTCTCCTTTTTCTCCTCTCTCTCTCCTGTCTCTCTCCTCTCTTCTTTTTCTCCTCTCTCTCCTTTTTCTCCTCTCTCTCTCCTGTCTCTCTCCCTGCTAGAACTGCCTGCGGTCGCTGTTGGAGCACATAGCAGTCTATGGCCAGGCAGTGTTCAGGCTGCAGAGGTTTATAGACGAGGTAACGGGGTATGACACTGAGCCCTGCCCTCCAGGCTCGTACTCCTCTAAGCAGGGCACCGAGCCTCCCTTCAGGACTTACCAGGCTTTTGTCTGGGCCCTCTACAAATACTTCACCTCCTTCAAACAGGAGCTCACCACCATAGAGCGAGACCTCATAGGGAAAGGCAGGTTTACCTTTCATCGTTAATTGTTGATTCGTTTATCCTGTGGCTTTTGTCTGATGTTATTAGAGTTGCAAAATTCTGTTAACTTCCATGTCGTGGTCGGAGGTGACACTGTTATAACCTGTTATAACCTCTCGATGAGACGGTGACCCCGTTATAACCTCTCGATGAGACGGTGACCCTGTTTTAACCTCTCGATGAGACGGTGACCCTGTTTTAACCTCTCGATGAGACGGTGACCCTGTTTTAACCTCTCGATGAGACGGTGACCCTGTTATAACCTCTGTAGATGAGACGGTGACCCTGTTATAACCTCTGTAGATGAGACGGTGACCCTGTTATAACCTCTGTAGATGAGACGGTGACCCTGTTATAACCTCTGTAGATGAGACGGTGACCCTGTTATAACCTCTGTAGATGAGACGGTGACCCTGTTATAACCTCTGTAGATGAGACGGTGACCCTGTTATAACCTCTGTAGATGAGACGGTGACCCTGTTATAACCTCTGTAGATGAGACGGTGACCCTGTTATAACCTCTGTAGATGAGACGGTGACCCTGTTATAACCTCTGTAGATGAGACGGTGACCCTGTTATAACCTCTGTAGATGAGACGGTGACCCTGTTATAACCTCTGTAGATGAGACGGTGACCCTGTTATAACCTCTGTAGATGAGACGGTGACCCTGTTATAACCTCTGTAGATGAGACGGTGACCCTGTTATAACCTCTGTAGATGAGAACGGTGACCCTGTTATAACCTCTAGATGAGACGGTGACCCTGTTATAACCTCTAGATGAGACGGTGACCCTGTTATAACCTCTAGATGAGACGGTGACCCTGGCAGGGGTGCTGGACAGACTGAGCCCTCACCTGGCCCAGATCAAGGTGCTCCACAAGGTGTTCTGTACGGGCGTGGCAGAGGTTCCCCCTGAGACCCCTAACGTGGTGCGGGCGTCACACCTGCTCAACACACTCTACAAGGCCATCATAGAGTACGACAGCGTGGGAGAGGCATCCCAACAGGCCGTGAGTGTTTGTGTTTACATGTGTGTCTGTGAGTGTGGCCGTGTCTGTGAGCGTTTCTGGTTTTGTCCGTGTCTGTGAGGGAGGGTTAATGGACTCCGTGTCTGTGAGTGTGACTGGTTTTGTGCGTATCTGTGAGTGTGTCTGTGAGGGAGGGTTAATGGACTCCGAACCGTGTCTGTGAGGGAGGGTTAATGGACTCCGAACCGTGTCTGTGAGGGAGGGTTAATGGACTCCGAACCGTGTCTGTGAGGGAGGGTTAATGGACTCCGAACCGTGTCTGTGAGTGTGTCTCGGTTTTGTGCGTGTCTGTGAGGGGGGGTTAATGGACTCCAAACCGCCAGGTGTAACTGTCTTAACTCCTCTGACCTCTGACCTAGGTGGCTCTGTTATTCTCTCTGTGGACGGAGACAGTCCGGCCGTACCTGGAGATCGTGGATGAATGGATCGTTCATGGTCACCTGTTTGACCCCGCTAAAGAGTTCATCATTCAGAGGTATGGAACAAGCTGAGCTTCTGGTCGCGTCGTGAGCGTACCTAGGCCTGGCGTCCCTCAGGGAACATCTCAGGGTACATGGACCGTTGACGAAGGCTCTCGTCACATGGCCTGACCGTGTTGGGTGTCATCTGTCTTCACACTATACCCTATATAGTGCACTACTTTAGACCAGAGCCCTATTCCCTATATAGTGCACTACTTTAGACCAGAGCCCTATTCCCTATATAGTGCACTACTATAGACCAGAGCCCTATTCCCTATATAGTACACTACTTTAGACCAGAGCCCTATTCCCTATATAGTGCACTACTATAGACCAGAGCCCTATTCCCTATATAGTGCACTACTTTAGACCAGAGCCCTATTCCCTATATAGTGCACTACTATAGACCAGAGCCCTATTCCCTATATAGTACACTACTTTAG
Organism: Salmo salar; assembly: GCF_965601325.2. Taxonomy (NCBI): domain Eukaryota; kingdom Metazoa; phylum Chordata; class Actinopteri; order Salmoniformes; family Salmonidae; genus Salmo; species Salmo salar. The sequence goes on along the minus strand of NC_138306.1, from coordinate 60,175,753 downwards.
ACCAGAGCCCTATTCCCTATATAGTGCACTACTATAGACCAGAGCCCTATTCCCTATATAGTGCACTACTATAGACCAGAGCCCTATTCCCTATATAGTGCACTACTATAGACCAGAGCCCTATTCCCTATATAGTCACTACTTTAGACCAGAGCCCTATAACCTATATAGTGCACTACTATAGACCAGAGCCCTATTCCCTATTTAGTGCACTACTTTAGACCAGAGCCCTATTCCCTATGTAGTGCACTACTTTAGACCAGGGCCCCATAGGGAATAGTGCACTACTTTAGACCAGAACCCATAGGGAATAGTGTGCACTACAGGGAATAGGGTGCCATTTTAGAGAGGTATTATATGTTTGTTAGCTGATCCTTGGGAATAATATAGAAATAGACCTATTTTAACACTGAAAAGGCTTTTTCTAAATTAAAACGTCCATGTGACATTGCTACATACAAGGATATGTCAGGCCATTCCAAATTCTGAATTAAACAGCCAACTATTCAATGTGTTTTTTTTAATGATATGCACGATTTATATATAAAAACTCACATAGTATAATGTACAGTATGCATTAAGGTGTCTGTAATAGAATAAACATGGTATAAATGAATGTAGACATTCATAAAGTGGGGGGGGGGGGGGGTGGTTCCAAGATGGAGGCGTGTTGGCTTCAACACAGCGCCCCCTGTATTAGTCATCTAGTGTGTATATAAATCGATGGTCCTGACCCCCTACCTTATCTCTATCTCCCAACCCAGGAACAAGGACGTACCAGTGAATCACAGAGATTTTTGGTACGCCACCTACACCTTGTACAGTATCTCAGAGACGGTGGAGAGCGAGGAGAAGCTGAGTGACGCGGCCAGCGGGAGCAGCGGAGGGGAGCAGGCATCGAGGTCTCAGCTCACCATGGTCTCCTTCCTCAAGCCGGTCCTCAAACAGATCATCATGGCTGGGAAGAGCATGCAGCTCCTCAAGAACCTGGACTGTAAAGAGGCTGAGCAGACTGATGGCTCCACGAGAGGTCAGTGTTGGTCTGTAGCTGAGCAGACTGATGGCTCCACGAGAGGTCAGTGTTGGTCTGTAGCTGAGCAGCCTGATGGCTCCATGAGAGGTCAGTGTTGGTCTGTACAGGCTGAGCAGACCGATGGCTCCACGAGAGGTCAGTGTTGGTTTGTAGAGGCTGAGCAGACCGATGGCTCCACGAGAGGTCAGTGTTGGTCTGTAGAGGCTGAGCAGACCGATGGCTCCACGAGAGGTCAGTGTTGGTCTGTAGAGGCTGAGCAGACCGATGGCTCCACGAGAGGTCAGTGTTGGTTTGTAGAGGCTGAGCAGACCGATGGCTCCACGAGAGGTCAGTGTTGGTTTGTAGAGGCTGAGCAGACCGATGGCTCCACGAGAGGTCAGTGTTGGTCTGTAGAGGCTGAGCAGACCGATGGCTCCACGAGAGGTCAGTGTTGGTCTGTAGAGGCTGAGCAGACCGATGGCTCCACGAGAGGTCAGGTCATCTTTAGCTGTTCTGTTGCTGGTCTTCAGTTGGTCTGTAGCTGGTCTGTAGTTCATCTTTAGCTGTTCTGTTGCTGGTCTGTAGTTGGTCTGTTGCTGGTCTGTTGCTGGTCTGTAGTTCATCTTTAGTTGGTCTGTTGCTGGTCTGTAGTTCATCTTTAGCTGGTCTGTAGCTTTTCTGTAGCTCGTCTATAGCTGTTTGGTACTTAATCTTTCGCTGGTGTGTAGCCGGTCTGTAATTGGTCACCAGGCTAGTGTTTCCAGTGCAGAGTGTGGTACAGAGAGATGTGTTTGAGATGGGAGACAGGGGAGTTTGACTACTGCTTATGTCTGTTTATTTGCTCAACTACCGACAGCAAACTGTTTTTCAGAATATACAGTATTATGGAACCATACGATGGTATTCCTATCTCATCCCTGAGCCTTGAGCTATAATCTAGCAAAGTATGGCCATATGGTACAAAACACCCGCTTACTGCTTGAGTTCCTAATGTTCTCTGTATGTTTTAGATGCAGAAAGGAAGAGCTTGTACACTCTTTTCCTGGAGTCTGTTCAGTCCCGCCTCCGTTGCCGGGACGACTCCCCCACGGATACGGTCACCGAGCAACAGGCCACTAAGCAGAGCCTGATCAAGATGCAGTCGATTGTAGCTCAGCATCTACAGATGGACGACATACACGACCCTCTACTGGCCATTAACTTCGCCAGGTGAGTGGAGGAGAGTGGTAGAGACAACAACAAAAAATCCAAGATGGCGTAGCAGTGGGGGTCTGTTTTGATTGTCTTGTCCCGTCCCTTGTGTATATATCGTTTTTCTTCATATATATTTTGTATACATTTATATTCTTTTTTTTTTTTTTTATCTCATTTTCCATCTAAGGACTGAATATACTCTCCTGCAACCCGCCTCACCCAATGTGGTACGGATCTGGTATTTTTAGAAGCTAGCCAGCTAACTAGCTAGTAGTTAGCCTTGAACTAGGCCCATCTCCCGGCTAGCCAAAGAATTCCATAAGATAATTCCTGGGCTTCAATACCTCTTCTGCCAATTGGCCTGGACTCTTTGCTGCCGACACGGAGACCCGCTGATCCATCACGACTGATCTGCTGACTTAACTGTCCGAGGGAGTTTCAACAGACTCTCCCGTTGCGACGTCCCCCCGAGGCCCATCTGTTAGCCTGCTGCTAGCCCCGGCCTGCTAGCTGTCTGAATCGCCGTGCCTCCAGCTCGCCTAAGTACTCATTGGACCCTATGATCACTCGGCTACACACGCCTCTCCCAAAAGTCAATATGCCTTGTCTATTTCTGTTTTGGTTAGTAATTTTTGTCGTATTTCACTGTAGAGCCTCCAGCCCTGGTCAATATGCTTTAGCTAGCCCTTATGTTCCACCCCCCACTCATGCGGTGACCTCACCTGGTTTAAATGGTGCATCTAGAGACAAAACCTCTCTCATCGTCACTCAATGCCGAGGTTTACCTCCACTGTATTCACATCCTACCATACCCTTGTCTGTACATTATGCCTTGAATCTATTCTTCCGCACCCAGAAATCTGCTCCTTTTACTCTCCGTTCCAAACGCACCAGACGACCAGTTATTTTAGCCTTTAGCCGTAACATTATCCTACTCCTCCTCTGTTCCTCTGGTGATGTAGAGGTTAACCCAGGACCTGCAGCCCCCTGCACCACTCCCACTCCCCAGGCGCTCTCATTTGTTGACTTCTGTAACCATAAAAGCCTTGGTTTCATGCATGTTAACATTAGAAGCCTCCTCCCTAAGTTTGTTTTATTCACTGCTTTAGCACACTCCGCCAACCCTGATGTTCTTGCCGTGTCTGAATCCTGGCTTAGGAAGGCCACCATAAATCCTGAAATATCCATCCCTAACTATAACATTTTCCGACAAGATAGAACAGCCAAAGGGGGCGGAGTTGCAATCTACTGCAGAGAGAGCATGCATAGTTCTGTCACACTATCCAGGTCTGTGCCCAAACAACACCTGGCTACCCCTACCCTGGCCAACATCTCAGCACCCCCTGCAGCAAGTTGCCCAACCCCCCCCCCCCCTGCTTCTCCTTCACCCAAATCCAGACAGCTGATGTTCTGAAAGAATTGCAAAATCAGCTGGGCTAGACAATCTGGACCCTCTCTTTCTAGAATTATCTGCCGAAATTGTTGCAACCCCTATTACTAGCCTATTCTCAACCTCTCTTTCGTATCGTCTGAGATCCCTAAAGATTGGAAAGCTGCCTCAGTCATCCCCCTCTTCAAAGGGGGAGACACTCTAGACCCAAACTGTTATAGACCTATATCAATCCTACCCTGCCTTTCTAAGATCTTTGAAATCCAAGTTAACAAACAAATTACCGACCATTTCGAATCCCACCGTACCTTCTCCACTATGAAATCTGGTTTCCGAGCTGGTCACGGGTGCACCTCAGCCACGCTCAAGGTCCTAAACGATATCATAACCGCCATCGATAAGAGACAGTACTGTGCAGCCATCTTCATTGACCTGGCCAAGTCTTTCGACTCTGTCAATCACCGTATTCTTATCGGCAGACTCAACAGCCATGGTTTCTCAAATGACTGCCTCGCCTGGTTCACCAACTACTTCTCAGATAGAGTTCAGTGTGTCAAATCGGAGGGCCTGTTGTCCGGATCTCTGGTAGTCTCTATGGGGGTGCCACAGGGTTCAATTCTCAGGACGACTCTCTTCTCTGTATACATCAATGATGTCGATCTTGCTGCTGGTGATTCTCTGATCCAGCTCTACGCAGACGACACCATTCTGTATACTTCTGGCCCTTCTTTGGACACTATGTTAACTAACGTCCAGACAAGCTTCAATACCAAACTCTCCTTCCATGGCCTCCAACTGCTCTTAAATACAAGTAAAACTAAATGCATGCTCTTCAACCGATCGCTGCCCGCACCTGCCCGCCCGACTAGCATCACTACTCTGGACGGTTCTGACCTACAATATGTGGACAACTACAACTACCTAGGTGTCTGGTTAGACTGTAAACTCTCCTTCCAGACTCACATTAAGCATCTCCAATCCAAAATTAAAACTAGAATCGGCTTCCTATTTCGCAACAAAGCATTCTTCACTCATGCCGCCAAACATATCCTCGTAAAACTGACTATCCTACCGATCCTTGACTTCGGCAATGTCATTTACAAAATAGCCTCCAACACTCTACTCAACAAACTGGATGCAGTCTATCACAGTGCCATCCGTTTTGTCACCAAAGCCCCATATACTACCCACCACTGCGACCTGTACGCTCTCGTTGGCTGGCCCTCGCTTCATACTCGTCGCCAAACCCACTGGCTCCAGGTCATCTACAAGTCTCTGCTAGGTAAAGCCCCGCCTTATCTCAGCGCACTGGTCACCATAGCAGCACCCACCTGTAGCATGCGCTCCAGCAGGTATATCTCACTGGTCATCCCCAAAGCCAACACCTCCTTTGGCCGTCTTTCCTTCCAGTTCTCTGCTGCCAATGACTGGAACGAATTGAAAAGAATCGCTGCAGCTGTACACAGCACATCTGTAAATAGCCCATCCAATCTACCTACCTCATCCCCATATTGTTTTTATTTACTTTTCTGCTCTTTTGGACACCAGTATTTCTAGTTGCATATCATCATCTGCACATCTATCACTCCGGTGTTAATTTGCTAAATTGTAATTATTTCGCCTCTATGGCCTATTTATTGCCTACCTCCCTACTCCTCTACATTTGCACACACTGTACATAAATAGAAAAATCTTTGTTTTCTATTGTATTATTGACTGTACGTTTGTTTATGTGTAACTCTGTTATTTGTGTCGCACTGCTTTGCTTTATCTTGGCCAGGTCGCAGTTGTAAATGAGAACTTGTTCTCAACTGGCCTACCTGGGTTAAATAAAGGTGAAATAAAAATAAATAAATAAAAATTATTCCAAAGACCAATTAGTGGAAAAACTATCATTGAATTAGAATATCTTGATTATGTTAAGTTTTATCTTGTTTGGTCCCTCCAGAAAGAGTAACCCTAACCCCAGCTCTGGTTGGTCCCTCCAGAAAGAGTAACCCTAACCCCAGCTCTGGTTGGTCCCTCCAGAAAGAGTAACTCTAACCCCAGCTCTGGTTGGTCCCTCCAGAAAGAGTAACCCTAACCCCAGCTCTGGTTGGTCCCTCCAGAAAGAGTAACCCTAACCCCAGCTCTGGTTGGTCCCTCCAGAAAGAGTAACCCTAACCCCAGCTCTGGTTGGTTCCTCCAGAAAGAGTAACCCTAACCCCAGCTCTGGTTGGTCCCTCCAGAAAGAGTAACCCCAGCTCTGGTTGGTCCCTCCAGAAAGAGTAACCCTAACCCCAGCTCTGGTTGGTCCCTCCAGAAAGAGTAACTCTAATCCCAGCTCTGGTTGGTCCCTCCAGAAAGAGTAACCCTAACCCCAGCTCTGGTTGGTCCCTCCAGAAAGAGTAACCCTAACCCCAGCTCTGGTTGGTCCCTCCAGAAAGAGTAACCCCAGCTCTGGTTGGTCCCTCCAGAAAGAGTAACCCTAACCCCAGCTCTGGTTGGTCCCTCCAGAAAGAGTAACCCTAACCCCAGCTCTGGTTGGTTCCTCCAGAAAGAGTAACCCTAACCCCAGCTCTGGTTGGTCCCTCCAGAAAGAGTAACCCCAGCTCTGGTTGGTCCCTCCAGAAAGAGTAACCCTAACCCCAGCTCTGGTTGGTCCCTCCAGAAAGAGTAATCCTTACCCCAGCTCTGGTTGGTCCCTCCAGAAAGAGTAACGCTAACCCCAGCTCTGGTTGGTCCCTCCAGAAAGAGTAATCCTAACCCCAGCTCTGGTTGGTCCCTCCAGAAAGAGTAACCCTAACCCCAGCTCTGGTTGGTCCCTCCAGAAACAGTAACCCTAACCCCAGCTCTGGTTGGTCCCTCCAGAAAGAGTAACTCTAACCCCAGCTCTGGTTGGTCCCTCCAGAAAGAGTAACCCTAACCCCAGCTCTGGTTGGTCCCTCCAGAAAGAGTAACGCTAACCCCAGCTCTGGTTGGTCCCTCCAGAAAGAGTAATCCTAACCCCAGCTCTGGTTGGTCCCTCCAGAAAGAGTAACCCTAACCCCAGCTCTGGTTGGTCCCTCCAGAAAAAGTAACCCTAACCCCAGCTCTGGTTGGTCCCTCCAGGAAGAGTAACTCTAACCCCAGCTCTGGTTGGTCCCTCCAGAAAGAGTAACTCTAACCCCAGCTCTGGTTGGTCCCTTCAGAAAGAGTAACCCTAACCCCAGCTCTGGTTGGTCCCTCCAGAAAGAGTAACCCTAACCCCAGCTCTGGTTGGTCCCTCCAGAAAGAGTAACCCTAACCCCAGCTCTGGTTGGTCCCTCCAGAAAGAGTAACCCTAACCCCAGCTCTGGTTGGTCCCTCCAGAAAGAGTAACTCTAACCCCAGCTCTGGTTGGTCCCTCCAGAAAGAGTAACTCTAACCCCAGCTCTGGTTGGTCCCTCCAGAAAGAGTAACCCTAACCCCAGCTCTGGTTGGTCCCTCCAGAAAGAGTAACTCTAACCCCAGCTCTGGTTGGTCCCTCCAGAAAGAGTAACCCTAACCCCAGCTCTGGTTGGTCCCTCCAGAAAGAGTAATCCTAACCCCAGCTCTGGTTGGTCCCTCCAGAAAGAGTAACCCTAACCCCAGCTCTGGTTGGTCCCTCCAGAAAGAGTAACCCTAACCCCAGCTCTGGTTGGTCCCTCCAGAAAGAGTAACCCTAACCCCAGCTCTGGTTGGTCCCTCCAGAAAGAGTAACCCTAACCCCAGCTCTGGTTGGTCCCTCCAGAAAGAGTAACTCTAACCCCAGCTCTGGTTGGTCCCTCCAGAAAGAGTAACCCTAACCCCAACTCTGGTTGGTCCCTCCAGAAAGAGTAATCCTAACCCCAGTTCTGGTTGGTTCCTCCAGAAAGAGTAACTCTAACCCCAGCTCTGGTTGGTCCCTCCAGAAAGAGTAACCCTAACCCCAGCTCTGGTTGGTCCCTCCAGAAAGAGTAACTCTAACCCCAGCTCTGGTTGGTCCCTCCAGAAAGAGTAACTCTAACCCCAGCTCTGGTTGGTCCCTCCAGAAAGAGTAACCCTAACCCCAGCTCTGGTTGGTCCCTCCAGAAAGAGTAACCCTAACCCCAGCTCTGGTTGGTCCCTCCAGAAAGAGTAACCCCAGCTCTGGTTGGTCCCTCCAGAAAGAGTAATCCTAACCCCAGCTCTGGTTGGTCCCTCCAGAAAGAGTAACCCCAGCTCTGGTTGGTCCCTCCAGAAAGAGTAACTGACGGAAAGACTCTGGTAACTCCTAATTCCCATCCCCCTCTCCAGGCTGTACCTGGAGCAGAGTGACTTCCACGAGAGGTTCTCAGGCGGTGACGTGATCGTGGACCGCTCGTCAGAGTCGGTGACGTGTCAGACCTTTGAGCTGACGCTGCGCTCCTGCCTCTACCCACACATCCAGAAGAGGTACATCGAGTGCTGTGGCAACCTCATGACCACCCTGAAGAAAGACTACAGGTGAAGTTACTACGTCTGTCTGTCGTTACTTTATCTCATGTCTCTGGTCCTCCAGGTGTCTCTATCTCATGTCTCTGGTCCTCCAGGTGTCTCTGGTCCTCCAGGTGTCTCTGGTCCTCCAGGACCAGGTGTCTCTATCTCATGTCTCTGGTCCTCCAGGTGTCTCTGGTCCTCCAGGTGTCTCTGGTCCTCCAGGACCAGGTGTCTCTATCTCATGTCTCTGGTCCTCCAGGTGTCTCTGGTCCTCCAGGTGTCTCTGGTCCTCCAGGTGTCTCTGGTCCTCCAGGTGTCTCTGGTCCTCCAGGTGTCTGTCTATCTCATGTCTCTGGTCCTCCAGGACCAGGTGTCCCCCTGCATGTGTTCATTATTCCCTTGTACTTCATTGATCAATTAAGGTCATTGACCTCGTTCATTGAAACATTCCAGGTACAGTATCATTGAGTGGGTATAGGCTTCATCCCAAATGACACACTATTTCCTATATAGTGCACTACTGTTGATAACTGTTTCCTATATCAGCGCTGCCCAACCCTCTTCCTGGAGTAGTGCACTATATAGGGAATATCGTATCATTTGGGACTCATTAATAGTCCCAGTACTGTAGGACTGACTAGCACAGGTGTCCCTGGCCCTATACTAACCCTAACCTTTAACCCCCAGACTGCTGGAGTACCTCCAGTATGACTTCTACAGCTGTTATAGGCCCTATACTAACCCTAACCTTTAACCCCCAGACTTCTACAGCTGTTATAGGCCCTATACTAACCCTAACCTTTAACCCCTAGACTGCTGGAGTACCTCCAGGCCATGAGGAACTACTTCCTGTTGGAGGCAGGAGACACCATGTATGACTTCTATACAGCCATCTTTGATAAGGTCTTGGAGAAGGAGAGCTGGCAGCAGCTGGCGTTCCTCAACGTTCAGCTGCAGGAAGCTGTGGGACAGCGGTGCCCAGAGGACAGCAGCAGGTACTGACTGGGCTCTCGTTGGTTACACTCCACACTGACTGGCCTCTCATTAGTTACACTCCACACTGACTGGGCTCTCGTTGGTTACACAGCCACACTGACTGGGCTCTCGTTGGTTACACAGCCACACTGACTGGGCTCTCATTGGTTACACCTCACACTGACTGGGCTCTCGTTGGTTACACAGCCACACTGACTGGGCTCTCGTTGGTTACACCCCACACTGACTGGGCTCTCGTTGGTTACACCCCACACTGACTGGGCTCTCGTTGGTTACACAGCCACACTGACTGGGCTCTCGTTGGTTACACAGCCACACTGACTGGGCTCGGGTTGGTTACACAGCCACACTGACTGGGCTCTCGTTGGTTACACAGCCACACTGACTGGGCTCTCATTGGTTACACAGCCACACTGACTGGGCTCTCATTGGTTACACAGCCACACTGACTGGGCTCTCATTGGTTACACAGCCACACTGACTGGGCTCTCATTGGTTACACAGCCACACTGACTGGGCTCTCGTTGGTTACACCCCACACTGACTGGGCTCTCGTTGGTTACACCCCACACTGACTGGGCTCTCATTGGTTACACCCCACACTGACTGGGCTCTCATTGGTTACACCCCACACTGACTGGGCTCTCATTGGTTACACCCCACACTGACTGGGCTCTCATTGGTTAGGGTTTGTTATGGTTTTGAGAGATTTCAGTGAGTTGATAGGCTAACTAATCATACAGGATGTAATATCAACAATAGCGGTAGGCTAATAGTTGTGATGTTTTATCCATTTTGATGGCATTGAATTTATTGTCACAATAAAGTAAATGACAAAATGTATGTTTTCCAGGTTGTCCATCTTCCTGGAGACGATAGACCCAGTCAGAAAGAAACAGCCTGTTAATAATCTGGACGGTTTGACCCTCAGTTACAAGGTGAGTCACCTACCAACCTTATCCACATGATAACAGGTTGGCTGCAGATCCGACTTTTCCCTGACCATTTTTTCGCCGGATTAAAGGTCCCGAAGCTTCTTCGCATGTGCGGATCATGTTCTGAGTTTCTTTACCTCTACTTTAAACACACGTTTCTGTGGTCTCCTTCCCTTCGCGTTTCTGTGGTCTCCTTCCCTTCGTGTTTCTGTGGTCTCCTTCCCTTCGCGTTTCTGTGGTCTCCTTCCCTTCGCGTTTCTGTGGTCTCCTTCCCTTCGCGTTTCTGTGGTCTCCTTCCCTTCGCGTTTCTGTGGTCTCCTTCCCTTCGCGTTTCTGTGGTCTCCTTCCCTTCGCGTTTCTGTGGTCTCCTTCCCTTCGCGTTTCTGTGGTCTCCTTCCCTTCGCGTTTCTGTGGTCTCCTTCCCTTCGCGTTTCTGTGGTCTCCTTCCCTTCGCGTTTCTGTGGTCTCCTTCCCTTCGCGTTTCTGTGGTCTCCTTCCCTTCGCGTTTCTGTGGTCTCCTTCCCTTCGCGTTTCTGTGGTCTCCTTCCCTTCGCGTTTCTGTGGTCTCCTTCCCTTCGCGTTTCTGTGGTCTCCTTCCCTTCGCGTTTCTGTGGTCTCCTTCCCTTCGCGTTTCTGTGGTCTCCTTCCCTTCGCGTTTCTGTGGTCTCCTTCCCTTCGCGTTTCTCACATTGTTTTTGGGGGGGTATTTTCTTTAAACTGCATTGTTGGTTAAAGGCTTGTAATGTAAGCATTTCACTGTGAGGTCTACTACACCTGTTGTATTCAGCATTTCACTGTGAGGTCTACTACACCTGTTGTATTCAGCATTTCACTGTGAGGTCTACTACACCTGTTGTATTCAGCATTTCACTGTGAGGTCTACTACACCTGTTGTATTCAGCATTTCACTGTGAGGTCTGTCTACACCTGTAGTATTCAGCATTTCACTGTGAGGTCTGTCTACACCTGTAGTATTCAGCATTTCACTGTGAGGTCTACTACACCTGTAGTATTCAGCATTTCACTGTGAGGTCTACTACACCTGTTGTATTCAGCATTTCACTGTGAGGTCTACTACACCTGTTGTATTCAGCATTTCACTGTGAGGTCTGTCTACACCTGTAGTATTCAGCATTTCACTGTGAGGTCTGTCTACACCTGTAGTATTCAGCATTTCACTGTGAGGTCTACTACACCTGTAGTATTCAGCATTTCACTGTGAGGTCTACTACACCTGTTGTATTCAGCATTTCACTGTGAGGTCTACTACACCTGTTGTATTCAGCATTTCACTGTGAGGTCTACTACACCTGTTGTATTCAGCATTTCACTGTAAGGTGTACTACACCTGTAGTATTTGGGGCATGTGACAAATAAAATGTTATTTGAACCATGTAAAAACTGCCAACAAGTTAAAACATTGCAGCCTGCAGGTAGAAAATAGCCTGATTTTATTTTAAAATAAATATCCTATAAATCACATTGGCTACACATGGCCTGTCTGCAACAAACTGGAAACATTGCATCTACTATTAACTAATAGGTCAAACCTGAAGCTTGTGCTATCGAACCTGCAACATGATATAAAATATTCTGGGCCCTGAGAGTTTCCTGCTCCAGTGAGCTCTGGGACAGACACAGCTGGAGACTATTTGATTAAGGAGGTGAGAAGCAGTGGTTGACTTGGGCAGGAGGTCACCCGACTACCGGCACCACAAAATCTCCTGCTCGTCTTTATAGAATATCAGCTCAAGTTGTTTTGTGGAGCCCCTGAACCTACTGAGGACTGAAACCTATTTCAGTCCAGGTCGAGGATCGATAAGAAGGTAGGTTTATTTATATGATGTTTTCCACTGGATCGGAGCAGAACATGTTTCCCCTTTTTATCGGGAAAGAGCGAGTACTGGAATGATTTTACAAATACATTTGAGGAACTATTGTAATTCTCAGTGGATGTGAAAACAGACTATGTTTGCTTGATGTTTTAAGGTGAACACTTTACTTTGAGAAGCTCCACGGGGTCATTGGTGGTGCGTTAAGCCAATCAGAAATACTATCAGATTGATTTGCCAACCTGTCCTTCAGGTAGCCTGTAGGACTACTCTTCTACGCGTGCGCGTCTTTTACTCAACATTGACAGGAACGCTCCAAACTAAAGACAATGACTAAATTGACTAAAACTCGTAAATGGAATGATATTAACCAGAACTTGTTTCTCATAGGTTGTACACTCTGCAAACAATATGTCCGCTATTGACAATGATAACAGGAAGACTAATAATATTGAATGCATTATCATAAATTACTATTGTAGATTTTTTCTTATAGGAATAAAGGGTAAATGTTGTACTTGTGATATATGTAATGGGGGAATTGATATATACACTTACAATCAAACACAAACAATTCACACAATGAAGTTATGAAACAATGAATGTGCACAAATTGGCAGGAGAGAGGAAGTGTGTTGTGCATCTGGTCGCATGGTCAATCTGATGTCTCCATTGGCCCGTGCAGCGTTTATGGCGACACGCCCTCAGCAGAAGGGCGATCATACTTCTAGCGCTTTGCTGAGCAGTGCAGAGCTGCTAAAAACCAGCCGTTTCCAGCTACAATAGTAATTTACAACATGAACAATGTCTACACTGTATTTCTGATCAAACTGATGTTATTTTAAATGGACCATTTTATTTATTTTTTGCTTTTCTTTCAAAAACACTTGACTTGATTTTAAAAGGAGCGCCATTCATTGGTCAGAGCAGCCTGTTCTCCACGTGTAGAGCAGAGACGGTATACAGAAGCTTCTGGATCTTCAGACCAGGGGGGTGAAAGGTCAGGGGACAGATGAATCAGCAGCCACACTATACTCTTACTCTGCAGTAGATGAAATGTGACTAGTGTCCCTCCCCAAGCGCCACCCTATTCCCTATATAGTGCACTACTTATGGTCCCTGGTCCAAAGCCCTATGTTCAAAGTTTCATTTGACCATTTGTAGGTATCAGAAAACACAGGAATATGGGACTTAGTGCACTAAACAGTTCAGAGTGTCATTTGGGATTCATTCTATGTTTGTGTTGTGTTGTCCTGAAGGTGCCGTTTGGGATTCATTCTGTGTTTGTGTTGTCCTGAAGGTGCTGTTTGGGATTCATTCTGTGTTTGTGTTGTCCTGAAGGTGCTGTTTGGGATTCATTCTGTGTTTGTGTTGTCCTGAAGGTGCCGTTTGGGATTCATTCTGTGTTTGTGTTGTGTGTTTGTGTTGTCCTGAAGGTGCCCTGGCCTGTTGACATTGTGGTCAGCTCAGAGTGCCAG